>NW_024466747.1:0-365314 GCF_017591425.1 Ochotona curzoniae
TTTGATAAAATCCAACACCACTTCATGCTAAAAACTCTAAATAAAGTAGGTATAGAAGGAACAATCTACAACATAATCAAAGCAATATATGAAAACCCCAATGCCAGCATCATACTGAATGGGGAAAGATTGGAAGCCTTCCCACTAAGATCTGGAACCAGACAAGGATGTCCACTATCACCACTGCTATTTAACATAGTACTGGAAGTACTTGCAAATGCTATTAGACAAGAAAAAGAAATTGAAGGAATTTATATTTTATTTTATTTGGGATTTCCCACCAAACTCCAACTCTCAGACAGATTTTCCCCACATTGCTACAATAGTATAGTCTTTTATAAAGTGTCATATTTCCATCAGTCTCTTATTTAAGTGTGCCCTGACACTGCTGATACAGACGGTGTCAGACAGTCTGACATCCCATTGTCTACACATTTCCAACAGTTTCATTGAGAGTCCATCTTTTGTTTGGAAGCAGGAATGCATGTTGCATTGTACCCCCACATCTGGATATGGTAGACTCCAGTACTCCATCATTATACATTCCATAAATGTCAAGCCATGAAACAAGGTCAACAACTGGCATGAATTAAAACAATAGCCACAACAACAACCAATTAGAGTACCATGAAAATAAAAAAACCCAAAAAAACACACCACTGAGTAACCAACACAAAGGAAACACAAAAGTCTCTTGGGTAAAATGATGCTGCCATGTAATCCATGAGCCAGTGATGAATTTGACAAGAGAAAGTATTTGGAATAAATGAAACTGAAATAAAAACATCAAAACACATGGGATGCAGCCAAAAAAAAAAAAAAGTATGGATTGGGTTATTGAAGTTACACTTTCCATGATGGTTTCCTTATATTAGAGAGAACATATGGTATTTGTTCTTTTGTGGAAATCGAAGGAATTCAAATTGAAATGAGGAAGTCAAGCTATCTCTGTTTGCAGATAACATGATTCTATACATAGGAGAACCAAGAGACTCAATAAAGAGACTGCTAGAACTTATATGAGAGTTTGGTAAAGTGGCAGGGTACAAAATAAATGAACAGAAATCAACAGCCATAGTGTATGCAAACAACTCCAAGGCTGAAAAAGAACTAACCAGCATGGTACCCTTCAAAATAACAGAGAAGAAAATGAAATACCTGGGAATAAACCTAACTAAAGATGTGGAAGATCTCTATGAAGAAAACTACAAAACATTAAGAAAAGAAATAGAAGAAGACTTCAAAAAGTGGAGAAACATACCATGTTCCTGGATGGGCAGAGTCAATATCATCAAAATGTCCATATTACTATAGCAATATATGTGTATACACACACACACACACGTATTTTTTTCAATGAGATTCCAATCAAAATACCAAAAACATTCTTCACAGAACTGGAAAAGATGATACAAAGATTTATCTGGAAACACACACACACACACACAAAACACAAATAGCCAAACCCATCCTAAAGAAATAAGAAGACCCACACCTTTTACCATACACAAAGATCAAATCTAAATGGATAAAAGATCTACCTCCAGAAACTATCAAGCTTTTGGAAGAAAAAGCTGGAAATACTCTGCAAGATATATGTGTAGGCACTGACTTCCTAGGAAAGTCATCAAAAGAAAAGGAAGTCAAGGCCAAAATAAACAAATGGGACTACATTAAGCTAAGAAGCTTCTGCACAACAAAAGAAACAACCAACAAAGTAAAAAAAGCAACCAACAGAATGGGAGAAAATCTTTGCACACTACATAGGAGACAAGGGGCTAATATCCAGAATATACAAAGAACTCCAGAACAACCATAACAACAAAACAAATAAACCAGTCAAGAAATGGGCAAGGGAAATGGGCAGACACTTTTCAAAGGAACAAATCCAAATGGCTAACAGGCATATGAAAAAATGCTCAAGCTCCCTGGCAATAAGGGAAATTCAAATAAAAACAACACTGAGTTTCCACTTAACTCCAGCAAGAATGGCCCATATACAGAAAACTACCAACAACACCTGCTGGTGAGGTTGCAGGGAAAAAGGAACCCTACTCCACTGCTGGTGGGATTGCAGGCTGGTGCAGCCACTATGGAAGTCAGTATGGAGAACACTCAGGCAACTGAAAATCCACCTACCATATGACCCAGCAATACCACTTCTAGGAATATATCCAAAAGACCTGTTACACGAGAAAGCAACGTGCACCCCTATGTTTATTGCAGCACAATCAATAATTGCAAAAACATGGAAGCACCCAAAATGCCCATTAACAGAAGATTAGATAAACTGTAATTCTTCTATTCTATGGAATACTACTCAGCTATTAAAACAATGAAATACAGTTGTTTGTGGCCAAATGGGCCGAACTGGAGACCATTATGCTAAGAGAAATGAGCCAATCCCAAAAGGTCAGATATCATATGTTTGCTCTAATATAACAGCCATTAAAAACACAAAACAACAACAACAAAGAGGAGAACAAATAAACACATATAACCCCACAATGGATATAACAGAGAACAGAATTCCAGGAATCAAGGAAAACCAATGGAATGTATTTCTGCAAAAGAAAGAAGGTAGAAATATATCTAATATATCTAACTGTAAGAGATTGTGCCTTGATGAGGCTCAGTGCTAACATGGCTAGGGGAAGTTTTGCACATCATCTCAGGGAATGGCTCTTTCCTATTTCAATTTACAGTAATATGATGTCAAATCTAAGGATTTTACCTGTGAATTTTACCTTATTGCACTTCCTAGTTATTTGTACCTTTTGTAATAAGATCTTGTGATGTAATTCATTAATCAATCATCCATAAGAGACTGATTGCTTGTAATCACCTGAGATTGTTAATGTCCCTTTTATCACTGTTATTGCTACTGCCCATAAGTAACAATGATCTAGTCCTTATTGTACTTTCATCAGTGCCACACGGGACACACACTGGCATTTATTCCTACATAAAGATGCTTGGCACTCTACAACCCTAGTGTCACACTGATATCTTTGTTACATGTTCATTAACTTCATGTGGATGAAGGTTCACTGTTTTTTCTCCCCATGGTGGACTGTGTTTAAGGGGATGCATAATGGAAGGGCAGCAGAAGTTAGTATGTTTATAAGTGGAAACAGAGAGAAGTATGTCTCCATGTGTGCAGTACAAGGATGGACTCACAGCGAAATGGCTGATAATGTCCTACACTGTTGGGAGACACCTCAGTAGCAGCATGATAGACTTGTGAAAACTCACGAAAGACACCCGTTGTAAGACTGGAGTGGAGATCACTGGGCGGGGGAAGTGAGGAAGAGGAGGGGAGACCCTAGTGCTTATTAATCTGTGTCATCAGACAAAATTTTAAAAATTGTAAAAAAAGCACTGCAAACAAAGCTATTAAAACTACTATATAATTTAAAAATTCTAATACTACCACTTACAAATATTCAATACTTATCAGCTAGTCTTGTTGCTGATTCCCCTATGTAGTTTCTTTTTATGCATTAGAAGACAAAAGGAATGAACCACCTAAAGTGGGTTTAAATAATAAGTCACTACAAGTTTATCACCACTACAATAGCCGACAGTTATCGAGTGCTAGTTCAAGTTGTTTTTGCAGTTAATCATTTTAATAGTTCCTGTAAAGCAAGTAACCTACGGATAGGGAAGCTGAGGCTCAGACTTGGGAAAAGTTCCAAGGTCACATAGAGAAGACATAGCAAAGGCAGGTTTGTAACACAATCTACAGCACAACCTCAGCTCTACTACTGTTAAGACACTGCTTTTGGGCCTGGTGCGATGGCTCCACTGGCTAAATCCTCACCTTGCTTGCCCAGGATCCCATATGAGTGCCAGTTAATGTCCCAGTAGCTCCACTTCCCTTCTAGCTCCCTGCTTGTGGCCTGGAAAAGCAGTTGAAGATGACCCAAAACCTTGGGACTCTGCACCAGTGTGGGAGATCCAGAGGAGGCTCCTGGCTGCTGGCTTTGGACAGGACCGGGTTGGCTCTGGCTGCTGCAGCCGTTTGGGGAATAAACCAGCAGAGGGAAGATCGTAAATTACGCCTTTCCAATTTAAATAAATAAATAAATCTTTTTTAAAAAAGAGACTGTTTTTGTGCTTCCTTTGCCAATACATATACTAAAATTGGAACACAGCACTACTTTCCTGGGGCCAGTGTTGTGGCACTAAGGATGAAACCACTATTTGTGACATATGATTGCTGGCTGGTGTCCCAGCTGCTCTACTTCCAATCTAGCTTCCTGCTAATGTCCTGGGATAAGCCAAAGATGGTCTAAGTATCTGGGTCTCTGTCACCCACTTGGAAGATCAGGATGAAGCTTCTTGCTTTGGCCTGGCCCAGTCCTGTTGCTTGTGGCTATTTGGGGAATGAAGCAGCAGATGGAACAACAATCTCTCTTTTTCTCTCTGTGTCTCTTGCTGCTGCCTCCATAACTCCTTCAAATAAGTAAATACATATTTTTAAAATATTGTTTTACTTTACTGAATTGCTTCTAACAGAAATTTCCTGTTACATTCCTTCAGCACATGAAGAGCAGTTTTCCAGTACCTCCAAAGCAATGGTTCACCCTTTAGAATTTCATAGACTATTAAAAGTGCTTATTTAATTAATTTAAAAATTATTGATTTTATTGGAAAGACAGGTTTGAGGAGTGACAAAGAAAGATCTTCCATCTGCTGATTCACTCCCCAAATGGCTGCAACAGCTGGAACTGATTTGAAGCCAGGACCTTCTTCCAGGTCTCCCACGTGGGTGCAGGATCCCAACGTACTGTGCCATCCTCCACTGCTCTCCTAGGTCACAAGTGGGGAGCTGGCATCAGAAGTGAAGCAGCCAGGGCATGAACCGGTTCTTGCAAGGGGAGGATTAGCAAATTGAGTCACTGCAATGGCCCCAACTATCAACATTTAAAGAAGAGGGGAAAGTATTGTGATGCAGCAGGGAAACCACTGCTTGCAATGTTCAATTCCATTATGGGATGCTGGGGTTCAAGTCTTGTCTCTACTTTTGATTCAACATTTCGCACCCTAAAAAGCGGTAATGATGACTCATGTAATTGGGTACCTGCATCCCCCCTGGATGGAGTTCCTGGCTCCTGGTTTGGGGTTAGAACACTTGGCTATTGTGCACATTTGGGGAATGAAACAATGGATGGAAGATCTCTTGGTCCATGCACCATTCCCATCATTTTGCCTTTTAAAACAAATGATCTTTTTTTTATTTTTATTGCAAAGTCAAACATACAGAGAGGAAGAGACAGAGAGGAAGATCTTCCATTGGAAGATTCACTCCTCAAGTGACCACAATAGCCAGTGCTGTGCAGATCTGAAGCCAGGAGCCAGGAACTTCCTCCAGGTCTCCCACACAGGTGCAGGGTTCCAAGGCTTTGGCCTGTCCTCGACTGCTTTCCCAGGCCACAAGCGAGGAGCTGGATGGGAAGCAGGGCTGTTGGGATTAGAACTGGATCCCATATGAAATCCCAGCGCATTCAAGGCGAGGACTTTATAACATAGTGGAAGTTTTATTTTTTTTTAGATTTATTTTTATTATTTTTTTATTGGAAAGGCGGATATACAGAGAGGAGAGACAGAGAGGAAGATCTTCCGTCTGATGATTCACTCCCCAAGTGAGCGCAACAGTCGATGCTATGCCGATCCAAAGCCAGGAGCCTCTTCCGGGTCTCCCACATGGGTGCAGGGTCCCAAAGCTTTGGGCCATCCTCAACTGCCTTCCCGGGCCACAGGCAGGGAGCTGGATGGGAAGCGGGGCTGCTGGGATTAGAACTGGTGCCCATATGGGATCCCAGGCGTGCAAGGCGAGGACTTAATCACTTGCGCCACCACGCCGGGCCCGAAAGTTTTATTTTTACATTATTATGTTATTATAACGTGCAGCTAAGTTCTTGTAGCCTGGTTCTTTACTGTGAGCCCAAAACACCAGACACAATGAGGTATCTTAGGAGATTTATTGCAGTGGGGGCAGGAATGGGATGGAGGTCATGGGAGAGCAATGGGGGGAAGAAGGGGGAAAACAAATAATCTTTTAAAGATAGAGAAATTGAGCCCAGCAGTGTGGCCTAGTGGCTAAAGTCCTAGCCTTGAATGTGCCAGGATCCCATATGGGCGCTGGTTCTGATCCCGGCAGCTCCACTTCCCATCCAGCTCCCTGCCTGTGGCCTGGGAAGGCAGTTGAGGACAGCCCAAAGTCTTGGGACCCTGCACCTGTGTGGGAGACCTGGAGGAGGTTCCTGGCTCCTGGTCCTGGCTTCAGATTGGCATAGCATCGGCCGTTGCGCTCACTTGGGGAGTGAATCATCGGACAGAAGATCTTCCTCTCTGTCTCTCCTTTCCTCTTAATATCTGACTTTCCGATAAAAATAAATAAATCTTTAAAAAGAGAGAGAGAGAGAAATTATGGGCCTGGCATGGTAGCCTAGTAGCTAAAGTTCTCGCCTTGCATGCACCAGGATTCCATATGAGTGCTGCTTGGTACCCTGGATGCTGTATTTTCCATCCAGCTCCTTGTCTGTGGTCTGGGAAAGCATGGCCCAAAGCCTTGTGTTCCTGCACCTTGTTGGAGACCCAGAAGGGGCTCCAGTCTTTGCATCCACGCAGCTTCAGCCTTTGCGCCACTTGAGGGAGTGAATCAATGGATAGAAGATCTTTCTGTTTCTCCTTTCTAGAAATCTGACTTTACAATAAAAACGAATAAGTCTTTAAAAAATTAGAGAAATGAGAACACTCCAGTTAAATATTTTTTCATTTTGTGGGGGCTGGCGCAACAGGTCAGTGGCTAAATCTTTGTCTTGCAAGTACCATGATCCCATTAGTTCATGTCCTGGCTGTTCCACTTCCCATCCGCTTCCTCCTTGTGGCCTGGGACAGCAGCGAAGCATGGTCCGAAGCCTTGGGCCCTACACCCAACTGGGAGACTTGGAAAAAGCTCATGGCTCCTTGGATTGGCTCAGTTCTGGCCATTGTGGTCACTTGGGTAGTCAATCAGTGGATGAAAGATCTTTTTGTCTCTCCTTCTCTCTGTATATCTGACTTTCAAATAAAAACAAATAAATCTTTAAAAACAAAACAACTTTTATTTATTCATTTATTTTTGACTAGTGAGTATAATCATGGGACATCTATTCACCTTTGAGTCCCTCTGGAGTCTGAGTTTGTGCAACAGGATGTCGCATGAGCAGAGATCTGCATGCCCTGGAACCTCATGAATTTTTTACTAACAACATTGTGAAATGACAAAGCTTAGTGCTTAGCATCTGTGCTTTGAACTTGACTACAAACATGAATTATGCATACATGGAAAAGGATTAGCACCAATTTTCTTCCAGTTAGTAGTCTATTAGACCCTTATTCCATGTTATAACATTAGTACGTTAAAATGTTCACATCTCATGATTATAACCAATTTATATTCCGCTTGAATCAGGATTTCTGATTCAAGGTTATTGCCACAACCTCTGGTGACAGTCTGCTACACAATGTTAGTAGAAGACCAAAGGTTTACTCCTTTTTTAAAAAAATTATTTTTATGGGGTCCCAGTGTGGTAGCCTAGTTGCTAAAGTCCTTGTCTTGCATGTCCCAGCTGCTCCACTTCCCATCCAGCTCCCTGCTTGTGGCCTGGGAAAGCAGTCGAGGACGGGTCAAAGCCTTGGGACCCTGCACCTCTGCAGAAGACCCAGAAGAAGCTCCAGGCTCCTGGTTTTGGATTGGCGCAGTTCTGGCTGTTGTGACCACCTGGAAAGTGAACCAGTGGATGAAGATCATTCTGTTTCTCCTCTCTGTAAAGTCTAACTTTCCATTGAAAACAAATAAGTCTTTAAAAGAGGATTTTATTTTTGATGCTGTTTACATAGTTGAAAAGGATCCATGTCCATGAGGACCACTGATCAGGGTGGGGAGGGTTGAGGCCTGGGGGAATGTGCATGGGACAAATGCTTCTAATTTTCCTTTTCTTCCCTTTTCTCCTTTATGGGGGAGAGGCAGATCCCCTGCTGCCAAACCACATCAGTACCCAGGGATGGGGATGTCCACTTGATGTCATCTTAGAAACTCCGAGAGTACTGCATGTGTGATAGAAGACACTCTCATTGCTCCAAGGTCAGAGGTCCATTGACTGACAGTGCATTCATTCAGACACTTGTTGGCTTTGTGTTCTCCATGATAGTTTACATTGTATTATGAGTACAGCTCTTGGTTTCATTGGATTCTCCATTGGCATCCAAGATCAAGTTCATTGAGATTCATTCTTGCAAGGCATCCATTGTCCAGACAGTGCATCCCCTCATTCAGACACTTGTTGCCAAAGCTTGGCCAAAAGAGCTGTCCGTTCTATTCTGTTCTCCATCTTCTGACATGGCACTTGACGTTAGAGGTTTAGTTCTAATGATCTTCTATGTACTGTATTAGCTATGTATGATTTACTATTATTTTAAAGATTATTTTTAAGATTTTATTTATTTGAAAAGGTCACACAGGGAGGAAGAGAAGAGGAAGGTCCTTCATCCAATGGCTTGCTCCTCAAATGGCCTCAGTTGTCAGTGCTGGGCCTGTCTGTAGCCAAGGAGCCAGGAGCTTCATCTAGGTCTCCCACGTCAGTGCACGGACCCAGGGATTTGCCATTCTCTTTTGCTTTCCCAGCCACATTAGCAGGGAACTGGATGGGAAGTAGAGCAGCAGGGACATAAAGTGCCACCCATTTGGGGAAGTTAGTGCTTGCAAGTGGCAGTTTAACTCACTAAGCCACAATGGTGGTCCTACTACTTAGATTTTTAAAAACAGGAACTGCTTTCTAACTGTCATAGGGCGCCACTGTCGAGTGGCTCCCGCAGTTTGAGATGCCTAGGATGGAAGGGCTGTCAGGCCAGGAAGGTGTAAGGAAGCTAAAAGGATGAAGCAGAACTCGGCTGGGGATGCTAAGAAACTCGGGTCCTGTTCCTCCCTCCACATATCTAGTAATACGTACCACTATTAATCATACATAACACTTTCCTTACTTAACAATCCTAGACAATACGAATTTCGACGATGTAATACCAATTTCATAATCGCACATAGGAGATATATTCCATAATCGTACATAGACCATTATATCCAAACTGGATTACTCATCAAAACATGACTATCCCCTTCCACCAGTGGTCCCTTAATCTACCATCCTCCGTGAAACCAGCAACCCGCCCAATACGTATCCCTCTTCTCGCTCTGCGCCCATACCACTTGAAGTAAGAACTGACATCTGGTTCTTACTTCAGGGCCATGAACTCTAAAATCGCCCACTCGTTCCCCTTAAATAAGACATCTCGATGGACTAATGACTAATCAGCCCATGCTCACACATAACTGTGGTGTCATGCATTTGGTATTTTTTTATTTTGGGGTATGCTTGGACTCACCATGGCCGCGGTGGGCCATAAATCAGACCTAAAATAGTAGCCGAGCACCTCCTCCATCCTCATAATTATGAGCCGGGACATTCGTTCCACGTACTCCAGGACATAAATAACCAGCACCTATAACAACTACTCACTGCTTCTCACCACGCCTAAGCTAGTATAAACATTCGAGGTAATGGTCACAGGACATAGTACTTAACACTACACACACCCGTACGTGTACGTTATGTTCTGATATTACAACTAGAATTATCACAACAACTCCCCTACCCCCCCCATTTAAGTTATGCTAATAAGTTCCTATTAACTTATAGGAACACCTGTATAAGCTTAATGTCTTGCCAAACCCCCCAAACAAGACTCTTATCCAGTATAAGTAACTCTGGGTATAAACTAATTCAACTATTATTTAAACTAAACCAACCTTCAATCAACAACAATAAAAAATATTGCAAATTTTTACAAAAAATCAGGCTTAATGAACTAGAAATTTTAATTTTTATTTTATGGTTATAAATTGGTCGCCACAATACTGACATAGCACTTAAATTAAAAAATTTTATACCTTCAGCCCAGTTCATGTAGCTTATAATATTAAAGCAAGGCACTGAAAATGCCTAGATGAGTTTTCGAACTCCATAAACACAACAGGTTTGGTCCTAGCCTTTTTGTTAGTTTGTAGTTAACTTACACATGCAAGAATCCCCAAACCGGTGAGAATGCCCTCCAACTCATACCACACTGATTAAGAGGAGCGGGTATTAAGCACACATCATGTAGCTCAAAATACCTTGCTTAACCACACCCCCAAGGGACACAGCAGTGATAAATATTAAGCAATGAACGAAAGTTTGACTAAGTTAAACTACACCAGAGTTGGTAAATTTCGTGCCAGCCACCGCGGTCATACGAAAAACCCAAATTAACAAACCCCGGCGTAAAGCGTGTTTTAAGACCCAAATAAAGTTAAATGCTATCTATGCTGTAAAAAGCTATAGCTACAACAAACCCTACAACGAAAGTGACTTTAATATCCTTGAATACACGAAAGCTAGGTCCCAAACTGGGATTAGATACCCCACTATGCCTAGCCATAAACCTAGATAGTTACATAACAAAACTATTCGCCAGAGAACTACTAGCAACAGCTTAAAACTCAAAGGACTTGGCGGTGCTTTATACCCCCTAGAGGAGCCTGTTCTATAATCGATAAACCCCGCTTTACCTCACCACCCTTTGCCAACTCAGCCTGTATACCGCCATCTTCAGCAAACCCTAAAAAGGCGTAGCAGTAAGCTCAATAATCCCCATAAAAACGTTAGGTCAAGGTGTAGCCTATAGGGTGGGAAGCAATGGGCTACATTTTCTTTTAAAAGAACACCACGAAAACCTTTATGAAATCTAAAGGTTAAAGGCGGATTTAGCAGTAAATTAAGAATAGAGAGCTTAATTGAACACGGCAATGAAGCACGCACACACCGCCCGTCACCCTCCTCAATTACTTGAAAATCCTGTGCCCCTAAATAAACATAACACACCTACAAGTACTAGAGGAGATAAGTCGTAACAAGGTAAGTATACTGGAAAGTGTGCTTGGAAAATCCAAAGCGTAGCTTAACTAAAGCATCTGACTTACACTCAGAAGATTTCACAACATCGTGACCACTTTGAGCTAACCCTAGCCCAACCACCCTCCCCACATAACTAAACCTTCCACTAAAATAAAACATTCACCACTCTTAAAGTATAGGAGATAGAAATATGACTCAGGAGCTATAGAGATAGTACCGTAAGGGAAAGATGAAAGATTGTTTAATAGCATAAAAAAGCAAAGACTAACCCTTGTACCTTTTGCATAATGAATTAGCCAGAAACCATTTGGCACAAAGAATTTTAGTCAAAAACCCCGAAACTAGACGATCTATCTGTAAGCAGTTTTTAGCATGAACACATCTATGTGACAAAATAGTGGGATGGCTTGCAGATAGTGGTGAAAAGCCAAACGAGCCTAGTGATAGCTGGTTGTCCAGACAAGAATTTCAGTTCAACTTTATGTTTACCAACAGAAACATATAATCTTAATGTAAACATAAAATTTAGTCTAAGAGGGGACAGCCCCTTAGAGCCAGGGTACAGCCTGAGTTGGAGAGTAAATAAAAGCACCACCATAGTTGGCCTAAAAGCAGCCACCAATTAAGAAAGCGTTAAAGCTCAACACCTAGCCAAAACTAAATCCCATACAAACTTATAAACTCCCAACACACACAGCACTGGACCAACCAATCCATATGTGTATAGAAACGATACTGCTCCTATGAGTAACAAGAACCCAGTTCTCTGCACAAGCTTGTATCAGATCGTATGAACACTGAGTTAACATCTATATGTAAACACACCACGCCTAGTACCTACGTAAATTTTACTGTTGACCCAACACAGGCGTGCATTCAAGGAAAGATTAAAAGGAGTGGAAGGAACTCAGCAAACCTCAGCCCCGCCTGTTTACCAAAAACATCACCTCTAGCATCACAAGTATTAGAGGCACTGCCTGCCCAGTGACGCAAGTTTAACGGCCGCGGTATCCTGACCGTGCAAAGGTAGCATAATCATTTGTTCCTTAATTAGGGACTTGTATGAACGGCAACACGAGGGCTCAACTGTCTCCCACCCCAAATCAGTGAAATTGACCTCCCCGTGAAGAGGCGGGGATAGCATAATAAGACGAGAAGACCCTATGGAGCTTTAATTAACTAGCTTACACAAATAAACCACCCCTCTACACGAGCCCAACAAATTATGTTTCTAAGCTAGAAATTTTGGTTGGGGTGACCTCGGAGCACAAACCAACCTCCGAATGGATTTTCAGCCACGACTAACCCGTCTAAGCACCTACACCATCAATTGACCCAATTCATTGATCAATGGAACAAGTTACCCTAGGGATAACAGCGCAATCCTATTCTAGAGTCCATATCGACAATAGGGTTTACGACCTCGATGTTGGATCAGGACCCTCCACACAGTGATTGGTTCCTCTCCAACCATTTTGCCGGGGGGGTCTGGTGACAGCTTGCCGACAGGGCAGAGGCGAAGACAATGTGTGCTAAAACGGCAATGCCGTCACAGCAGGGGGACTGCGGAAGACGAAATGGAAAGTCTCATTCCCAATCAACGTGGGTCTGAGATTCCAATCAACTCAGGAAACAGACGGAGGAAACCGACATCCCACCAGCAACACAACAGCCCTCCTCGAACCCTGACCCAGCTCGATCCGCGGACGCCGGATGATGACGCGAAGAGCGGGACCCGGCGGTGATTGGCTCTCGAGGAGGGGCGTCGGCAGCTAAGGCGACTCGTAGCCCCGGCGCTAAGTCCTCGCGAGAGGAGCCGTCCCGGAGGCGGGATGGCCGCCGAGCCGGGCGGAGCTGTCCCGCGGCTCCCGGGGCCGGCTCTTTGGCCTGAGACATGGCCCGGGGTCCCGGCCCGCTAGGCCGGCCTCGACCCGACGTGGGCGCCATGCCCAAGAGAGGGAAGCGACTCAAGTTCCGGGCTCACGACGCCTGCTCCGGTCGAGGTGGGAGGCCGGGTGGGGGCGGCTGGAGGACTCGGGGCTGGACGCACCGAAGGCGAGCGTGCACCTGCCGGGGTGGGAGAGCGTCTCGGGCCGGGGTGGCGGCGGCTGGAGGACCCGGGGCTGGACGCACCGAAGGCGAGCGTCCATCTGCCGGGGTGGGAGAGCGGCTCGGGCTGGACCGGGGTGGGGGCGAGCGTCCACCTGCCCGAGGTGGGGTGGGGGTTCCTGAAGTGAGTCCTGGCTAGGAGGCTGCTTTCTCGAGGGCTGGCGCTGTTTTTCAGTGACCGTGGCGGATTATGCCAACTCGGATCCGGCGGTCGTGAGGTCTGGACGGGTCAAGAAAGCCGTTGCCAACGCCGTGCAGCAGGAAGGTAGGCCGAGGCCGGAGCCGGCGTCGGGGTCTCTCGGGGTGCTGTGTTGGCGTGGAGCCCCTTACCCCACGCCCCAAAGCCTGTTTACTTTGCTTCCCGTTTGCTGATAGACTGCGTGGGAGTCGCCATGGCAGGTGTTGTGTTTCTGCCCGCAGGAGGACACAGCCTGTGGGTCCCCCTGTTTCCACCGCTCCTCCCGGGGTGTTCACCCCAGCCTTGGGGTTCACACAGATTGCACGGTGCAGTCGGTTTCCTGGTGCAATCACCTGGAGCTGTTCTGGTCATGTATTTCTCTCTCTTGCCTTTAGGAGACCTAGTGTCTCCAGCCGAGAACTGGGGTATAGTGGGAATCCCTACCCTCCCACACATTGCCCCTCAGAATTGATGTAAACAAGAGTAGAATTCAGCTTGTATTTTTCTCCTGTTTAATTCTTAGCCCTTCTGCAGGGACTGAAGTTGGTTCTGTGAAGGAGTCTGCTTGCCTGCTGTTTTCAGTGTGTGTGAGTGAGAGAGAGAGAGAGATTGAGATTAAAACAATCATTTAAAAAACTACATGGTGCTTTGTTCTCTGACTCCAGCTGATCGCCCCTATTCCCAACCCCTCATCCTGTTTGCTGGTAGATGCAGGTATGGCTTGGTTAAACTGTAGACCCAGGTAGGAGGGTACCCCTTCTCACTGTTGCCTTGTCTTCTAGTAAAATCTCTCTGTGGCTTGGAAGCCTCCCAGCTTCCTGCAGAGGAAGCTCTTTCTGTGGCTGGTGAGGCTGGTGACGTCTTAGACAGCAGTGATGAGCTGGAGGACCAGGAGGAGAGTATCCACGAAAGAACAGTCTCCAGGAAAAAGAAAAGCAAGCGACACGAAGGTACCGGCCCCTGCCGTCTGTCATCTGTGTGGCCCTCCTGTGGTGGCAGTTCAGAGCTGTCACTTTCTCCGATGGCTGGGAGAAAATGGAGTGGGGAGAAAATCCAGCTTTCCTCTGAGATCTGGGAGTGCAACAGGGCCGAGTGGGCCTGGGCTAGTACTTTGGCTTAAACTTGAAAGCAGAGGCTGGTGAGAGTTCATTGGTGAGCTGAACTATGGTGGACTTTGTTGAGAACATGTCATTATCAAATAAAAACCTTATGGGGACAAGAGGACAGAAGCCTTTGCATTTCTGAACTGTGTGAGGAAGCAGGGGTGTGACCTTTGCCCAGACAGGTGGATTCGCTGTAACTCGTGTTTATGTAGGATGAAGTTAGATGTTGTTATGGCCTCTTTTTTTTTTTTTTAAAGATTTATTTATTTATTTTGGAAAGGCAGATATACAGAGAGCAGGAGAGATGGAGAGGAAGGTCTTCCATCCGATGGTTCACTCCCCAAGTGACTGCAGCACCTGGAGCTGAGCCAGTCTGGAGCCGGGAGCTCTTCCAGGTCTCCCATGTGGGTTTGGGCCTTCCTCAACTGCTTTCCCAGGCCACAAGCAGGGAGCTGGATGGGAAGCAGGGCTGCCGGGATTAGAACCGGCGCCCATATGGGATCCTGGTGTGTGCAAGGCAAGGACTTTAACCACTACACTATTGCGCCAGGCTCTATTATGGCCTCTTAAGTGCTTTGCAGTCATTAATGTCTACTGTATGTCTGCACAGTGTTGGTGGAGTAGAAAGTATATGTTGACATCTTGAGACAGAATATACACAAATGAAAGAAAGAACACATTATTTGCCAGACTATTGTTCAGATTTCATGTTACACCTCAGGGTTGATCAATCAGAATCCCTTAGAGTACAATCTGGAATAGTTATTATTACTTTTAGTGGTTTATTTATTTATTTAATTGGAAAGTCAGATCTACAGAGAAGGAGAATCAGAGAGAAATGCTTTTGTCTGCTGGTTTACTCCCTAAGTGGCCACAATGACCAGAGCTGAGCCAGTCTGAAACCAGGAGTCCAGAGCCTCTTCCAGGTTTCCCATGTGACTGCAGGGTCCCAAGGCTTTGGGCAGTCCTTAACTGCTTTCCCAGACCAATAATAGGGAGCTGGAAGGGAAGTGGAACAGCTGGGGTTAGAACCGGTGCCCATATGGGATCCTGGTGCATGCAAGGTGAGGACTTTTACCATGCTGGGCCCCAGAATAATTTTTTTAAGAAATAATTTTTGTATTTGTTTTTGTTTGTTCCTTTTTTTAGTCAATAGGCTTTTTAAAAAAGTAGCTTTTTAATTTACAGATTAGGCAAAAAATAAGTTCTCATATACTGCTTTATTCTCTGTCCCTAATTTCTTTTTGCATAAATGGGGAACAATCGTTCCAGCTGATGCACTAATATTGACACCTTATTAATTACTCTTGTTATTTGAGAGATAAACACAGAACCCCTGTGCACTAGTCACAGTCCACATTTCATCAATATCCAGGAGTGGGTCAGAGCTGAAGGTGCGAGTGGGAACTTAATCTGGCAGGAACCCAAATGTCTGAGCCCTCACTGCTGCTTCCCGGGGTCTGCAGTGTCTGCATTGGCAGGAAGCTGGGGTCAGGAGCCAGGAGTTGAACCCATGCATTACAGTATGGGACATTGGCATTTTGTTTGTTTTCTGAGATTTTATTTATTTGAAAGGCAGAGTTAGATGGAAGGAAAAACGAAGAGAGAGAGTAAGCACTCTTCTATGTACTGGTTTGTTTTGCAAATGGCCACAATGGTCAGACGTGTAGGCCAAAATTAGGAGGCTGGAACCCCACTTAGGCCTTCCACTTGGTGTCAGTGACCCAAGCAAGCTGTTTTCTGTTGCTTTCCCAGATGCATTAATAGGGAGCTGGGTTGGAAGTGGAACAGCTGAGACTTGCATGGGATGTTGATATTGCAAGTGTCACCTTAATACACTGTGTCACAGTGCCAGCCATAGGATGTAAGTGTCATAACTATCAGACCAGACATCTGCCTTTGATGTATCATGAAAACCTGTAGCTTATTTACATTAGGGTTCAGTCTTACACCCAGAATAGCCACGCAAGTGGTTCTGATGATCAGTTAGGTTTGGGAGGAAGTGAATGGTAAGTGATGCATGTATTCTTGTACTTAGATTTTTTTTTTTAATTTATTTTTATTGGCAATGTAGATTGGATTTACAGAGAGAAAGAGAGAAGATATTCCATCTGCTAGTTTACTCCCTAAATGGCCACAATGGGAGCTGAGCTAATCTGGAGCCAGAATCCAGGAGTTTCTTCTGGGTCTCCCAGTTGGGTGCAGGGTCTCAAGGCTTTGGACCATCATCTTCCACTGCATTCCCAAGCCATAACAGGGAGCTGGATGGGAAATGGAGCACCTGGGACACAAACTGACACCCATATGGGATCCTGCTACTTTTGAGGTTAGAATTAGCCAATTGAGCCATCACGCTCAGCCCTGGACTCAGATCTATTGGACATTTCACCTTCAGTGGAGAATAGGATAACAGGTGCTTGTATTAAAGTATGCAGGTTAAGACTGACATGACTTTGCAATCATTCCAGTGGTTGTCACTGATATTCTTCTTTTCCAGGAATATTGACAGTTGCCACATTTTCCTCATTTTTTTGCTTAATGATCCCTGTTTCCCATCATCAGTCTATTAATTTATTTTTTTAGGGATGTAGGTACATGTTCCATAGGAAATTGGGCTTACACTTTTAAAAAAATCTTTTTTTTTTAAGTTTTATTTTATATATATATATATATTTTTTTAAGATTTATTTTTATTATTTTTTTTTTTATTGGAAAGGCAGATATACAGAGAGGAGAGACAGAGAGGAAGATCTCCCGTCCGATGGTTCACTCCCCAAGTGAGCACAACGGGCCGATACTATGCCGATCCAAAGCCAGGAGCCTCTTCCGGGTCTCCCACGCGGGTGCAGGTTCCCAAAGCCTTGGGCTGTCCTCGACTGCTTTCCCAGGCCACAGGCAGGGAGCTGGAAGGGAAGCGGGGCTGCCGGGATTAGAACCGGCGCCCATGTGGGATCCCGGGCGAGCAAGGCGAGGACCTTTAACCACTTGCACCACCGCGCCAGGCCCTTAAGTTTTATTTTAAAATAATGATTACATGGTTGATCAGGGTGAGAAGGATCAAGGTTTAGGGAAAATTAGGTGAACTCATTGCCTCCAAATTTGCTTTTTTTTTGTTTGTTTGTTTTGTTCCTGGGGGAAAAGGAGAGACAAAGGGGACTTTGCACACATCCCAGTACCCAGGGATGAGGAACTGCCACCTCATATCAACCCAGAGTCTCAATGTGTACATATTCTGAGGGTTCTGTCCAAGTGGTTTGGATAGTTCTGAAATGCTGCCGATTTCACCGATCTGAGGATGATGTCACCCTCCAATGTCCATTGGCTCCATTCACCTAGATTTTTTGCTGTCATTGTTTGTTTGGGGTAGTTGTCCAGTTTGTTCTATTCTCCTTCTGCTACAGCACCAAATGTGCTGCCATATTCTCCTTTTGCAACAGGACCTATGTCCACTGCTCCACCTTTTTCATTAAGTAGGGCATGTTCTTGCAGGTGAGTCCAAGTACCCAGGCCAGGCATCCCAAGCATTGCCAGATCCCCTTCCCCTGGGGCTCACAAACCTGGCATCTACCTAGTAGGTGGGCTCTAGGACTGGGCCAGGTGACCCAAGCCCCGCCAGATCCCCCACCCCTGGGGCTCATGAACCTGGTACCCACCTAGTAGGCGGGTCTCTGGGTCTGGGACAGGAGACCCAAGCCCCAAAAAACCCCAACCCTGGGGCTCATGAATCTGACACCCACCTAGAAGGTAGGCCTCTGGATTGGGTCAGGTGACCTGAGCCTTGCTGAATCCCCCACCCAAGGGGCTCATGAATCTGGCACCCACCTAGGGTTTGCCTATTGTTTGCCTTCTCTTTCAGAGAAAAGATATGATGTGGGAGGAGGTGAAGCCAAGACATGGTAGAGCAAGTAAACGAATCCTGGAGTTGCCAGGAAGGGATAGGAATCAGGAGAGGATGTTGTAGACATCCGGATTTCTCTTACAGTGAAGGGGAAATAAAAGCTTGATTGAATCGCAGTGCTGTAGTAGGCTGTGGATTTGGAAAGCAGCGGCAGTTCTGGGAGGGACTGTCTGCCCAGGAGAAGAAGGCTGGGTTTAGGACTGTGCTCTCCAGAGGTGGGGTGGAAGGTGGAGGTTAGCCCTGGGACTGCTCTTGGGAGGCGAGATGGAGGGTGGAGGTTAGTCCAGGTGTCTCCCTGGAGTACCTGTTGTCACCCTGAACCCTCAGGGCTGATGACATCTGAGGGAGCACGAGTGGCACAGTGACATGGTCGAGGAGTGACTGGGTACTCTGGCCAGCTCACAGGCTGGTGGCAGTGACTGAGGAGAAGCCAGAAGACAGGAAGCATGTTGACAGGCAGTGATTGAGTAATCAGTGTATCATGTAACTTACTGATTGCCCTTTGTAATTTCCTCATACCACCTTGAAATCAATTTTGTTTACACGCCTAAAGAAAATGTTTAGTGGCTAGGACCCCTGAGGGAAGCAGAGGCGGAGTTTCATAGAACACAGCTGGGAAGCTGTGGGGGCTGATATTCTTGTAGTGGGGAAGACTGTTGCCTGCTGTGCTTGCATGCCATATGGGTGCTGGTTCGTGTCCTGGCTGTTCCACTCCTGATCCAGCTCCTGGCTAATGGCCTGGAAGAGCAATGGAAGATGGCTCAAGTCCTTGGGCCCTTGCACCAGCATAGGGAACCTGTAGTAAGACCCTGGCTCCTAGCTTTAGCTTTGCCCAGTGCTGGTTGTTGCAGTCATCTGGGAGTGTACCAGCAGGTGGAAGATACTTCTCAGTATCTTCTGCTCTTTTACCTGACGTCCAAGTTCTTGAAAGCTGGATTATAAGTAGAGCAGCTGGGACTAGAGCCAGTGCTTATATTGGATGCCAGCACTGCAGGTGGAGAGTTAGCCTATTATGTCACTGCGCCAGTCCCTAATTATTTTTTATTAGTAGTAAAATGACCACAATATCTGCTCATTTCTGTTGATTTATAGAAATATGGAAGATCTGATTGATATGCTAAATATAAAGACACTTCAAAAACTTCAAAATAGTATAAAATAGTTATTAAGCAAAGGTCTTAAGATTAACACCTGATTATTCACTTGAACAGGAGAGAAAGCTTTTTTCCTTCCTTTTTATATTTCAGTAGTGGACGGAGGAAGCGAGAGCTCTTGCATCTTGTGTTTCATTCCCAAATGCTGGCAACAATCTGGGCTGGACCAGGCTAAAGGCAGGAGCTGCAAATTCAGTGTTGGTCTCATGTGGGTGGCAGGGAGCCTAGCACCCGAGCCATTACCTGTTGCCTCCCGTTATGCACATTAGCAGGAAGCTGGATTAGAAGCAGAGTTGGAACTCAAACTCAGGCCATCTGATAATGGGGTATGGGTGTCCCAAGTGATCTCTTAAGTGCTGTACGGAATGCCTGCTCCTACAAGTCTGTTAACTGCAAGCCCTGGGGCATTGGATACGCGTGAGCAGAAAATGGATTCTTCTTGTTTCCGTTTCAGAAGACCTGGATGGGGCTGCAGGAGAAGAGTATCCCATGGATATTTGGCTGTTGCTGGCCTCCTACATTCGCCCTGAGGACATTGTGAACTTTTCCCTGATCTGTAAGAATGCCTGGACTGTCACTTGCACTGCTGCCTTTTGGACCAGGTTGTACCGAAGGTGCGGCCACAGAGAGCTCGCTCTGTTTTCTGTGTGGCTGATTTCTTTGCTGTCTGTGATTTGGAGCCACTCCCTGGATGGTGACCTCTTGGTACTTTCTCCATGCCTGGGCATGGCCTAGCCTGTGGACTCTTTGAGCCCTTCTCTAATTTAAATGTGATATTATTAATTCATGCAGGTAATTATCTTCCTTGTGATTGTTTTCTGCCCTGCAGTATCTACTTTCAGCAATGAAGTCTTGCTTTAGGTCCCAGAAAGAACCATCTCTGACTTTTCTTCAGAGGTTTATTTTAGTTAGAATGTTTGAAAGCTACAGATGCCTTAACTGGATTTGTTGTTCCTTAGTTTTGGTAGCCATCTGAAGTACTGTATAGTTTTTGTACTTAGGTTGCCCTACGGTTGGAGAGGTGTGATGTGAATGAATCATACAGTTAGTGGAAGGCCTAGCTTTTGGTGTTGACTGTGGCAGTGTGCTGGGGACGGTGAACTGTCGGTAGGACTGTTGGGAAGGAATGTTGAGGTAGCAGAGTAGAGAGTTTCTGGGACATCTGACAGGAGAACCAGAATGACTTTTCTCCATGAAAGGTTCTGTTGGAGCTGCTGAAATACATGAGACTGGTTCAATATACACTGTATGACTTATATAAATATACAAGTTCAGACACTTGCTCTTGCATAGGGTAAAATAGGATTTAAACTTTTAAGTGGATGGAAAAATGCAGAATTATAAGCTGATGAAGCCAGAGTTAGTGAGTGGTTAAGGGCGTGGTGATATGTGTGTGTGTCAGCAATGGGGACAAGCCCAGTACTGATCAGTGGAGTTGTGCAGTGAAGTTAATCCGGGGCCCAGGAGGCCCAAGAGGCTGGCCCAGGGCAGGACAGACAGGCCCCATGTTGGTAGGAGTCATGTGTCCTGTTTCAGGCACTACACGCTGGATGCCTCTCTGCCTTTGCGCCTGCGGCCAGAGTCCATGGAGAAGCTGCGCTGTCTGCGTGCCTGTGTGATTCGCTCGCTGTACCATATGTATGAACCGTTTGCTGCTCGAATCTCCAAGAATCCAGCCATTCCTGAAAGCACTCCCAGCACGTTAAAGAATTCCAAAGTAAGTGAGGATTCGAGCTGGGATTGGACGGGTGGGCACGTGTGTGATGGTTCATAATGGCTTTCTCTGGCTCTGACGGGGTGGGCTGTACAGCCTCGGCTGCTCAGGGTCTAACGGACACCTTGAGGGCTCAGAGGGCTCACTTCAACAAGACATCTCTGCTTTGCTGGACTGGCTTACATTAGCTTTAACCCAAAGCTTTCTTATGCTCTTGGTGTATTCCTTATTCTTATTTTAATTCATTCCCATGCATTGTACATTGGACCCCTTTAGATAGTAATAACTCTAATTGTTAGAAGGGGCTTTTAAAAATTTGTAATTTGTAGTATGAACAAACTCACTGTTTTCCTCTTTTTAATATGACCTTGACATTGGGGTTGACCCCTTTCAAGGATTCTGGTGTTAGAAGTCTAGCAGTTGCTGAGGGCCAGGTGCCAGGCTCTGTGGGAGATCACCACTGTGATTCCCAGGCCCCAGTTCGCTCAGCTTCTCCCTGCGTCCTAGGCTGTTTTCTCTCCAGGTTTTTTCAGTACTTTATCCCATATGTGACATTCAGGTTTCTGGCAGTCTCCTGCCTAGAGTGGTCTGCCGGTCTACAGTCTGTTCTCGCCTTTCCTCCCTCCCGATGCAGTCTTACGTGAGGTCACCACTGCCAGGCCATGTGGCTTTGTCTCGGTGTAACTAAGTTCTGTATCTTTTGAATTTGTTGGTGATTGTTATTGCCAGTTCCTAGCTCAGATTGGTTCTGTAAGGACTTCTATTCTCTTTTACTCAGGTTTTTGGTAATTGGTATTGTATGTTGATATTTCGCCCCTAGTTTTGCTTTGAGCTAATAATATTCACCTGATGCATATTAATTAAAACGGTACTGTTTATTTCAAGATTACCAAGGCCTCCCCCTCGGCTTGCACACTGAGGTGATCAGGCACATTGGCAGAGCTTAATTTAAAATCCTGCTTGTGATGGATTTAGAGTAGGGGTAGAATGCTGAGCGAGTAGAATTTCACCCGGCAGCTGCTTCTGCTTGTAATATGAGTGGATGGTATATCCTCTCACACTTAGAGTGTCCTTCCCCCAGGAACGCTAGCTCGTGCCAGACTGAGCATGCTGATGGCAGGGACCATCTGAGAGGTGTGAGTCAGTTGTAGGGCGCGAGCAGCCTCAGGCAGACTCCTCAGGCAGGACGCATCTTAGCGGCTCCAGTGCACAATGCAAGTGCTGCTTAAATTCTAAAATACCCCTCTGTCCATATTATCATTGTGTACTAATGGTTTTTTACGTAGTCTATGAAAAGCCAAGGTGAAATGAAAAACAAGGTTTTCATTGAGATAGTTCACCCAGGTCATCTGGCTGCTTCTTTTGTCCCTTATTAGGGATCTTCTGAAGATATGGGACTTGCTGTGGCAGGTGTCCCATGCATGGCGTTGCCACTTGTTTACCCACGATTGCATGGAAGTCAGGGAGTGCCAGCATGCCTACAGGGATTTGTCCCATGTTCCTGGACTCCAGTTTTTCGTATTTGATTCCCCTTCTCTCTCTTTTCACTAGCATAGCTTGTGTGGGACACTGGAGCCGTTGTGATGGCAGCAGAAGTGTTTTCCCCTTAATGGCAAGCCCATTATTTTTGATGGAACAGCAGGACGTACAGGGCATGTCTGAAGGGCAGGACAGCTGGCTCGGCGGACGACCCACCCCTTGTCCCCTGGGAGGTACTTGACTTCTTGTGCTTCACCTTAGCTGTAGCTTCGCATCCACTAAGGGCTTACTCTCGACTGAACTCAGCCAGCTCTGTAGTTGCCTGCCAACTGTCTGCTCTCCGAAGGTCCCAAGCAGCTGCCTCCCGTGTGAGGTCCAGGCCTGTCTGCTGTCTTCCCACCTGGTGGCCCCTGGCTGCTTACACTTCAATGCAGAGTCAGACAGAATGCTCCAGTTTCTGCATCCAGGGCTTCTGTCTTTAGAGATGAGAACGACTAACTTCAGTGTTCCGGGTAGACTTATACCGGCCCCTCCCCTCTTTCCTCAGGAGCCCTGGGGTAATCTACTCTCAGGTCGGTCCAGAGTCAGATTGGGGGGTCTCAGTATTGGGACTGTGGCTGGCTTTAGATCTGTCAGAGATTTTTGCTGATTGCTTGTTGTTGTCTCATGCTAAATCGTTGTTTTTCTCCCTTGGTTTATTTTATTTTTACTTTATTACAGTGCTTACTTTTCTGGTGCAGGAAGATTGTTGGGAACAGACAGGAACCAATGTGGGAATTCAACTTTAAGTTCAAAAAACAGGTATATAGTCTCACTATCTCTTTGTTTTTTTAAGATGATATCTTGAAATAAACTTCAGCAGGAGTGGTAGCCCATTTGTGCTGCTATAGTAAGGCACCCCAGCCTGAATAATTTGTGAAGAAGAGCAGCTTATTGGAGATCAGGGTGCTGGCAGGGTCAAGAGTTTGCTGAGGGCCCAGGCTGTCTGCTTCTCTGCTTCTGAGATGACACTTTTGTCCTTCCTGGGAGGGACTGCATGGTGTGGGCACAGGGCGGGAGAAGGCCGTAAGTGGAACTTCTTTGCTGAGGATCTTACTCCCATTGGCAAAGGAGAAACCCTGCTGACCTAGTCACCTCCTAGAGACCTCACCTCCTCCCCCCGTCCAATTTTAAGATTGGTTTATTTTAAAAGTAGAGTTAGGGAGAGACAGAGATTAACCTTCTATCTGCTGATTCATTCTTCAAATGGCTGCAGTGGTCAGGGCTGGGCCAAGCCAAAGCCAGGAGCTTCATCTGAATACTCGCCTCTTAATACTGTTGCAGTGGAGATTAGATTTCAGCATGAATATTGGAGGAGATACAAAAATTCAAACCATAGCATAGGGATGAAGCTGCCTTATTCAAATCAAACAGTACTCATCAAAACTTGGCCCCTGGGACCAGTGCTGAACAGCAGGTTAAGCCTCCAGTTGCAATACTGTGGCCTGTGTTTGAATCCTAGCTGCTGTACTTACCAGTTCCCTGCTCATGTCCCTGGGAAAGCAGTGGAGATTGGCCCAAATCTTTGGGTCCCTGCCGTGCATGTGAGAGACCTAAATGGAGTCTTCTGTCTCCTGGCTTTGACCTGGCCTACCCATGGCCATTATGTCTGTGGAGAGTGAACCAGCAGTAGGAAGACACCTCCCTCTCTGTCTCTGTCCCTCTGTGTATCTGTCTCTCTCTCTCTCTCTCTCTCTGTCACTCTGCCTTTCAAATAAATCTTAAAAAAATAGATGTAGGGTGAATAGTTAGTCTTGTAGTTAAAATGTCTATGTTAGGGCTGGCACTGTGGAAAAGCGGGTGAGGACATCACCTGTAAGCCAGCATTTCATACGGGTTCTAGTTTGTATCCTGGCTGTTCCACTTCCCATCCAGTTTCCTGCTAGTGGCTTGGGAAAGCAGTGAGAGATGTCCCAAAGCCTTGGGATTCTGCATGAAGTGGGAGGCCTGCAGAAAACCTGGCCATGTGGGGAGTGAAGCAGCAGATGGGAGATCCCTGGGTCTCTGGAACTCTGACCTAATTTGAAATAAGTAAGTAAATCTTAAAAAGGAAAAAAAAAAAAAAGCCTCTGTGTCCCACCTTGGAGAACCTGGCTTCAGTGCCCAGCTTTGGCCCTTGACCACAGTTTCCTCCAGGCACAGAAGCTGAGGGTCAGAGGGGTTCTGCTCCTGGTGTGGTCCGGCCTGGCCCCAGCAGGTGACGCACAGGCAGTTCTTTCTGTCTCTTTCTCTCTGCCTCTCAAAAAGAAAAACAACAACCTCTGTTCATGCCATGAAAAAGAAAAGGAAGGGGGAATGATTCTGTATCAAAAAATGCAAAGATAACAACCTAATGCAAAAAAAGCAAGCTGTGAGTGGCTCCTAGATCAGAGAACAAAGAACTGTAAAGGAGATATAGTCAGTTAAGGAAATAGGACTAGTCTGTGGGTTTCAGAGTGTGTAGAGCTCTTAATGCCCTTGTATGTGATGATGGTAATATGGCCATGTCTCATTGTCTTTTTTCACACCGACTTAAGGATGCAATGTTAATACTACTTTTGAATGGCTGTATGCCCTTCCCATCCAGAATGGTGTGATTTACAGATGTGTATATATAGAATGAAATGAAATGTATGTAGAAGTTTCATGTTCTAGTCTATTAACTCTCCTGTATATTTGGGCACTTTAAAACATAGTAATGTACTGAAGTTATTTGTCTAGATATTTTTATTGTTCAAAGTGAATGTATTTTTAGACAACTGTCATTTATCTTTATTTATTTATTTTTTTTTTCTGTGAGGTGGTTTGGGGAAGCATGAGAAAAAGGGTTACCAAAGGGCTTTGTGTAACCAGAGCAGGTGCTGGTCCATTCCTTGTCTGCCTTTTGCGCGAGCCAAGTTGAAATCTTGGCCACAGTGAGCACCGTTTGCCTCTCCTCCCCACCGGTCTCCTCTGTTTCATAGCTCACTGAGGAGATGAATTACAAATACAGTCCCAGCCCTCACTTGATGGCAGGTGGGTTGCAGATAATTTGTAATTAAAGTAAGTGACAATTTACTGTTGGTTTATCTCAGACACAGAATTTTAGCTCTGATTTTGCAGTTGAGATGCTCCTGGTCCATGATGCCTATTAGATAGTGGGGGAAAGAACCCCCAGGCTCTTTCTGGGAAGGGGCTAAGGGACAGTCTTATCAGGGGTGACATATGACTCCTGGTGGAGAATAGGAAGACAGCAAGAAAGTGAATGCTGCGCTGTCTGCTAGTGCTGAGATGGGTGCTTTGCAAGAGGTGGCTGCTGCTGCCTCCCACTGCTTTGGTGCAGGAGTATTCTTTGACAAATCACAAGGGGTTTACAGTGATCAAACATGGCAATGCCTCTGAGAGAGGGCAGTAAGGACCATCTCATTGAAGCGTAAACTGCCACCAGCCAGCTGCATTTACTTGTTCAAAGTGTTTCCTTTTTCAAAGAAAAGATTTTTAAGCTCTGTATAGAGATCACTGTATATAAATGAAGAAGAGATAACAAAACCTGCCTCTTGCTAGCTTTAGTTGAGTTACTGGGTTTTCATTGGTGTACTCTGAAAGCTGTAAACACTTCTCTAGGCGTTGTGTCATTTCTTGCTGCTTCTTAGTCCCCTAGGTTAAAGAGCAAGTGCAGGGGGGGAGGATTGCAGCCTCCCATTCAGTATGAAGATGTTCATACCAACCCGGACCAGGACTGCTGCCTTCTGCAGGTCACCACCCTCAACTTCATCTTTATTCCAATTGTCATGGGCATGATATTCACCCTGGTAAGTGGGGGCTGCAGATGCCATCTGCAGCTCTACTACAGATTCTTGCCATATCTAGGATTTGGAAGAGATTTGGAAATTCTACCAGCAAGGACAGATCTAAGAATGAAAAAAAAAAAAAGTCTGAAATCAGGCCTGTATATTAGGAATTAGATTTGTGGAGAACTTAATTATATCTAAGAATTGTCCCCATTTCCTTTTCTTCTTCCTATGCAGTGCTCATAAATGCTTGAGAAACACTATCCTGTTGGTAGCAGTAGTGAGGCATGCTCTGAGCACCTTATGTCCGGACCCCAAGACCTCCTGTGATGCTGTGAACGGAGTCTTAGGTGCAGGGTAGTTGGCTATGTCCCTCATGGGAGGCTCTGCTCAAGGCTTGGTTAAGAATTAGATGAGCAACGACTATGCCTATGGTACACTTTTCTGGGTTTAAAGCAATTTTTAAATTGTATTGACAGCTGGAAAGTGCACATAATTGTCTTCTGTCTCGAACTTACCTATAGAGATGTGTGGAGTCCCCTAACATAGTGAAAATGACTTTTTGCTTTTTGGTAGTGAAAGAAATATAATGTCTGCTTCATGTAAAGAACTTAGGCAGCACATAACTAAATGGAGAAAGTTGGGGTGGCATCCCCTTGTCCTGTCCTTACTTCAGTTAAGGGGAACTCTTGGCTGCGTCTGTCAGTACGTTCATGGGTGCCCTGCAAACCCCAGACATGGCCGAGAGCATGGCATGCCTGCTGTCTGTTGGAGGCACCACACCCTACCCGCAGGCTCTGCCACGCTCATGCCCTAGAAACATACTCACCCTCCATGCACTACCCACTTTGACAGTTCAGTGCAGAGCTACAGACACATAGGTAGAAATTTTGTGATTTGTTTGAACAAAATGCGTTAGGCTTATATTTCATGCATCCTGTTGGACTTAACTCACCAAAACCTCTTCATCTATTGCAGTTCTAATCCACTTAATAAGATTGGCTTGATGGTAATCTGTGTGTTTATATGCCAGTGTATTCATCTGTTTATGAAGCTTTCTTTAGCATAGTTAAAACATTTGAAGCTGAAAGGACCTTATGGAAATTTTGATGTTAGAACTTACAGATTAATCTGTGACACAGTCAGTGAAAACTGTCATGTCAGAGTGAGCTGGAACAGCCCATGGTTGTTGACGTTGGTACTGAATCTGCTCTCCCCTTCCAGTTTACCATCAACGTGAGTACAGACATGCGCCACCATCGAGTGAGATTGGTGTTCCAAGACTCTCCTGTCCATGGTGGCCGGAAACTGCGCAGCGAGCAGGGCGTGCAAGTTGTCCTGGACCCCGTGCACAGCGTCCGGCTCTTTGACTGGTGGCATCCTCAGTACCCATTCTCCCTGAGAGCATAGTTGCTGTTCCCAGGGGCAGTTGGGGCAGCCCCAAGTCTCATCCATTAGTGATCTGATTCCACTGGGGGTTAGTGACGCACATCCCTTGGGTTCCTGAGGCTTCAGCTGAGGGAGGGAGAAGGGCTCAACCAACAGGAAAAACAACTATGATTTCTAAATATATTTTAATGTAAAAATTTGCATTCAGAGGAGAAACCTGGCCTTGTTGTGTGTCTTCAGACCCCCACTTGGCGCTGTGGAGGTGCTGTCTGTTCTTTTATCCCAGCAGAATGGATGGTCTTACTCTAAGGAAGAAGTAGGGTCTCCAGACAAGGCGGTGGCACCACTTCCTCAGGGATCAGTGTCGCTGGAGCCCAGGGTGGGGGATGCTGGCACAGCAGTGGCTTCTGACGCAGCCGCCCCCAGCACTCACGGGATCATTTCCTCTTTGCCTTTTCTCCAGAAATAAAGCAGGTGGCAGGGGCTTCAAAATTGGACAACATTGACTTGTACATGTTTTGTTTGTTTTTAAAATATTTACTTGAAAGGCAGAGTTAGAGAATCTGCTGGTTCACTGCTCAACTGGCTGCAACTGCTGGAACTGGGTTGTGCCTGTGTGGGTACAGGGGCCCAAGCACCTGTGCCATCCTCCACTGCTTAACAGGCACATTCAGCAGGGAACTAGACCAGCAGTATAGCAGCCAAGTTTGCAACCTGGCACTGCAGATAGCTTTATGTGCTACACCACAGCACTGGCCCCTGTTTGTTTATTCATTTATTTATTTACCTATTTATTTATTTATTTTTAAGCGCTTTATAGAAATTGCTTGATATGGAGTAGAGGTCTTAGGAGTTTCTTTCAGGTCTCTCATGTGTGCAGGGGTTCAAACACTTGGGCCATCCTCTGCTGCTTTCCCAGGCTATTAGCAGGGAGCTGAATTGGAAGTAGGGCAGCCAGATCTCCAGCTAGCTCCATATGCAGTGTTAGCATTGCAGATAATGGCTTTATATGGTACACCACAAAGCCAACTTTGACATAACACTTTGCTAGTTTTAGATTTTAGTGGGTTTATTTTTTAAATGAGGCTGATAGTGGTGATCATAATGACTTTGTCCCCTTGGTAGTATACTAGGAACTTTATATTATATCTCAAATTCAGTTCCAACAGTCTTGCAAGGTGTGTGACACTGTCCCCATTTTATGGCTGTCTCTAAGGCTCTAATAAAGCCTACATAGCTACAATTCTTCACTAGGTCTTTCATTTTTTTGGTAAATATTTATTTTATTTTTTACTGCAAAGTCAGATTTAGAGAAGGTAAGACAGAAGGATCTTCTATTCACTGGTTCACTCCCCAAGTGACAGCAACGGCCAGAGCTGACCTGATCTGAAAACTCTTCTGGGGCTCCCATGTGTTTGCAGGGTCTGAAGGCTTTGTGCAATCCTCTATAGCTTTCCCAGACCACAAGCAGGGAGCTGGAAGGGAAGTGGAACAGCTGGGTTACGAACCAGCTTCCATATGGGATCCTGGTGCCTGCAAGGTGAGGACTTTAGCTAATAGGCTACTGTGCTGGACCCCCTTTTGTTCTTTTAAAGAAAGAAGGCATAGTGAGATTTCATCTGCTGGCTCACACCCTAAATGGCTGCAGTGGCCTGGGCTGGGCCAGGCTGAAGCTAGAAGTCCATAATTCCATCTAGATGTCCCACATTGGTTGCAGTGGGACCCAAATACTTGGGCCACTTTTTGCTGCTTTCCCAAGTACATTAACAGAAAATTGGATGGGAAGCAGGGCAGCCAGGACTTGAACTGTCTCTCCAGTATGGATGCCAGCATTGCAGTTGGCAGCTTAATGTGCTGTGCCCCAATTGAAAAGTCACACTCTGCTTTGTTTTGCTTTTCCTGTGGTAGATGACAGGATGTACATATAAAAATGTTGAGTATGGATTTGTGATGTAGCTTGTCCCTAAAATCACAAACCTAAAAAAATAGGTGTGATTGAGGAAAGAATTTAAAAAGTACAACGTGGAACAAACCAAAAATGTTATTCTGGGAGCAATGGGCATTTCCATTGAACCGTTAGGTGTGGCAGACACTGCTTATGTTGAAGGTCATTCCTAAGATGCAGTGCATCCTGAGCCAGGCCTCTGACCGCAGGTGCCCCGTGACTGCCGCGGCTGCCTCCCTGACTGCCTGGGGGAGCCAGGCCTTTCCTCCTTGCAGAAATGTTCTGTGGCTCCAAGCACCTGCTGAGGCTGCTGTGTTCTTTCTGCCCCTTTCCCAGCGAGCTGGACTTTGCCAGAAGGAGAGCTGTAAGGCAGTATTCCTTATAAACATGAGCATCTTGTGGGGGCAGTTGTTGTGAGCTGAACAACTAAATTAGCCTGTTGTTCCTTTGCACCATCCTCCCCCTGCTATTTAAAGGGCATTCCTAAGAAGCATCTGTTTAATGCTACTGTTAATAGCTAACCTCGCCGCCACACAGGAGGCCAGCCCAGGTCAGGGAAGATCAGAAATTGAAACATGTAAATGATAAAAGGTGGTGGATTAAGCCACTGCCAGCAGTGCCAGTGTTGGAGTGCTGGTTTGGTTCATGTCCAGATCTCTGCTCATGTGCCTGGGAAGGCAGCAGAAGATGGGCCGAGTGCGTGGGCCCCTGCAGCCCACATGTGTGAGACCCACATGGAATTATGGGCTCCTGGCTTTGGCCCCGCCTTGGCTATTGCAGCTCTTTGGGGAGTAACCGGTAGATGGAAGACCACTTTGTTTCTCTCTCTAAATGATGAACAGAAGCAAAGCACCTAAGGACAGCCATCAGGTACTTTGCAATCAGAATTTACCTCTTTGTGGCAGGAGGAGGGAAGCCGAGTTCTTCATTCCCTCAGTGCCTACAGGTGCTGGGGGGCAGGAGAGCAGTTCTCGTGGGGCATTGGGTGTGTCTGTTGGCGTAGATCTGGCTGGAACACCGTGTCCTACCTCCATTGCTGAGCTTTGTGCCAGACTGCACGATGTGACCGATGTTGCCTGTGGTTTCTGCTGACATACTGCTAGCAAACGCTTGTCCCAGCGCTGTATCAATGGGTAGGTGGCCCGGCTTCAGCCCAAGGATGTGCCACGTGTCAGGGACTTCTTTAGGTGAGACCCGCAGATGCCTGGAGAAGAGTGAGACCTTTCTGGACTAAATATTGAAAACTGCCTACATTTTATTCCTCAAGTATATGCTGTGACGGGAGGCAAAATAATGCATATTGAGCTTTAGTTTTCAACCCTCCGAATCACTGGCACTGCTCAGATCTCCCTGCCTCCTGGAGATGCCAGGGGATGGTGACAGCACTGGGTTGTGCATTCCCTGGAACCAAGAAGCTCTGAGCTCACAAGCACATTGCACAGCTGGACACACGTAGTACATACACACCTGCCCGCACTTGCACGCTGCACGGCTGCACCATATGTAGTACACACACCCCTACACCTGCTGCTTGCACGCTGCCCCTCTGCATGCATGTGGTACACTCCTCACTATGCATGCACACTGCATGCTTGCTGTGCCGCAGCTCAGGTGCGGCGGAGCCGGCCTGTGGTGCAGCTTTGCAAGCCAGATGGAAATGAGGCAGAAATAGCTGCGTGAAAATGGAAGAGCTTCTGTAGAATTCTTCAGCCTGCGAACTTGGCGCTGGGACTGTTTTCATAGTATGTGTGTGTCACAGACCAACGCTTCACTTCGTAGTGACAGCGCTGGAACTGCCAGCCGCCTCCAGTGCTGCCATGCGACTCACTCCAGGGTAGGCCCCAGAAATGCTGGCAGAAGAGAGCGGGTGTGGAAGGCACATGCCCCCGCCGGCCTGGGGAGACCAAGATGGCGCGGGCTCGACGAAGCGCCCTCCGCTTGTCACGTGCCGGCCGGGCGCGCCCCGGCGGGGGAGGGGCTCGGAGCGGGCCAGGCTCCGCCTCGGGGGCGGGGTCGGCGGAGGGGGCGGGGCCTGGCCGGGCGCTGGGGCAGTGGAGGCTGCGGCTGCCTGGGCGCCCGCTGAGCTGTAGGTCTGGTCCGGCTGCCCTGGTCGGGTCGGCCCCACGCTGCCTTTCGCCAAGCTGCCGGCGTTTGCAGACTGCAGGCAGGTGAGCGCCCCGAGAAGGCTTCTGGGGCTGGGGGGAGGAGGGGGAGAGAGGGCAGGATGCTCCTTTCCCACCTCCTGCCCTACTGCACCGTCTGCGGAGAGGGTCCCTAACTGGCGCCCCCGGGGACACAGCCCCTGTTGGCTACGGCGGGCGTCGCTGCTGCCCCCTACGCCACCCCTCGTCAGTCTTTGCGGTGTCCCGTGCCCTTGGGAATGTGGATGAGGGGCGATGCCCAGCTTGCGCGGAGGGCGTGGAGTGCGCGCTCGGCTCCGGGGGAGGGGGCTTGAGTTGGTGACTCTCCCCGGGTGCGCGGCTCGGGTGGGCGATGGCTGCGTCCCTGTTTTTCCGCCAGAGTCCGGGGGAAGGCGCCTCCCGACTCGTGGGGGTCGACTCCTTAGGGCAGGCACCCCGGGAAGGGGTAGTCTCTGTGCGCCACTTGCCCCAGGGAGCCGACGGTCTTGGGCTCCGCAGTGCCCGGGGTGGGAGCGCGAGGTCTGGTGGGCGCACCGGAAAGGGGGTGGGGGTTGGAACTGAGATTGCGGCTCGGGGAGGAGGCAGCCGGTAGCTGTGGTTCGTCCACGCAAGAGGGATGTTTTGCTGCACAGACCTTTAGGTTCTGGTGGGGGCGGAAGAGCGGTTGAGGCCTGAGCCCTGGGAAACCGGGTGTGGGTGGTTTTCCTTGAGAAGGATGTGGGATCCAGGACAATTTGCCACTAGGTGCTGATGTCACCTCAGAGGGGAGGTGTGGTGGGGCTCCTGCGAGTGCAAGGTGGGGAGGCCAGGGTTTCCAAGTTCTTGGCCCCACAACCAACAAACACTCCCTGGACACCAGGTGTATGCCAGACACCATTCCATGGAGGGGCCAGAGTTCCAAAGGCAATTTTGGACCATGGAGCCAGAAAAGGTGCAGGAGGCAGGCATGTGCACACACACACACACATGCCCACGCCTGCATAGTCATGCACACACGTGCAACACTGAGTTCCGTGCCTGTTGGCTTAGGAAACGAAAGAACCAAACTGGATTGAACCCACCCAACACTGCCAAAGTATACATAATCCAGGGAAGCGGCCTCAGTGACCAGGACAGCGGGGTCATTTCTCTTGGGCATGTCTTGAGGCCTGAGGACGCTTCCTGGTGTACATGGCATCAGCAAAGAGTAAGATGGTGAGTGGCAACACGTGACCATGCCTGGGAGCTGAGTGCTCTGGGCGGTGCACAGTGGGAAGAGGGGGTGGGAAGGTGGGTGCTGCTGAGGCCTGGCAGTGTGGCTGGAGGGGCAGAGCTGTGTGTGTATGTGTGTGTGCGTGCACGCGTGTGCCTTCTCTGAGTGGGGAAGAGTTTTTGGGGATTGTTGGGGGCCTTTTCTCAGCTGAGGACAATGGACTGGAGAGAGGTGTGAGGATAGAGTTGGGCAGCCATGGCAGAGGCAGGCCCAGGAAGTGCAGGGAACTGGCTGGCAGGGTGGCTTTGAGATGTGGATGAGCTGGCCTAGGTTTGCTGGCCTCTGCTCTGGGCTTTGGGCTCTGTTGCACACAGTTGGCAGTTTGGTGGTGTGGGGTTGTGTGCGTGTGTGCACCTGTGCATGCGAGCGTGCCTGTGCATGTTCTAGGGAGGAGTTGGTGAGGTGCAGAGAGGATACAGAGAGTGCAAGTCTGGATCGCAGGCCAGGAGGGGAGGGAGTGGGGTCAGAAGGATGGCAAGTGTGTATGGCAGCCACATGAAGTCACCATCTGTCCCCCCTCTGGCCTGCTAGCTCACTGACCTATAATTAGCTCCGGAGGGCACACGGGCTGGCTTGCAGGAGCCTGGCATTTTGGGTGGTGTCTTCCCAAGAGGGGCTGCTTCCAGGGAACTTGCTCTGCTGGGGTTAGTCTGAGGGAACTGAGATGGTTTGTGCGGTGGGGGGCAGGGCTGAAAGGGTAACAGCAATGGGGGACGGAGCTCTGAGTGACAACTTGGCGTCCGGCAGAGCCTAGGACTCTTCTGGCCCTCACCTGGCTGCCCACTGGGAGTACAGAGTTGCTGTGGCTGCAGGGAGCTGTGAGTGCTGTGGCCTCAGGACCTCCCTCAGTGTCTGCCTGTTCCCCCAGCAGTCAGCCCCAGTCTGGAGCACGCATATGTGCACATGGACACGGACACACGGGAAAGCAGGAAAGCAGGGCCTGTTGGGGCGGAGAGGCCTTGGCTGCGGCCATCTCCCTCTGAGGTAAACTGGAGGAGAAACCGCCACCGAGTACTTCTGGTCTTGGCTCTGAGTGTCACTGAGTGCTGACCCCAGGCTGTGCCAGGCTGGGGGTTTGGTCCCGGGCTGCTTGGTATTGCTCCCTGGAGCTTCAGTGCAGAGCTATGTCGGATTCTTGGAAAGTTATGACAACTTCTTGGATGGACACAATTGTCCCTTGGGTGTGATGAGGCACGACCTCGTTGCAACTAGAACTGCTTAACCTGGGACAGAGAAACTGTCCCTGCCACAGCAACACCCACATCTCTGCCCCTGGAGCAGCCACATGAAAATCCTCCAACTCTCCTGAAACCTGGTGTCTGGCTTCAAGTTTATAACCCCAGAGTAGAGGGTATGTTAGATGCCTTCTTTATTCATGGTACAGGTATAAAATGTACATGCTTTTTTTGCAATGAGTTAAAGAAGAGCATGTGATGTACCTGTCAGGTGAAGCAGCTGGTGCCCTTTTAGGGCCTTTTGTGGTATCATTGGCCTAGCCAGCAGGGCTACATTCTTGCAGATGTAATGCATATTAGATATGCCTTCAGACACATTTCCGAGGGGAGGCAGGTTTCTGTTTAATTGAAGGAAAGGTGTCCTTGGGCTAGTGGATGAACCCGTAGCTTTCTCCTCTGCCTGGCAGTGAGCTCCTGGGTCTTGAAGGCCAACCCAGGAGAAGCTGGACTGGCAGGGGTGCTATAGGTGGCTGGGTGCTAGGAGCCCTTGGCAGCTGCTTCAGACAGGAAGGCCTGGTACATGGGGCTGGCTCAGAGTCTGGCCTGGCTCTGGGCTGTTCCCTGAAGCCTGGCCGTTCTGGGCAATATCTCTCAAGGGCTTGGGAGAGCCTGCAGTGAACTGAATGGTGGCGCAAGTTGAGGATGGGCTGAACCCAGTCCATGACCTCAGCCTTCACTGCAGGCTGCAGGACCTGATGTTTGGGGTCCAGTTGGGGGTTGAGTACCCGGAACAAAGGTTTCATTCCGCCACTGTCATCCCTGCCACTCCTCTCTCATGCACACGCAGCCAAGTTCAAGACCATATTTGCACATACATTCTTCCATGTAACTTTTATTTTATTATTATTGTTTTTTGAGAGGCAGGGAGAGCCAGAGAGTGATCCCATCTCCTGGGTCATTCTTCAAGCCCCCAACCCACTCCTACCTCATCCAGCGGCTGGGGCCAGAGCCAGCAGGTGGGAACTCAGTTCCAACCCCCATGTGGACAGCAGAAACCCAGTTCCTGGAGCCATCACTGCTGCCTCTCTGGGTTTGTCTTGGCTAGAAGCTGCAGTCAGGGGTCAGAGTCAGGAACCGAGCCCAGACACTTGGATGTGGGGTGTGGGCATCTCAGTGGCTGGGGTAACCTCCCACTCCCATACGCTCTCATGATCACACTGTGCAGGCACATACACTCCTGGCCTCCCAGTGTTCCTGGGAACACACATGATTTCATGACTCCCACATGTATGTGCTTGTAGGGCCACACACCAATCATCATGATGCCCATATACTCACATATTGTCAAGACAACAATCACATACTGTTACGAGTCCAACAGGTGCTTACAACTACACACAACTATACATTCTCACAACAGTACACACCCACTCATTCTCACATTCCCAAGGCTTCATTTTTTTTTTAGATTTATTTGTTTATTTATTTGAAAGTCACAATGAAGAAAAGAGAGAGAAATCTATTTACTGGTTTATCCCCCAAGTGGCTGTAACAGCTGGGGCTGGACCAGGCTGAAGCCAGGAACCTGGAACTCCACCCCAGTTTCCCACATGGGCAGTAGGGACCCAAGCAGTGAGGCCGTCTCTCCCTGTTTTCCCAGGTGCATTAGCAGGGAGCTGGTTTGGAAGCAAAGAAGCCAGCCAGGACTTGAATCAGGCTCTGATATGGGATACTCACATCACAAATGGCAGCTCAATGTGCTGTGCCAGTGTTGGCTCCCGGCCTCCGTTCTTAGAACTACGCTTGCACTCATCTCCCCACTCCCCTTCATGACCACACATGTGTGTTCTCATGACCACATTCTTACATGTGTACAGCATGGTGGCAGTGTCCTCTCCCCCACACACTCTTTTTCATAACCACTCCCACCCCTCAAAAGCTTAGTGACCTCACACACATGCATCCTTCTTGTGATGCCTGCCTGTCTCTGGACATTCCTGTGCCTTGTGCCCTTCTTGGTCCTGTCCATCCTCTACCCCCAAGGATGGACAGCTATGACGTTATGAGCAGTTCTGGCTTCTGCTGTGTGACGTGCTCCTCATGAGGAAGGCTGATCTCCAATTGCAGGGATTCTGAGAAGAATTATTTTTCAAGGCCAGAGGACCTGGTTTAATCTTTTTGTCCCACATGGACAAATATTAAATAAATAAGATGTGTCACACTAACTTTGTTTCTTCTTTTGCATATGTAACTTGAGGATGTTTGTATGAGCAGAAGGTGGCTAAGGTATTTTTAAAAAAGATTTATTTGTTCTTATTGGAAAGGCAGATTTACAAAGAGAAGGAGAGACAGAGATCTTCCATCTGCTGGTTCATTCCCCAAGTGGCCGCAATGGCTGGAGCTGAGCCAATCCAAAGCCAGGAACCAGGAAGGAACTTCTTCCACGTCTCCCATGAGGGTGCAGTGTCCTAGGACTTTGAACCATCTTCTACTGCTTGCCCAGGCCACAGGCAGGGAGCTGGTTGGGAAGTGGAGCAGCTGGGACTTGAACTGACAACCATATGGGATCCCGGCATGTTTAAGGTGAGATTTAGCCAGTGAGCTATTGCGCCAGGCCTGCCAGGGGCACTTTTTCTGCTGAGGTCAGGGCAACAAGAGCTGTGTGTTGAGCAGTAGGGCCTGGAGTCGTGAAGTGGTGACTAGAGGATCGCCTATGGGTGCCAGTGACGGCTCCTGGCTCAGCCTTTCTGGTCACTGCTCACTGGCTGGTGTCGGCTTCTCTGTGCAGACACGAGTTGATTTCAGCAGAGGTCCTTTTGCGACAACTCTTCAGCCTCTGGTTTTCTAACCTTATTTGTAGCCCTGAAACCCTTTCTTACAAGTGAGACCTTAATCAGATGCCTTGTAACATGGGCAGATCCAGAGTTGATAGCATTCAAGTAACAGAGTTCAGAGCCCTTGAAATATATCGCACCCCTTCACCCCTCTCACCCAACTTCCCCCAAGGCACTGTCGCAAAGCCCAGAGGATGTGGCTCCAGAATTGTGGCACAGTTAATAAGGCCACCACCTGTGGCACCTACATTCCATATGGGCATCAGTTCAATTCCTGGCTGTTCCACTTCTGTTCTAGCTCCCTGGTAATTCACCTAGGAAAGCAGCAGAAGGTGGCCCAAGTGCTTAGGCCCCTGCATCCATGTGGGAGATCCAAAAGAAGCTCCAGCCTCCTAGCTTCAGCCTGGCCCACCTCTGGCTGTTGCAGCCATCTGGGTAGTGAGCCAACAGATTAAAGATCTCTCTGTCTCTCTCTGTAGCTCTGACTTTCAATGAAATAAATATGTTCCAAGAAGAGGTAGCTGTGGGAGTGCAGTTTGGGTGCTGTAGAAGCAGAATGATTTGGGGGTATACAGGGCTTTTCCTTCCCCAATTCTCCTCTTTCCTGACACTCCTGGTCTTTGATGGCAGCCTGCTGGGTGACGACAGGGAGGGTGACCTGTTGGCCAGGTGTGTCTGTGACAACCCCAGAGGGGTTAGTTTTGGTGTCCGCCCTTACTCTCAGAAGGTCCTAGATCAAACAGTAAGCTGCTCACCCCAGTGCAGGCCATCTCTGGGGAGGTGCAAGGGGATCTGCAACTCCTGGGTAGTGGCGGGAGAGAAGGCTCCCAGACTCCGTGCTGAGGAACCAGTGGGATGAAGTGCCAGGCAGCATCTGCCACTGCTCAGAACTCGTTTTTGTCTGTTAGCTCCCTGGGAGGGGCTGGCACACGTGTACATGTGTGTCTGATTGTCCTGGTATGTACATGTATGTCCGTGTGTGCCCGTGTATGTGTGTACACGTGTGTGCACATGTGTATCTGTGCCTGTGTATGTGTGTACCAGTGTATGTGTATGTGTGTCTGTACATGTATGTATCTTTGTGTGCACATGTGTGCTTGTGTATAAGTGTGTGCACACACGTCTCTGCGTGTGTGTGTCTGTGTGTGCCGGTGTATATGTGTGTGCGTGTGTGTGTGTATATATGTGTGTGGTGATCTTCATCTCCAAGGTTTAGGAGCCAGCTCTTGGAGGTCATATCTCCCTGTGCCTCTTACAGGGGGTCCCAGAGAACTGGGTGCTGTGGAAGGGACCTGAGGCTGGCACAAGCAGCTCTGCGTGGAGCCGTCCCTTCGCCTTCTCTCTGGGAATGTCTCTGTTTTCCTGTTGTGTGGAGTGGGCCCTGCCTGGAGGCACTGTTGGAGCCCAGGGGGCTGAGTATGAGGTTCTGCTGATTGTACAGCCCTTGGTGTGGATGTCCCTTGCTCATCCTCCTGTCAGATGTCTCTGTGGAGACCGCCGTCCCCCCATTTCGCAGAGGGACAGCTGAGGCTCAGGGGAGCCCAGGTGAGCAGTCAGTGTACACAGCCATTGGCCCACTCCACGGTCTGCCTGGCAGGGCAGTGTGGGCCCTGTTCTACCTTCCATAGGCTCTAGTTTCTTCCTTTCTCCTTCTTCCTCCTTGTTTCTCTTTGTTTTTAGGATTTACTTATTTATTTGAAAGACAGGGTTACACACACAGAGAAAGAAAAACAGATCTTCCCTCCACTGTAACAGCCAAGGGTGAGCCAGGCTGAAGCCAGGAGCTAGGAGTTCCCTCCAGGTCCTCTGTGCGAGTGACAGGTGCCCAAGCACTTGGCCCATCTTCTGCTGCTTTCCTGGGTGCATTAGAAGGGAGCTGGACTTGAAATGGAGCAGCTGAGACTGGAGTTGGTGTCCATAGGAGCTGTAACCCTCTGTGCCACAGCCCCGGGCCCAGGAGCCATTGTTTCCAGAAGGTGAGGTAAGGAGGCTGTCCCCAGCTCTTCCTGTCTTGGAGGCTCTGCCCTTTTGCAGCTCATCAGTTGGGGATGGGCCTTTTTGAAGCCACTTGGTCACTTGCTCAGGTCTGTTTATGATGGGACCTTGTGTTAGGGCTTCTAGTAGTGTTCTACCTGCCTGGGGCTGGGGATGCAGAGTAAAGGGAGTGCCAGGAAATGAAGTACAGGTAAGGGGCAGCGCCCAGTCAACTGATGGACACATTTCACGGAGAAGGAGAGGTTCAAGATGAGTGCAGCAGGTGGGCTTGGGCCAGCCAGGGAGGAGGAGGGCCAGGCTTCTCAGGGTGGTTAGCTGGACAGGAGAGGGAAGGTGAGGTGGGCACTGCAGGCCGCAGAGGGTGCGGGCAGCTGCAGCATGAGCAGCGGTGACCTGGAAAGATGTCCGTTTCTGCACGTGAGAGCTGGGTGGTTGGTGTGGACAGTACAGAGACCTAAGGGATCAGCAGGGCTTGGGGCAGGAATGAGGCTGGGCAGTGGATGGGGCCTTGGAGGCAGGTCAGAGCTGGTGCGACAGGGGCTGCCTGGTGATGCTAGTGGCTGCTACAGAGCTCATCTCGCAGACATGGGAAGGAGTGGAGGAGGGAGTCCCAGGCAGGAGTCCTCGGGCCACAGAACCTGCTCGCTGGGGTTCCGGCCGGTCACCCTTGGGGTCAAACTGCTTGGAATCCCAGGTGTCTCAGCAGTGACGTGGAAAGGGTGACAGTTTCCTTGTGAGATGACAGTGAGGGCTGATCTGTCACTGACAGCATGGTGCCCTGCCACGGGGGAACCCATACATACCACACTGCTCTTGTTTTCCTGGATGGCCACCTCAGGTGTGACCTTGGCCCTTCTCTTTGGCCTCTTAGCTCTGCAGGGATGCCCTCCCCCCAGCACCCTCTTTGCCAGACTCATGGCCCCTCGGACTTGAGCATGGTTCCTGGCAGCCTTGCCGCGCCATCTCATGGTGGTGCCATCTGTCCGGGCAGAAGGAAGCCAGGCTGGGGCGTCAGACCTGAGTACCAGCCCCTGCTGTTTGCTAGGAAACCATGGGGGTGACTTTGGGCCGCCTCCCAGTTGGCCTCTGGTGTCTCCAGGCCCAGCCCCTTGTCACACGCCCACTCTCCTCCTGCCACAGCCTGCTATGGGGGCTGGCAGCTTTTGCTTGTGAGTCAGGACCTGCGAGTGCTAGAATGGTGCTTAGAGCTCGGGCAGCAGTCGGCAGCTACTGCGAAGCTGAGATGATAATGACACTATTTAAAGACTGCTTGGAGCCAGGAGGAGCCAGGGGTGGTGGCCACCAACAGCACGGCTCCCTGCACTCTCCGGGCTGTGTAGTGGCCAGGGACACACCAGGAGCCCAGGGCTGTCCTGGAGCTGCTCCCTAGTCGTCCCTCCTTTGGCTCCTCTTGGCCAGAGGGAGCTGCCTGGTACCCTGGGAAGAGGCTGAAGCCAGCTTATGTCCCTGTTGCCAGAATGATCAGCAATATTGGGGGAGACCACGTTGGACCCAGTAGCTAGTACCTCCCAGCAGGCAGCCTGGGGTCCGCTCACTGGCATCTTTCCCATTGGGGCTTTCAAAGCCAGCCGAGGCCTGCCGCCTTTGCCCGCACGCAGGTCTTGGTATTCCCCTGCTGTCCCACGGCACTTTCAGCTTCCCAGATCTCTGCTCAACCATAATCTCACCCCTGTAAGGTAGGGGAGATAGGGCTTCCTCTAGGCCTCTTGGGCTATCACAAGGTCAGCCAGCCAGCCTGTGGCAGAATCATAACCCAGATGCCCCAGATGGCCCACGGCCCAGCCCTGGACTGCCTCCTGGTACTGCCCTGCAAGCAACCTGGGCGTCTTAGGGGCTGGGGCCCTTCTCGGGCTGCCTGAGCTCCTGAGCAAACCAGACTCTTCTGTGAGGGCAGGCCTGTTCCCGGGGGCTCCCCAGTCAGCCTCTCCCCCTTTTCTCTGTACATGTATGGACAATTGCCACTGGGAGGTAATACGGGTCCAGCAGTAGGTGAGCTTAGAGAGCTGTGGTGGGGCCATGCTGCCCAGTGGGGGCGTGGGGAAGAGGTGGAGGGAGGCCCCCCATCCACTGCCCCAGCCCCTGAAGCCCAGGGAAGTAGAGCACAGGCCCTTAGGTGTCTGCTTCCCACTGCAGTGGTCGCTCGGGGCCCTGCCCTCCACAGTACGTGTCCAACGTGGAGGATCCCCTTTGGCCAGGGTTTGTGTCAGGGGATGTGTGATTGGCCACACACATGTCCATCCCAGGTCCACCCCAGGCCATCACATTCCTGAGTCTGCCCTTGTGCATGTGCTTGAATCTGAACTCCCCTGGTCTCCAGCAGTGGCTTCTGGAATTTTCCAGCTGGTGCACTCTCACCTGATCCTCAGCACCCCCTTCCAGCCTACATCATTTGTGCTCTAGAGGTGGGGTAAGAAAGGGTCAGACAGGGGCCTGGCCTTCTCTGGGTTCAGCCCTGTCGCAAGCCATCCGTATCTGGCCTGTCACCTCAGCTCCTGGGCCTGAGGCCTCCCATGTGTCCACCACAGTAGGACGTGTCCATTGTGCCTGGCTGTGTGCGGGACACTTCATGCCCCCTCCATGACTGGCCGCTGGGAAGTGACGGGCCAGGGCTGCCTCCCTGGGTTGTAGTAGCAGGTCAGGGCCTTTGGTCTGTCGCTGTGCCCAGCCTGTGCCTCTCCCAGGGCCGGGCCAGTTACCTTGGTCCTGCATTTCCCAGGACAAGGGACTCATCCCTCCTCCCTTCCTTGCTTCTGCCCCCACCCCTAAAGCACCGGCCTTGAGTGTGGGGGAGAAGCAGAGACCCTGAGGCCTCCCATTGCACCCCCAGGTCCCCCGAGGGCTCGGTGCTGCTGACTGAATCATTTCTATATTTGGCCGCTGAGCCACGTGGGCGGGGGAACCGCGGCGGCGGGCCGTGCGCTGGCAGCTGCCGGGGCGGCAGGGGCCGGTGGCGCCCCGGGACGCGCCCATCGGGAAGGGCCCTGAGCCAACGCCGCCGGCTGCCCTTGCCGGCGATCTCTCTCTCTCTGTGCCGGGTGGGTCCCGCTTTCCCTCTGCACGTTTCTACCTCAGCCCCGCCGGTCCTCACCGCCGTCTCTCCTCCGCCAGGCCGCAACGCCTTCCAGAAGCCATGGAGGTCGCTAGACCCGACGTCCGGGGCTCGTTCTGAGAGAAGAGGGGTCTTCCAGCGCTGCTGCCCCTGTCTGTCATGGCCACACTGCGCTGCTGCCCGCTGGTCCAGGGATACCGGGCACCCAGCCCCAACCCTGAGAGGAGAGGTCAGGCTTTCCAGCTCCGGTCCCCAGGGGCGCTCCCGCTCCCAGGTCCCGCTCAGAGCTGGAGCAACTGATTGCCATGGCCGAAGCCCCTGCCCAGCTGCCCACTCGTCTGGCGCTGCCCGCTCTGAGCCTCGGGCCCTGGGTCCTCCCAGAAGCGCCCCTCTAAGCCCCTTCCCCGTCCACTGTCCGCCCTCACCATGTGTGAGGTGATGCCCACAATCAACGAGGGGGACCCCCTGGGCCCCCCACACGGCGCCGAGGCGGACGCCAACTTCGAGCAGCTGATGGTGAACATGCTGGACGAGCGGGAGCGGCTGCTGGAGTCCCTGCGGGAGAGCCAGGAGACCCTGGCCGCCACGCAGGGCCGGCTGCAGGACGCACTGCACGAGCGGGACCAGCTGCAGCGCCACCTGAACTCCGCGCTGCCCCAGGTAAGGCCTGAGGGGTCTGCATCCGCCCTTGGCCGGGCTCTGGGCTCCTCTGCATCCGTTTGCATATCAGCCGTGAGAATTCACGCTCCAGTTTCCTTTGCCCTCACTCCAACCCTTGATTTCCCAAGCTCCTCAGTCTGGAAGTGGCCTTTCCCGGCAGGATCGGCTGGGATTTTGGTGCGGGAGGGAAAACTCAGCCCTAATTGTCAGCTGTAGTGAGCCCGGGACGCCAGTAGGTGGCACCCTAGACCGGAAAGAAACAGCCCTTGTTTGCTGTTCATTGCTTCCCCATTGGAGGTGGCTTTGGGGAGCATGGCGAGGGGAGGCAGCCCTAGTTAGCATGGGGTCCAGCTTCCTTATTGCACAGATGGAAAAAGGAAGAGACCTCACATAGAGAGTTGGCAGGCAGAGCTGGGCCTCTAAGCCAGAAATCCTGATTCCCCTCTATTTTTCAAGGTTTACTTATTTGAAAGGCAGAGTTACAGGGAGAGGAGAAACAGAGAGAGAGATCTTCCACCTGCTGGGTCACTCCACTGATGGCCACAAAGAGCCAGTGCTGGACCAGGACGAAGCTAGGAGCCAGGAACTGTATCCAGGTTGTCTGTGGAGATGGCAGGGGCCCAAGCTCTTGGATCATCTTCCTTTGGTTTTCCCAGCCACATTAGCAGGGAGCTAGATGGGAAGTGGAGCAGCTGGGATACGTATGTGCCCGCATGGGATGCCAGCGTCACAGGCAGTGGCTTTATGGGCTACGCTGCAGAACCAGCCCTGAATTATCTTTGTCAAGTTCTATAAAACCCTTGCCCCTACCGCAAGGCAGCCACCCCTGTTTGTGTGCTTTTTGTGTACTTAATGCTTTGGATGGTCTTGCCAGCTTCGCACAACCCAGATGTGGGTGCTGTCTCCACCATCATTCCATTTCACAGAAGAGCGCTCCTGGTTGAGTCATCCAGGTAGCAGGTGGCAGAGGTCTGAAGATGGGAAGCCAAGCTCCCTTCCCCTGTGTCCTGTGTCCCCTCCCCACACTGGCCCTGGAGTTCTGGCTGCCTCCTGCCCACCGCCCCCCTCGGCTTCCCCTGTTGAGATGTGTGCTCTTAGCGGGTCCTGGACCATGTGTCTGCTGCTAGTCGGAAAGGCTGTGAGCTCAGCCTGGTAGCCAGGCCCTAGGTGCACTGAGACTCCCATGTTGAGCCCAGGGCATTTCAGTGCCCGTGTGCCTATGCTGCCCTCTGCATCTCAGGGGAAACAGAGAGATAAATATTGAAACCTGGTGCTGCATGCATGGCATAAGTTGCCCTGAGCCCGTGGGGAGGGTTCCAGGGTTGCAGGAGGGAAGGAGACATAGCTGCAGGCCTGCGCCTAGCATCCCACCCTGCTAAGAGTGATGGCAGTCGGCACTGCACTGTATTACGGGTGAGGATGGGAAGCCCCTGGGGTGGGTGTGGTGGTGCAGAGGGCTAGCTCACTGCTTGTATCACCAGCTTGGTTTGAGTTCCAGCTGTTCTACTTCCACTCCAGCTTTCTGCTCCTGTGTCCTGAGTGGTGGGGAGGGTAGCAGATGATGGCTCAAGGACCTGGGCCAAGGCCGTCCATGCTGAAAACCTTGAGTGCAGTTCTGAGTTCCTGAACTGGGCTGCCCCAGCCCAGGATGTTGCTGGCATTTGGGGAGTGAACCAACAGGTGGAAGATCTCTCTCTCTCTCTATTGCTGTACCTTTCATGTGGAGAAATAAACAAATAAATAAGCATTTAAGATAAAAAGTGAGTCATGTGGTATCCTGGTGAGGAGCAGGGGTGGGTTGGGGCTCCACCTGCCTCACCCTGCCCAAGGTCACGTGGGGACAGGCACAGCTGAGTTGTACTCTGGCCTACCTGACTTCAAGCCCTGCTGAGGGCATCACATGACAGTTGGACCCTTCCTATCTCTGTGTCCCCAGCCCAGGACCTGGTTCCCTCCCACATTTGTGGCTGAGCAATAGTTCCCAAGCTGCTGCTTTTAACCCCGGCTTCAAACATTTAACCCAGGGAGGCCACTGGCTTTGAGACGGGCTTGGAAAGATGAACCTTTCCTTGGTGGCCACGGAGGGTGGGTGGGTGGGAGGACTGTCAGGTGAAGGAACCCGGCTGAGTATGGACCAGCATTAGGAGAGGATCCAAGACCCCTGGGCCTGGGGTGGGCAGAAGGGCTCTGTGAAGGAGGAATGTGTAGCATTATGCTCTGGGAGATTGTCCTGGTGGCCGTGCGTCAGAGAGGGAACAGAGGAGACAGCTGATTTTGTGTGAGGAGAGCACCAGATCTGTGGTATGGATCACATGTGTGTAAGTGCAAGCATACCTGCACGTGTGTTTATGTGTGTCCATCATACACACGCATGAGCATACACATGTACACCTGTGTCCATGGGTGTATAGGTGCATGTACATTTGTGTTCCAGAGCATAGGTGTGTGTTTGTGTCTATAATACATGTGTGTTTATACATATGTTTATTTGTGTATGTATCCATGAGTGCATGCCTGTCTGTGTGTGCATGCATGTGTTCCTGAGTGGGTGTGTGTTGCTGTACACCTGCCTGTGTGTGGCCAGGAAGGGAAGCAGCATCAAGTCCAGGAGGTGTGCAATGCTGGACCCTGAGTTCCCTGGCTGTGGCCTAGGATAACCAGGAGTAGGATCAGGGCTGCGGCACCCTGGCCCATTTTCCCTCCTCACTCTTGTCTCCCTGCCCCCTTGCCTGTCCTGGAGCTGTGAGCAGGAGCTGCTCTGGGGCATCTTGTTGTGGTGCTTGGTCCTTGGTGTACAAGGGAGGCTACGGTGTGGGGTGGCCTCACTGACAACTGTTCACTTGCTCCTGAGACAGCCACAAAGGGTGGACCAAGCACCTGAAGCCTTTTCTGGAGGGCACTGATGTCTGGGAAATGGGATTCCTTGGGCCTGGGACTGTGGGGCCAGTCGCTTCCCTTCTGTTCCACCTCCAAGGGCCTCACATGCAGCAGAGGGTACCCTGTGAGGGTACCCTGAGATGTGTGGGGTGCAGCCAGGGCAGGGCAATTGTCTTGGCCTCAGGTGCCTGAGAGGCAGCTCTGGCTTGAGTGGACAGGGCCTCCCGGAAGCCAGAGCTGAAGCACGGGGTGGACTTGTGGGGCAGTTGTCCTCAATGCCTCTTCTTTCACCGCCCACCTGCAGCTTGCAGAGCCCTAGGACATCCAGCTCCAATGCCATCTTCAAAATTCCCTTCTCTTCTGGCCCCAACACCCAGTAACTTCTGTTTAGATCTCATTCCCCTAAGCCAGAGGGAAGAACTATCCTTGGTCACTTACTTCAGTGAAGTGTCATTGAGCTGAAGGAGAAAGGGGAAGGCCACTCTAAGCATGCCCAGTGCCTCTCTCACCCTTGTGCTTGACAGTGCTTAGACTGCACGGAAGACTCAGACGCACAGCCCTCTGGGGACACTTATGCTGGCGTTACAATGCCCTGTAGGGGAGAAATAGTTGAGAGAGGTGGGTGGGAGGAGCTCTGACCCTGCACAGGAGCCACATCCCCAGGCACTGAGGGGCCTTGATGTTTGCAGGAATTTGCCACCCTGACCCGGGAGCTGAGCATGTGTAGGGAGCAGCTTCTGGAGCGGGAGGAAGAGATCTCAGAGCTGAAAGCAGAGAGGAATAACACCAGGGTGAGTGGGCGTGGCCCGGGATGAGTGGGCGTGGCTAGTGTAAATATGGGAGGGCTGAGGCATGACCAAAGGGCAGGCAAGAAGAGCACCTGGGGGTGGTCATCAGTCCATTTATCCACAGTGCTGGTTTCCTTGGGGAGAGGCCAGGGCAGCTGGGTGGGGGTGGGTGCATCACTGGAGCCATAGCTCTTGTGCGGTCCAAAAGACGTCTATATTGCAGTGGTGCCTGGTTGACCATCGTGTGCACTGGGTGAGCAGGTGGGCCCTGAGTACAACCCCCAGGGCCCAGGCTCCCAACACTCACTCCTCTCCCTCACTCACTCTTGCTCCTTGCCAGCTGCTTCTGGAGCACCTGGAGTGCCTGGTGTCCCGCCACGAGCGGTCCCTGAGGATGACGGTGGTGAAGCGCCAGGCACAGTCGCCCTCGGGCGTGTCCAGCGAGGTGGAGGTGCTCAAGGCCCTCAAGTCTCTGTTTGAGCACCACAAGGCCTTGGATGAGAAGGTACCATCTCCATGGCCACTCCAGCTGGGGTCCCCTGCAGAGGCTTCAGAGCCTGTTCCTTCCCACCTCTGGCCCAAGCTCAAGGTTGTTTGTGAGGTTCCCTCTAGGCAATTGGAGGCCCCTGATCTTCCTGCCTGATGGCCATAGAACAGGCCCCCATCTCTTCCTCCATTTCCTCTTTCCTTGAGCAGGTGCGAGAGCGGCTCCGGGCAGCGCTGGAGCGGGTTACTACCCTGGAAGAGCAACTAGCAGGAGCCCACCAGCAGGTAGGTGGCACGGGGCCCCGGGCCAGCCTGTGCCCTGCAGTTCCCAGAAGCCCAGGCTGCCCTGATCCTTGCCTCTGGTCCGCCTCAGACTCTCCATGCAGTGTCTGAGGACAAATGGCCCAGGCTCGGACTGGCAGCTCTTTTTAGGAGCTGGGGCACACAGAAAGATTTGGAATATGTGAAAAGGGTCTCATGTCTTCTACTCATGTGCCCACAGGTGTCCGCCTTGCAGCAGGGGTCCGGGGTCCGGGATGGAGCAGCAGAAGAGGAGGGGACGACGGACATGGGGCCAAAACGCCTGTGGAAGGTGGGTGCTGGAAAATGCCCCAAAGGTACCCACTCACCCCAAGAATGCAGAGCACAGGCCATGTGCTGCCTGGGTTGAAGCAAACTTGAGGCTTTCTGCAATAGTCCCACTTCTTTATTCCTCCCACTTCATCTACAAAGGAATCTGGAGTTTTGTTCAGGCACCCACCTGCTGGGCTTATACCGTTGTCTTTCCTCACTGTGAGAGGCCAGCTCCCTTGAGCTGGCAGAAGGCGAGGTCCCCTCTTGTTCTGAGACTTTGCTCCGCCTTTACAGGTGACAGGAAGTAAATGAGATAGCGGGCAAGACTGGAAACTGGAGAGCAAGGGTGTTGGGTCATGGCCCATGAGCTCTAGTGCTGGGGAGGGGTGAGGAGGAGGCTTGGGCAGATCTCTGATCTGATCCAGGGCAGGAGCATAGGGGTCCCTGGCTCCTCAGAGACTGATAGCTCCCTGTGCCCGGAGGATGGCGCGGGCCGGGCAGAAGAGCTGCAGGAACTCCTGGAGAAGCAGAACTTTGAGTTGAGCCAGGCCCGGGAGCGACTGGTCACCCTGACAGCAGCTGTAGCTGAACTGGAAGAGGACCTGGGCACAGCCCGCCGGGACCTCATCAAGTCGGAGGAGCTTAGTAGCAAGCACCAGCGGGACCTGCGGGAGGTGAGCGTGGGGCTCGTGTCACTGCAGGTTTTATGGGGAGGGGAGGGTGTGGCAGGAGGGCCAGGCAAGGGCTAGGGTGGGTTCAGCATCAGGAGGAAGGACAGGAAGGCGGTCACAGTCAGGCCAGCTGCTATTGATGGGCAGTCAGGCCAGCTGCTATTGATGGGCAGGTGCCAGCCAGGGCCTTCTCCTTGTCCCCCTTGCTTCCACCCAGGCTCTGGCCCAGAAAGAGGACATGGAGGAGCGAATCACCACGTTGGAGAAACGCTACTTGGCTGCTCAGCGGGAGGCCACATCCATCCACGACCTCAATGACAAATTGGAGAACGAGCTGGCTAACAAGGAGTCGCTGCACCGCCAGGTTACTCCTTCGCAGGGGGCGGGAGTGGGCATTGGACTTGACCCTCAAGCCCCTGGGGGGTCTGTCTAGACCCTTCCTTTGGTGGCCCAGGAGCCCCTGAGATCCAATAGGTGACCTCAGAGTCTGGGAAGTCAGGCATCAGGGCAGCTAAGAACCAGTAGTGTCCCTTGTTGCTTCTGACCTGTCCCGTGCTCGCTGCTGGGGCTGGTAGGGCCTGGTGCTCCCTTTTGAATCATACCCCCACCCTGCCAGTGTGAGGAGAAGGCCCGGCACCTGCAAGAGCTGCTGGAGGTGGCCGAGCAGAAGCTTCAGCAGACGATGCGCAAGGCAGAGACGCTGCCCGAGGTGGAGGCTGAACTGGCCCAAAGGATCGCAGCCCTCACCAAGGCAAGTGAGCCTGAAGCTGGGTGTCCCAAATGGGCAGGGAAGGAGGGAGATGGAGGCGCCTTGGGTCGGGATCTCGACACCCACTTGCCACGCTGCCTGCATCTGGCAGTGGGAAGAGTAATCCTATCCTTGTCACCCCACAGTGATGCAACTGACCCCAAGAAGGAGTGCCAAAGCACTGTGAGGAGAAAGGATGGAGCCATTGTAGTCCCCCTGCTGTGGCCAGGTCCTCCTTTGGTGTGGGGCTGCAGGGAACAGAGGAAGACTCCTGTCTCTGGAAAGATGAATGACTCCCCATCCATGGAGAGGGGGGGCGGTTGGGGTACAGGGTGAGCACATTCACTCAACTGAAGCCTTGTAAGCTACAGACCATCCTGGTGGCGCCAGGGCTCCAGCTGCAGGAGGACTGAAAGCCAGCAGGATTTTAGTGAATGGGGAGCCAGCTTTCCCTGCTAAGAATTCTACAAAGTGAGCAGGCTGCAAAGACATGGGCACCAAGAACGCGAGGAAAGCCCTGGGCATAGTCAGGCCCATGTTCATCAGAACTTGGCAGTGTCTTTCAGCAGGTTGGGTTCTGATGCAGGGTCGCTATACCCTGAGCCCTGGACAGAAGGAAGCACTGGGCCTGGAGGCTGTGCAGGATGAAGGCTGGCCCGAATGCCCTGTGGCAGTTCAGGGGCTCTGCAGCCCAGGGTCTGCTGCGTCTCGGTCTCAGCAGGACTGAGTACTCCTGCCCTTGACTGGCTTCATGGCCTGGTGGGGGGGGGGGGTGTCACCATTCCCTAACTACACTCAGTGTCTTCTTCTTGGGAATGCTGGTCTTGGTCTAGGTGGGGGGCGCTGCTGAGGTCTTTGCAGCCCCTGGAAGGGAGGGCTGCAGGGGCTCTGTGTGTGTGTATGTGTGTGTGTGTTTGCACATTCCCAAAGACTGTCAGCAGAGGATGGGCTGAGGGGGTCGTCTGTCCTGGGGTCCTGGTGGGGTTTGCTGACCATGAAACTGTGTGACCTTTTAGGACATCTTGTGAGCAGAGGCAGTGGGCACCCTGCCTCAGCAGCCAAGAGGAAACAAAGGGAGGCGCCTCTGTCTGGGCTGTTAGTGACCATGGCCATGGCTGCAGTGGCTCTGCTCCAAGCACCTGCCCTGGGTTGTCTCTCATTGCCCTTGCAGTGGCCCAAGTGGGCACAGAGGTTGCTTTTCCCTGTTTTGTAGCTGAGGAAGCTAAAGTCATGTGTGCAGCTGGCAAGGGTTTGGACCAGGGCCAGCCATCCCCCGTCCCTGTTCATAATTGCTTCTGAGAAGCAGTAAGAAGGTTGTGGTCCCTTGTGCTACCAGCTGGAGCTGTTTCTAGAAGCCTAGGGAAGTCTTGCAGCTTCTTGAGCTGCTGGCTCCAGGAGTGTTTTAAGGCTGGTTGTCAGTGGGAAAATGGTGGGGATGGGGGAAGTTGGCAGGCATCTGTGTGTGGGGGAAGAGAGGCAGTGGTGAGGGCAGGTTGCTCTGGGCTGGCTGGTGGTGGAATGAGCTTCACTGAGACCTGGATGCTCAGGCCACCTGGCAACAGCTGCTTGAGAGATGGGACTGAGGGGGCCAGAGAGGACTCCAGCATTTGGTGACCTGTCCCTGCCCCTAGGCTGAAGAACGGCATGGCAACATTGAGGAGCACCTGCGGCAACTCGAAGGGCAGCTGGAGGAGAAGAACCAGGAGCTGGCTCGGGTGAGGGCCCTGGGCTGGGCTCTAAGCCCCGCCCATTCCTCTCCAGGTCTCCTCCCCTCCCCACAATTGTGGTGGTCTGTACAAGGGCCAGGGAGGAAGGGCCTGGCCAGGAATGTGTCATAGAGAGTGGTCAGGAGCGTTGGAGTGGTGGGCCCCCCGGGAGGGCTGTGGGGCTTCCGGGTGGCTGGTGCAGATGTGTTGGCTATACAGGTGCGCCAGAGGGAGAAGATGAATGAGGACCACAATAAGCGACTGTCGGACACCGTGGACCGGCTGCTGAGCGAGTCCAACGAGCGCCTGCAGCTGCACCTCAAGGAGCGCATGGCAGCCTTGGAAGAGAAGGTGCCTTAGACCCAGGGGCCTGGGTGGGCATGGCCGTCGGGAGGAAGGGGGCAGATGAGGGTGTGGGTGGAATCTGAGGGCGTGGAGTCCACACAGGCTCAGCTCTGGGCCTGGGGAGTCCTTGGCTCACAGTTGCTCTCCACCAGAACACGCTGATCCAGGAGTTGGAGAGCTCCCAGCGGCAGATCGAGGAGCAGCACCACCACAAGGTAGCCGTTGGTGGCTGGCCCAACACACACTGTATTAGTGTGCATGTCAGCCCCAGTACACACCTTGCTGTGTTATTCTGCATCATAGCGCATGGCAGGGGACACACCACTCTTCACAGGTACAGGACTGAGGGCAGAAGCACAGACATAGGGCAGGCAGACAGACCCCAGGGTTTGGTGGGGCTTCCCACTCCCAGCTTAAGGGCAGGAGTCAGCAATGGCCATGCAGTCTGGGGTGGGGGCAACTGGCAGCCCCTTGCTGCCCCAGGAGAGAGTTTCTACAGACAGACTCTGCCAGTCCCGGTCCCCTGCCCAGCACTCTGCTCACTTTGCAGCCCCACTTCTCTTTGGTGTTGTCCCTGGGCCTAGTCTGAGGGCCCTGGCCTTGACCTTGGCAGTGCATCCTTCTGCTTCTTTCCAACTCTGCTGTTCTCTGTCCCTGACTCTCCCCTGTCTTTCCCTCTGCGGCCCACCCCCTCTCTGGTTGTGCCTGGCACAGGGCCGCCTGTCTGAAGAGATTGAGAAGCTGCGCCAAGAGGTGGACCAGCTGAAGGGTCGAGGGGGGCCATTTGTGGATGGCATCCATTCCAGGTACTGGAGCGTGGGAAGCTGGATATGTGTTGTCAGGGGTCCCAGATGGGCCCCACCCCTACCCTTCCACCAAAGGACCGCATAGAACCTCAGAGTCCTGGGCACTGGGGTGGGTGCTGAGGCTTAGGGGACTCGATCATGTGGGCAGGTTAGAGGAGGGAGGCCTGGCCAGGGGTCATGTGATGCCCCTTCCCCATGGCCTTGGCACCTGCACACTGGCTCTTGGCACAGGCTCTGCAGAGCGCTGGGTGCTATGTTCCACCAGGTCACTGCAGGGAGTGCTGCTGCAGCTGTGTTTGCGCTGTCTTCACAGTTGCTGGTTGAGCATTGAGGACCGGCTAGGTTCAGGTGGCTGACAGGTGTTAGGTGGCAGCTGGGAGTGCTGAAGGTTGAGTTGCCTTGTTGCTCAGCTGCTCACAGTTCCCTGTTCCTGAGAGCACCGTGAAATACCGTGGAGCCTTCTACCTCATGTCTGAATCCAGCCCACGTGTTGGGGCACTAGATTTTCCTCCCCATTTTGTGGAATGGTTGGCACTGAGCTCGGACCTCAAGCCTGCTCTCCGTTCTCTACCTGTGGCAGCAGGTGAAGTCTGTGAGAAGGATGCCATTCCAGGTTCACACCTCTGGGCTGAGTTCTCAGCATGCTAGTCTGTAGACAGATCCCTGTGGTCTTGGGCGGTGGGACCAGCTTCCAGGAGGGAAGCCCTATCCGTGAATAAGGCATGGCCTGGAGTACAGCAAGCCACGTGCTTTCCTAATGCTGGGTTCTTGGCTTTAGTTGTAGACTCACCGGACCCATCGTGGAGCTGCATCTGAACTCCCCTCCCCTTGCAGCTGCCTCACCCTGCTCTACTGCTCTGGGTCTCTCCAGTGAAGAAATATTGCCAGAGCGGCTTCCAGTGTGTTATTATGCAGATCCTGCAGTCTCAGGGTTGGGATAGACCCTGGGGCAGGCAAAGGGTCTTTAAGATTTGTATTTGTCTTTAATAGTGATTTATTTGCAAGGGAGAGAGAGATGAAAGAGAAAGATCTTCCATCTGCTGGTTTGCTCTCCAAATGGCTACAACAGTTAGAGTTGGACCAGGCCAAAGCCAGAGGCTGGGAGCTTCTTCCAGGTCTCCCATGTAGCCGTAGGGACTCAAGCACTTGGGCTATCTCCGACTGCTTTCCCAGGCCCATTAGCAGAGGGTTGGATTGGAAGTGGGCAGCTGGGACGCAAACCAGTGATCCTATGGGGTGTCAGCGTGGCAGGCTGTGGCTTCACCCACTGAGTCACAATGGTGATCCCTATCCTGTACCTTGGAATAGCACCAGGAGCCTCCCACTGCTTCCTGGGGAAGGGGGGTGCCTGGTGGGAATTTGAGCCAAAGACTCTGTTCCAATTATGGGGAGCCCTGAGGGAAGTTGCTGGGGGAAGGATCAAGAAGCAAAGACCCCCAGAGTTATAGGAACTTTTAGGTGTCCTCCTTTCCAACCTGCCCCAGAACCCTTGTCCTCCTCCTAACTGTCCCGGTCAGGTGGCCTGGAAGCCTATGTGTTGGGGGCTCAGCTTCGTGAAGCCACCAGTGGCATCATGAGCCAACTGTTGCTGTTAGAAACGCCTTCTTGAGGGCCAGCCGGGAAGCTGTGCCTAAGAGCCTTCTCCCCTGGTTGTTTCTGACCCCCAGAACACCAAAAATGAACCTGATCTCCCACTCTCCCAGCACTTTCTGTAGCTCAGGGTCCTGCCAAAGCTTCTCCTGCCTGAGCCGAGGATCCCTTGGGGCCCTCAGTCCTCATGGCTGTCTTTCTCTGTCTGTTGTGGCTGCTCAAGGTCGCACGTGGGCAGTGCAGCGGACGTGCGGTTCTCCCTGACCACAGCCCCCCATGCACCCCCGGGGCTGCATCGCCGCTACAAATCATCAATGAGGGAGGAGTCGGCCAAGGTGAGGGGGTGAACAGGGCAGTGGGGGGAGTCTCCCTGGGGAGTGTGGGGGTCAGTCCTGCCGCGTGCCTGGCTCTAGTTACACAGATGGCTGGCGTGTGCTGCAGAGGCCCCCCGCCCCCACTGGTCACGACAGCTGCAGCCCTGGGGTTGGGCCATCGTCAGCTGCAACAGCTGTGTCCAGCCGCCCCACCTCGGCCTCCTGGTGGGCCAGAGTAGGGTTTGGCAGGCATCCAGTCAGTCCCAGAGGCCCCAGCAAAGCGTGTGTGCGTGTGCCTGGGTGTGCAAGGCGTGTGTTTCTCGTGGCCACGGTGGAGTGGGGGTGGGCAGAAGAAATTGGCAAGGCTTCTGGAACAAAAGCTGCAGTTTCTGGGAGCAAGGAGGGAGGGATGAGGAGGGAAGTGGGCCTGGGGATGGCCCCTGGGGTGTTCTGAGTTGTGACTGGGGGCTCTTGCTGTCTGCAGGGGCAGCAGGGAAGCTACGCCAGGGAGGGCTGACTTCCATGGGTGGTCTGAGACACGCCTGGTCCTGTAACTAGTAGCTGTGCTCTGTCCTGAGCCCCAGGGCACTGGAAGACAGACTGAGCATGAGGGAGCTAAGTCTTTGTGTGATGGGGGCAGACTCGCTTGCTCTTTGAAACCCCCAGTCTGATGATCCAGTCCAGTCTGAAGGCAGCTCTTGTTTTTTCTTTATTTCTTTTTTTCCCCCTCTTCCCTTTGCTGCTTTCCTCCTGTTTGTCAGAAGCCAGTGGCCGCCCAGGAGGTGAGCCAGCCGCCAGCAGCAGCTGGGACAGAGCCTGAGGGGGAAGTGAGGGCCTGAGGTGAGGCAGAGCAAGGCTGGCAGAGCCCCTCTCTGGCCCTAGCCTCTGTGCCCCATGTGCCGCTTTCTGGCTTTCCCAGCCCAGACTCATGCCCGCTCCTCTGCTGGTGCTGCTGCATAGCTCCATGGCAGAGGTTTAGAGGATGGATTCTGAGAAGTGTTCCCCTGACCCCAGGGGCCTTCCCTTGCTCTCTGGTCTGGTTGTCCTCGGGAAGTCTGGGTAAAGAGATCCAGAGAGCCTGTGCAGTACTTTTGTCAGGCTGTGCCAAGGGAGTCTGTGTAGCATCTTGTGCCAGGCTGTGCCAAGGACTTTTCTCACTTGGTCCTTGTGGGGACCTGAGCAGGAGGTACTCCTCCCACTCCCATTTCACAGATTAGGAAACTGAGGCCCAGAGGGCTATAGAGTTGAGATTCAAACCCTTGCTGGCTCCCCGGTTTCTTTGGGGACAGCAGAAATATTTTAGCTGTAAGTGTGCCAAAAGCAAAGCAAACAAACAAAACAACTCCACCCATCCGGAAGTCTTGCTGAGATGTAGGCTATGAATTCCTAGGTCTGGGGTTTGGGGGTGGGGCGGGGTCCAAGCTGTGGTGGGGGCCGCACCTCCTCTACCTGGGGTGTCTCATTGCGACTCCTTTACTCTTCCCTTGCTAAGGACTGGGAGCCGTCTTCACTGCCTGGGGTGCTGGCCCCCACGGCCACTCCTGCCTTTGACAGTGACCCTGAGATCTCTGACGTGGATGAGGAGGAGCCAGGGGGTCTGGTGGGCTCCATGGACGTTGTCTCTCCCAGCGGCCACTCAGACGCCCAGACTTTGGCCATGATGCTGCAAGAGCAGCTGGACGCCATCAACGCGGAAATCAGGTGAGGGCAGGGCTGCGCCTGGCGGGTGCCTGGGGGCACAGGGGCCTGTGCTACCTGCTACCACTCTGGGGGCCTCAGGCAGGGTTCTGGCCCAGTTCTGGCCTGAGAAGGGTAGGCCCCAGGTAGACTCTTGGGCTTCTTGCTCTTCCCAGGCTGGCCAAGTGGCTGGGCTGGCAGAGAGGCACTCCTGCTAGGAACCCTTCACTCATTATGTAGCTCCTGTCCACAGAGGTGCACCCAGAGCTGTGTGAATGTCACTGTCATGCTGAGGTTGTCCCACCATGCTGAGGTTGGCAGTTCTGTAAGGGAACAGGACTTCAGGTTAAGTGACTTGCCCCATGTCACACAGAAAGTGGCAGAGCCACAATCCAACCAATTATACTGTGCTGCATCTGCTGTCCCAGCGAGACAGGCAACAGTGGCAAGGGGAGTTGGCCAACCTTTGCTTTCTCTTGCCTTTTTAGTGAGTTCATGGGTGCTAATTACAAGCAGCAGGGATAAATCTAGACTGTGCTGGAGGTTTCTGGCTATGGAGCTTGTCTGGGTCAATGATTTGCAGACTGGGATTTCACAAATCAGTTCTGAAAAACATAGCACACGTGCACACATCCACACCCAAGGCACATACATGCGAGTGTACACCCATAAACACATAATGCACACACGTACACACCACATGGCGCACCTGCTGCACGCACATGTACACAAACAGATACTGGTGTAAGACTCCCAGCGTTTCGTATTTAAACTAACTTGGATTAAGAATACATAAATAAACAAACTAACTTGGATTTGCTCTCATGATTAACATTGCTGGAGCACAGGTGAGCTCCCAGGGTAGGGGCAGGTCGTCCCCGGGCCTCTTGGCATCATGTAAATGCTCTTTGCTGAGGACTGCCTGTGCCCACACCCTCCTCCCAACACACACCCCGGTCCTCCCCACCCCCCGACACACACCCCAGCTAGCATTCTCTTTCTCATTTTCCTGGGACCCAATGAACTCTCAGTGTTCCAGTTATCAGTCCTGCACTTGGAACCTGCCAACTTAGACCCCTGCCATCATTTCATGGCTCAGAGAACAATGTGCTTAGCTCAAGGCCACTTTTAGGTTGGGGTAGCTCAGGAATTCTGACTCCAGGGCAGTTTGTTTTACATTGTCCAGATTGCTGTCTTGTCACTGCACACACCCTCAGTGTGTGGTCCTAGGGTACTGCTTCCAGTGGGACGTGCTGGGCAGGGGGTGAGGGCCATATTGCTCTCCTCGTAGGATGATCCAGGAGGAGAAGGAGTCCACAGAACTCCGAGCCGAGGAGATTGAGACACGTGTGACCAGCGGCAGCATGGAGGCCCTGAATCTGACGCAGCTGCGCAAGCGTGGTTCCATCCCCACCTCTCTGACTGCCCTGTCCCTGGCCAGCGCATCCCCGCCACTCAGTGGCCGCTCCACACCCAAGCTCACTTCCCGCAGCACCGCTCAGGACCTGGACCGCATGGGGGTCATGACCCTGGTGAGAGCTGCCATGGGCTGTGACCAGTGGGGGTGTGACCGGTGGGGGGCAGGACACAGGACTCCCTTTACTTCTGCTGGGCCTTGGCATCTCTCTCCTGTGACAATGTGCTGGCCCTGGTGTGGCCGGCCATCCAATGTGTCTGTGCCTTCTCTGCTGGGCTCTCGTCCAGCCTGCAAGGTCCTCTTCTGGGGGCTCTCAGGCTTGTGGGTCCCCGAGCCTCTTCTTGCTCTCCAGGACTGTGGAAGACACTGGACCCTGTCTTAATCCCAAGACTACAGGGCTGCCCTGGGCTGGGCATAAGGGCAGCCAGAGCATGCATCTGAGTGTACCTTGCCTCTCTCTTGCAGCCCAGTGACTTAAGAAAGCATAGGAGGAAGCTGCTGGTGAGTGCTGCCTAAGGACCCAGGTACTAGTGGGTGACCCGCTCCCAGGCCTGGCCCTTTGGGCTTCTCCACTACGGAGGCCCTGGGGTCTGAGCTCAGGCCTCCCCGCTTCTGCCTCATCTGGGCTGGGTAGGCAGGTCCCGCATCACTCCCTCTGCCCCCTGACGGCCCCACTGTCTGTTCAGTCGCCAGTGTCTCGGGAAGAGAACCGAGAGGATAAAGCCACCATAAAATGTGAGACTTCTCCTCCTTCCTCACCCAGGACGCTGCGGCTGGAGAAGCTGGGCTACCCCGCCCTGAGCCAGGAAGAAGGCAAGAGGTAGGTGGGACCAGCCTTGGCTGGGCCTGGCTCACCATTCACCTGCTCTGACCCCAGCACCAACTCAATCTTGGTTCTCCCTGCAGTGTCACTCCCCTGCCCCTACTGTGATGTAAGCCTATGTCTTCTTGTCTTCCCTCTCACCTCCGGTTGTAACCCCACAGCGCCTTGGAGGACCAGGGCAGCAACCCCAGCAGCAGCAACAGCAGCCAGGACTCCTTGCACAAGGGTGCCAAGCGCAAGGGCATCAAGTCATCCATTGGCCGCCTGTTTGGGAAGAAGGAGAAGGGCAGGCTGATTCAGCTGAGCCGGGATGGAGCCACAGGCCATGGTCTCTGCCCCCCTCCTGGCAGCGCGGAGTCTGGGTGGGCATGGGAGAGGTAGAGCCAGGGTGCATAGCTGATCTGGCTTGTGGGAGGAAGCTTCCGGGCAGACGAGCCTCAGGCCTGAAAGGGTTGAGGTTCTGTTTACACTGTGGCCTGGTGGTCTGCGTTGGCACCACCAGGTGGGGAGTCCTGGCCTCTGCTCCCTCCAGGCCCTGTCTGGGTGGCCGTTTATTTCCCCTGCTGGTTCCTGTAGAAGGTGAGACTCCACACCCAAAGGAGAGTTGGTTCTTGATGCGAGCTGATTTCTGCTGCATCTGGCCCCCCAGGACTCAAAATGTTACAACACCTGCTGGTGGCTATATGCATCTGAAATGCAGGAAAGTGCTTGGGCCAAGGCTCGCATTATTGTCAGCTCCGTGAGAATAGCCAGGTCGAGGGGTGGTAGGGATTGGGGTGACATTCGCTTTCTTCCTCCTTCCGCTCCTCCTCTTCCCATCATTGGCTTGGTCAGCCAAGGAGTCAGCTGTTGAGTGCTCCAGTACGGTGTTGGAGTGGGAGTACCTGCTTCCCAGCAGCTCCAAGTGTGAAGAGAGGGACAAAGGAGGGACTCAGTCATCAGACCATGGGATGCCCAAGATGGGTGCTTTGGAGCCAGGACTTCAGAGTGGGGTGGTGGTGGGTTGGGGTTGGGAGACAGGAATGGCTTCCTCTACTCCCAGGCCCCGGGCTGAGTGGGAGGCAAGTGGGGGCCCAATGAGAGAGGAGGAGGCAGAGGAAGCAGGGAGCTGTGAGGCCATTTTGATGGCTCGAGGGTAGGAGGAATAGGGGCTGGGCCCAGCCAGCTCACCCCTGCAGACTACGAGGTGACATGGAGGTCCCCTGAACCCGTTGGAGCACGGTTTCTTGGATGGAGAGGGGGGTGTGGGGACTGATCAACAAGAAAGGAACCTTTGAACCCCAGCACACGATCAGACCTTCCCACACCTCAGAGAGGTGTGAATCAGAGCATAGCTCTTGGCAGATGAGGAGGAGGAGGGAGAGGAAGGAGCAGGGGGAGCAGGCCCTCTGCACAGGATGGGGGAGCTACAGCCAAGAATAAGATGGAGGACCCCCATTGCCAGCTCACAGGGTGGGGAAGCCGAGGGGTTTGACAGGTGGGAGAAATGACTGGCGTGAAGCCTTAGGGCTTCTGTGTGCCCTGCCTTGTGTTGCTTGGCTACCAATCTTACAGTTTGAGGCAATTGATGGTGAAAGGATGAGCCACACACCTCCCCTCTCCTGCAAGTGCAAGTGAGAGGCTGAGAGGACCTTTCTCTGCCCATTGCCGGCCCCCACACCCCCAAGTCAGGCTGTCGGAGTCCCTGAGGTTGCCCATGCCTGGTTCTGAGGTTTTCTTTTGCTCTGTGGCTTGGAAGAGAGTTTCTGTCTAACAGCTAGGGTGGCACAGATGTGGCTGGAACATGCCACCAGGGCTGAAACTGTGAGCAGGGGGTACCCAATGCCACTTGGGGCTGCTTGGATGCAGGGATGCATGCAGGGGTGTAGCGTGGTTCCATCCCCACCTCTCTGACAGCCCTGTCCCTGGCTAGCACCTCCCCACAGCTCAGCAGCTGAGGGAAGGCTCCTGCAGTGTTGGGGGGCCCTCGGACCTTTTTGACTGTTTCTCGTTGTGCAGCTGTCTAATGACTCGCCTCCTCCTCCTCTCACCCACAGTGCTGCTCACAGACTCCGAGCTCAGCATGCAGGAGCCCCTGGTGCCTGCCAAGCTGGGCACCCAGGCAGAGAAGGATCGACGGCTGAAGAAAAAGTAAGAGCCCCACAGGCTCTGCCTGGGTCTCAGCCCTCACTTGATCTCCTTTTCATGGGCCACCTGACAGCAGGGACTGAGAGGGGGAGGACCTGGGGCTCCCTGGTGGGGCAGGCTGGTCAGGGTGAGGCAGTGCAGAGGCTACACAGCCTGGAGGTTGCCCACCCCACTTCTGGGCATGACGTTGCCCAAGGTAGGAGCAGGGACTGTGGGAGTCCTAGCCTTGGCACCAGCCCTGGCCTCTGGCAGAGGTGTGATTGTGAGAGAAGGAGAGGAAGAGCCAGTGAGTGTGTTGTTCTTCTGCCACAAGGCACCAGCTGCTTGAAGATGCCCGCAGAAAAGGAATGCCCTTTGCCCAGTGGGATGGCCCCACCGTGGTCTCCTGGCTAGAGGTGAGCCTGGGCACAAGGTCCAGTCGTGTCTGGAAGGAGGGCTGTGAGGGAGGCAGGGGACATGTCCTAGAACTTCCCCACTGTGTTGCTCACTTGACAAGCACATGTGTGACCTCCCTTGGTGACAGCCCTGGTGCTCCTTACCAGTGCACTGCAGGTTGGGGGAGCGGCCTGGACTTTCCCAGGCCACTGGATCCTGCTTATGCATGCCCCCCAGGGGGTAGCCCACCATGCAATGCCAAGACAGTCCTGTCCCCTTCCCAGGCTGAGGTTCTAGTCTGTAAGGTGGGAAGAGGATTCGGTGAGGCCAGCTCCATACCTCCCAGTTCCTGGGCTCTGTGTGCCCCATGGAAGTTGTGGGTGAAGTCGGGTCCTGACCCATGATGTGTTGGGGACTCAGGTCTTGGGGGAAGGAGCTGAGCCCCGATCCCTCTTCCCCCACCTCATGTCCTGTGTCTGCAGCTCTGGGTGGGAATGCCTGCCTGGTATGTGGCAGCCTGCCGGGCCAACGTCAAGAGTGGTGCCATCATGTCAGCCTTGTCGGACACGGAGATCCAGCGGGAGATCGGGATCAGCAATGCCCTGCACCGGCTCAAGCTCCGGTTGGCCATCCAGGAGATGGTGTCCCTGACCAGCCCCTCTGCGCCGCCCACCTCCAGGACGGTGAGCAGCCTCCCCCTTGGCCAGGACTTCCCAGAGGGCCTGGCACAGCGTCTGGTACCTCTGCTCCCTACATTGGTGTTGGGGGGCTGAGAGCTCTGAACCCTCCTCCTGTGTCCCCATCCCACTGGGCATTCAGGTCCTGCCTCTTCAAGGAGCATGACCTGCCTTCTAGAGGCCTGGGTGCCGTGTTGTCCTCATCCCTTGGGGCACCCACCAGCCTGGGCTCCGTGTCTTCCTCTACCCCACCGTGTGAGATCCATACAGTTTCCAGGATGGAGATTTGGGCATACTGTGTGTTCTCCCAGGTTGGGGAAAACAGAAGGAGTAGGGCACCTGTGGGCTCTGTCCTAGTCCGGGACGCAGGACAGCAGGCTGCTCTGAAAACCCCAGGGTCAATCCATGGGCCCTGAGCTCTGAGAATTGGGTCAGCTGCAGGTCCCAATAAGTGCCCTGTGTTCACCTTCAGCCATGCAGTTTTATTTCCTGAGTTCTGCTGTGTGTGGGGCACTTCCCTAGGCCAAGGGAGTCTAGTATGAGTCTCCTACTGTCAGGCCTCCTGGGGCTGGACCAAGGGAGCACGTGGGAGGGGCTTTATCCTTGTCCCTCTGGGCTGCTGGCCTGATGTGGAGACCAACTGGATTTGCTCTCTACCTGCAGTCTTCCGGGAATGTCTGGGTCACCCATGAAGAGATGGAAACTCTGGCAACATCCCCTAAAACAGTGAGTCTAGCCCCAGGCCCTGGGCCTAGGATTTGGACAGTGGCTCCTGTGAGGAGGAGGGGAGCTATGGGTGATGGGGGTGCCAAGGCCATCCTGCCTGTAGTGGGTCTCCTGCTGTGTGGGGACGGAGCTGCCATTGGGAGCTGCTGGGATGGGAGTGGGAGTTCCTGGGCCGGTTCTGCTTGCAGGGAGTGGGAGGTGGCGGCCAGTCCCTGACCTTGGGCTTGATCCGAGGTGGAGGATCATGGAGCATGGAGGAGTGCCTGCCTGGGCCTGGCGCCTGTGGAGCCTGGCAGGCGCAGATCTGTGCTTCTGCCCCACACACATGCTTGTAAACATCCGTGATCCAAGTCAGCTGCACCCTGGCAGCTGCGGCGCGGTCCCCTCCCTCTTCTCGGTGGGTTTCCTGACTTTATCTGTTTTCCCCAATGCTGCGTTGATTCCTGCTAGGACAGTGAGGAGGGCAGCTGGGCCCAGGTAAGGCTCAGGCTCACCACGGGCTGCTTCCCTTGGGGTCGTTCCTCTGGGACCCCGGGTGCTGTGTGCATTTGTCCCCTGCACACAGCCGGACGTCAGGACACAGCTTCTCTCCTCCCACCTGCTCGACCCCCAGTACCCTGGGGCCCCTTGCTCCAGCTCCTGGTTTCTCAGGGTGTCAGGAAGGAGCCCCCTTACGTTTGTCTCTCCTTGTAGGAATCATGAGATTTAGGTGGGTGTTTGTCTTCTTCTCCCTGCCTGTGCTTGGGAGCTTGTGGTGCAGGACAATGGACGCTTTCAGCATTCCTTCAGTGAGCGTGTTTGCACAGAGACGCGAAGCAGCCAAGCTGTCTGGTGGTGGTCCCGAAATCCAGGGGTGCTCTCCGTCACGAGGGGCACATGAGGCCAAGTGCAGCATGGAGTACACTCTGATTACAGGGGATGATGCAGGCCCGTCACAGGAGCCTTCCAATCATTCGTGAAAATGGAGTTTAGAAATGTTTTATCATGTGTTTCCTTATTTTTTGCCTGGCACACACCTGCCATGAACTTTTTACACAGTGGAATACTACTGAGAGGAGAAAGCGTAGGGGTTTGAGAAACAGGAAATGGAAGAGAAAAATTCCCCAGGAGTCTTAGAATCTGATACTAAAACTCACAAGCAAGCAAAATGAGTAAATTTGCTGTGGAGAACAATGCACAGTGAGAAAACTGTGAGACACTTTTTCGAAGCAAGGGCATGGTGCAGCTCAACCTAGTGTTCACCTCTTGGAGCTGGGAGCTGGGTGGGCAAGGAGGAGGGAAGGGTGGATGTGGCCAAGTGGACAGTGATAGGGTTCTGAACTTGAGCAGCATCCACAGAGGTTAGCAGCGTTTGTTTGCTTGCTAAGGAACTTGGGTTACATGTACTTGTGTGTGTACCAACTGTTTGATTTGGAAAGATAGCAGGACAGAGTTTAACCTTAAAAACATCATAAAGAAGGAGTGATGCAGGGTGCCTATTAAGCTGCAGCACTGGGTGGACAGGAAGCACCTGCTCTGGGAAGGAGGCCTCTCAGAAGTGGGCAGGGGTGCCTGGGGAAGGCTGCAGGAGGGGCCAGGCCTCAGTGCATGGAGTGTGGCCTGTCCACTGCCATTGGCCAGCCTTGCCCTTCCTTGAGAGTCTCTCAGAGCAGAGCTTCTCTCGGGTTCTCCTCTGGGCATGGTGGGGAGTGGCGCTGGCTGAGAACCAGGAGGTCAAGGCTGCTTGCAGAGCGCACATATGCTTCACTACAGGAAAGGTTTCACATGGTTGCTTCTGCTCATTAGTGTAGATGGCCAATCTGGATGGTCAGACTCTCTTTGGCAATGTCCCGACTGGTGGCCCTTGCAGGGAGAGAAGACCTGACATTGTATTGAGTTCATGAATCTGGGAGGTTCTTTTCTTCTAACTAGAAAAATCATCTGAGCCTTTTGCTCACTCAGAGACTTTTCTTCCTATTCCCCTAGACCCTGGCTTACGGAGACATGAACCATGAGTGGATTGGGAATGAATGGCTGCCAAGCCTGGGGCTCCCCCAGTACCGCAGCTACTTCATGGAGTGCCTGGTGGATGCCCGCATGCTGGACCACCTCACCAAGAAGGACCTGCGGGTCCACCTGAAGATGGTGGACAGTTTCCACCGGTGAGCCAGGCTCGTGCTGGGCCCCGCCTTGTGGGGCTCCCTCAGTGCTCCGGATCTTACCCAGACCAGAGGCGTCTCCTGTGCTCTCCTCCCCTCCCCTCCTTTTCTATCTCCTTGCCTTTGCATCTTCCCTCCCTTCCTCTCCTCTCACCTCTTTTCCCCCTCCCCTCCCCTTCCCTCCCCTTCCCTCCCCTCCCCTCCGCTCCCCTCCCCTCTCTCCTCTCCTCTCCTCTCCTCTCCTCTCCTCTCCTCTCCTCTCCTCTCCTCTCCTCTCCTCTCCTCTCCTCTCCTCTCCTCTCCTCTCTCTTCATGAGGTGGACGCTGTGGGTCTGGTGGTGAACATTGGTTCGGGTCCTTCCCACCATCAGGGTCCAATGCAAAGGCCACCTTGTGAACCCAAAGTGAACCCTTGTGAACCCAGCTTCTGGGACCCCCATAAGAGGCTGAGCTGCAAGGATGGCCTGAGTCCCCCCCCTCCCCTGACACCCTGCCTCCCCAGGGAGGCTGAGGGAGATGGCCATATTCCCTTTCTAGAGGCTGCCAGGCCCAGCTGCACCTGTCCCTGCTCAGTGATAGATGGCGGGGAATGGCTCTTCCCTGCCCAGTGGGATGTGCATGGCTTTTAGAGGATTTGTCTGTGGAAATCCTTCCCAAGACCCTTCTGCCTGGGCCCGGGAGAGTGCCGGCCTGCCTGCAAGGCCAGAGGTTGTCAGAGCACTGGACATTTCCATGGCCTCAGCCACAGAGCCGCTGCTTGGAGCCATGTTGCTCCTCGTAAGCGTGTTCTGTGTTTTTGAAATGTCTTTCAATCATGATTTTTTTTAAAGATTTGTTTATTTTTATTGGATAGGCGGATATACAGAGAGGAGGAGAGACAGAGAGAAGATCTTCGTCCAATGGTTCACTTCCCAAGCAGCCACAACTGCCGGAGCTGAGCCAATCTGAAGCCAGGAGCTCTTCCGGGTCTTTCACGCAAGTGCAGGGTCCCAAGGCCTTGGGCCATCCTCGACTGCTTTCCCAGGCCACAAGCAGGGAGCTGGATGGGAAGTGGGGCTGCCGGGATTAGAACCAGTGCCCACATGGGATCCTGGCACGTTCAAGGCGAGGACTTTAACCACTACACTATTGCCCTGGGCCCCAATCACGATTTTTTTTTTAAAGATTTATTTTATTTTTATTGGAAAGGCGGATATACAGAGAGGAGAGACAGAGAGGAAGATCTTCGTCCAATGGTTCACTTCCCAAGTGAGTGCAATGGCCGATGCTATGCCAATCCGAAGCCAGGAGCCTCTTCAGGGTCTCCCACGCAGGTGCAGGGTCCCAAAGCTTTGGGCCATCCTCGACTGCTTTCCCGGGCCACAGGCAGGGAGCTGGAAGGGAAGCGGGGCTGCCGGGATTAGAACCAGCGCCCATATGGGATCCCGGGCGTGCAAGGCAGGACCTTTAACCAGTGTGCCATCATGCCAGGCCCCCGGTCATGATTTTTAAACAAGATTTATTTATTTACTTGAAGGACCCTGTGTGTGTGTGTGTGTGTGTGTGTGTGTGTGTGTGTGTGTGTGTGAGAAAGAGAGAGAGGACACACACAACAGAGATCTTCCTTGACTGGTTCATTCCCCAGATGGCCACAATGACCAGGCTGAGCCAGTCCAAAGCCAGGAGCCAGGAGCTTCTTCCATGTGGACGCAGGCACTCAAGTGCTTCAGCCATCCTCCAGTATTTTCCTAGGCCATTAGCAGGGAACTGTATCAGAGCTGGAGCAGCCAGGACTCTTACCAGTGCTCTTACATGCTGCTGGCACCTCAGGTGGAGGCCTTAGTTGCTATGCCACAGCACTGACCCCTCCAAAATTATGATTTTCATGACAAGAAAGCAGCACTCTAGATGGAGGCAAGTGGCAGGTGCTTGTGGAATGGGCTGACCTTCCTTTGGCACCCGAGGCAGAGCTGATTTACCTTGGAGCGCAGTGTTCTAAGCAGGGGGTGGAGCAAACACGCACATTGGTGAGAGCTGCCAGTCTAATGGGGGGTGCCATCCCGGGAGGCCGAGGCTGCTTCGTACTACCTTTAGTCTTTGATTTCACCTGAAGAGTCTTGCCTCTTTGCCACAAGCCACAGCTTTGGAAGTCACAGAAAGTGCAGTGAGAATGACGGCAAGGTTGAAAGTTGACAGAAGGCATCTGCAGTCATATTCCCTGCTGAGGCGAGGGATGGAGGGTGGGGGCAGGGACTGGGCCCAGAAGAGGCTGTTCCAGGCCCAAGGGCTTTCTCAGTAAGATGGAGGAGGGCCATCTGTGTGACACAGTCTCCCAAAGCAGTGGCCTCAATCACGGAGCCAGAAGCAGGGGTGTAGGGAGGGCCCTTCTGCTTTGTGTCCATAGACGGAGAAGGCTGGCAAAGCCCAAGCACGGACATGGTGTGCTGCTACTATGCACCTGATGAGTCTCTGTCCCCTGGCGCTGGCCACCAGCTCTGAGGGAGCCTGGGGAAGTGACTCCTGCCTCAGGCGAGAACTTGGACCAGTGGCAGCGGACTCTGTCAGCCTTAGGCTGCCTCAGTTAATCATTACTTATTCATTTCTATTTAAAGATTTATTTATTTTATTTGAAGGGCAGATTTACAGAGAGAGATCTTCTGTCCACTGGTTCACTCCCCAAATGGCCATAATGACTGGAGCTGGGCTCGTCCAAAAAAGGGAGCTTTTTCTGGGTTTCCCATGTGGGTGCAGGGGCCTAAAGTCTTGGGTCATCTTCTACTGCCATCTTTAGGCCATAAGCAGAGCTGGATGGGAAGTGGAGCAACCAGGACTTGAACTGGTGCCCATATGAGATGCCAGCACTTCAGGCAGAGGCTTAACTTACTATGCCATGACACTAACCCCAGTTACTATTTGTTAAGTGTTTACTGAGCACCTGGGATAGGCTGAGTGCTCTGAGCCACATCTTGCGTGATGCACTAAGGGCTTTGTGCAGGCCTTTGAGCACAAGGTCCCCTGTGTTTGTGGTCCTTATGTGGCAATTGGGACAGGTAGGCAGCAGTGACAATGTGGTTGTGTCAATAGATTAAAATGTGTTAGGGGAAAAAATAAGCCTTGGCAGGTGGATGAGGAGACATGGGCGGGGCGGTGGCAGGTGTTGCAGATTTCAGCCTGATGAACCGGGAGCCCCAGGAATTGTATTGAGAAGGTGGCATTGGAAGCGGTGGTTTTTGCAGAGACCGGGGCAGGGGGGTTCGGGGGGTGTTCTAGGCTGAGAGAGAAGCCAGTGCAAAGGTCTGAGAGATGTGGGCCTGGTGCACCTGCTATGTTGGGGGAATGGTGGGGTGCTCAGATGGCTAAGGACACAGGTCCTGTGGCTTCCTGGAGCCCAACCCAAGAAGGACTCCGAGTGAATGGGGAGGCTAAGGAGCAGTGAGTCCCGGGGCTAGGGAGGCTGTGGACTTGGACTTGTGGGACTCAGGGCATCAAGATCCCCTAGCTCAGCGGGGCTGTGTACCTGCAGAACCAGTCTTCAGTACGGCATCATGTGTCTCAAGAGGCTCAACTATGACCGCAAGGAGTTGGAGAGGAGAAGGGAGGAAAGCCAGCACGAAATCAAGGGTACGTTCTGAGAGGTGTGAGAGCCTGTGTGGTAAGGGAGGATGCAGTCCAGCCCCGGGTGCTCCCAGGCTGCAGAAGGAGACTTGGCCCGGGTACAGTCACCACAAGCCCCCTACCCCACACACAGGACAAATGCAAGGGACCCCTCAGGACAGTGCTCCTGGAGCTGGGTGAGCTAGGCAGGGTTGGGCTGGCAGCAGAGGCAGCATCCAAAGCCTGGGCCAGGGCTTAGGGGATTAAGCTGGGGATCTGTGGACCTGCCGACTGGCAGGGCTAAAATGAAAGGGGCCTGCTCCCCCATGAGCCTAGAGGATGTACAAGGGCAGGAGTGGGAGCCAGAGAGAAGAGGCTAGCCCTGCTGGACCACACCTGTCTCCTTGTGCCCTTGTCCTCCAGATGTGCTGGTCTGGACCAATGACCAGGTGCTCCACTGGGTCCAGTCCATCGGCCTGCGGGACTACGCTGGGAACCTGCACGAGAGTGGCGTACACGGCGCGCTGCTGGCCCTGGACGAGAACTTCGACCACAACACGCTGGCCCTGGTCCTCCAGATCCCCACGCAGAACACTCAGGTGGGCGCCGTGCAGTCAGTCACTCTGTCTCTTCCTACCTGCTTGCATTCACTCTGCTTGTCTTGCACACAGAACACAGGCCTGTGTGTATGTGCACACGCGCACGTGCTTAAAGGTTTGTTTAATCATTTGAAAGGTAGAGTAATAGAAGGAGGGAGAGACTAAGAAAAAGAAAGTTTGGTTTACTCCCCAAATGACTGCAACAGCTGGGGCTGGGCCAGGCTGAAGCCAGGAGCCAGGAACTCTATCCAGGTCTCCCATGTGCGTGGCAGGGACCACAGCACTTGCACCATCTTCCGCTGCCTTCCCAGGTGCGTTAACAGAGAGCTGGGTTGGGGCAGAGCAGCCAGGACTTGAACTGGTTCTCTGATAGTTGATGTCACAAAGAGTAGTTTAACCCACGATGCCACAATGCCAGCTACTGCACAGGCTTTCTGTCTCTCTGTTTTCCTCTCACTTGTACACAGGCTTAGGCATCTGTGGGTGGCTTTCCTGGGGCTTGTCCCAGGTGAGACTGCAATGTCATCAGATCTCCAGGTTCCCTGCCCCAGGCCTGCATGCCTGGCACAGCCCTGGAGTGGGGTGCACCCAGCTTGTGCCCATGCCCACTGCTGCAGGTCCCCTTCTCCTCCCAATCAGCCTGCTCCTCTAGCCCAACTGGCAGGGAACTAGCCCCAGGGAAGTTAGATGGCAAATAGCCCAACACAGAGCCTCTCCACGCCAGGCCCTGGCTGCTGGCACCAGCTCCAGAGATGGTACTGCTCCTTCAGGGATGTTCTGCACCTTAGGGCGCTGTCATCCAGGGTGTCTAAGCTCTCTGGAACCTGTCTGGTGGGGGCATGAATATCTGCTGTCACTCTCTGTCTTCAGCCTGCCCCGTCAGCTGCTGAGCTTTGTAGTGGAGCAGTTCTCACCTCTCCTGTGACTCTCATAAGCCCTGATTGAATTGCTTCCGGGCCACAGCCCCTGTCCCTTGCAGACAGAATGGTCCTAATTCTTTTAGACTCGCCTCTGCACCCTGATCATGTTAGCTGCTGTTGTCTGGATGGTTTGCAGCTGTCGGGTGCTGTGAAATGCAGCCCCCAGGGCTATTCCAGGAACAGACACGTTTTGGCTTGAGTGAGGGTGGGGCTGTGTGGCTCTGTGACTCTGAGTGGTGCTGGCCTTCTGGGGGTGTCGGCTGCAGCAAGTGCCCTTTCAAGCTGGTCACCCCAGGATGTACAGAGAGCTTCATGCTGCCCCCTGGGCGGTGAGAGCCCAGGGCTGCAGTCATTTGGTCTGCAGGCTCATTGTTAGGGTGATGATCTTGCCCACCACAGAGCGATCTTCCTAGCATGGCTTTCAGATGCAGACCCTCGTCACACGTGTGGATTTAACCCACACACTGCCCCACTCCTCCTAGAGGGCAGGCAGATGCTAGTGAGTGTGTGTGTGTTTTCTAGTATTGAACACAGCAATCCTACTCCTAAAATCAATTACATTATCCTGTTATTAGCATAAAAAACTGATTTTGTGCATTTTATAGGTGCGGTTCTGAGAAGACAACCCCACTTCCCTCACTCCTCTAACTCCCTGCCAAGGCCTGTTCCCTTCTTCCCTTTTCTTTATCCCTTCTTGCCAAAAAACAATTTTAATCCATTCTGTTCACAGGCTTAATTTGCTATATATCTTTGAATAAGTAGAAAGTAGGAAGACCGAAGTCCTATGGGATTATAACCAAGGGCTAATCATGACACTATATCCTCAAATGACAATTTCATCCCTATCCATTTTTGGTGTTCTGTCTTAACTGCCAGAGCAAACATGGATATTGGTGTTTTTGAGACTAGATTATTTCCTAAGTATCATGGTTTCCATTGTACAAAATGTGGAATGTGTCCCTTGCTGGCAAGTCATCCTCACACAGGGTCATGCAGGTCATCTTTGCGCTGCTCCAGTGTTAGTGCACGTTGCTGCAGCAAGCTCACACTGCAGCTTTCTGATTTGCACCACTTCAAGGAATCCCAATGTGTGCAGTTCTGTTACTGAGAAGACACTGAGGTTAGCTTGAAGGAGCATCCTCAGAAGACTGGTGGGGTGTGCTGGGGCTCTGATGGGTTGAGAGCACTGAACCACCCGTCTCTGCCCTTGAACCCCAAGCAAAGGTGAAAGGTGACAGAAAAGTCATTTGCTATCCCCCCTCACCTTTCTGTCTCTTGCTTCATGAACTCCAGGCTCGCCAGGTGATGGAGAGGGAATTCAACAACCTGCTGGCCTTGGGAACAGACCGGAAGCTGGATGAAGTGAGTGCTTGGCCATGGGTTAGGGTCCCTGGGGATTTGGTTGGAAGCTGGTGTGTGGACTGAAGTTTGTGGATCCTGATGATGGGTGGGCTGGAGATGACATCAGGATTGGGGGATAGGCCAGCCACGGCAAGACTTGTATTTGAACTCTGAGATCCTTTGTAGAAAGGTTGAAAGTGTAGGTATGTTACACCTGTAGCATCTTCTGACTAGCTGTGTGCCCGAGTCCTGAGCACAGAAGACAAGGGTCTGCCCCAAGTTCATATTTTCAGGGTTATACCCTTCTCCTCCCCTCTCAGCCCCTTCTGTCCAGTGTGGTCCATCCCGCCTGCTGTGGGGTGAGTGCTGGGAGCTGTTAGGTGACAGGACAGGCTTGTATTGCCTTGCCTCCACATACTGACAGCTAGACGGGTGACCCAGGCTGTGACAGCTAGACGGGTGACCCAGGCTGTGATCCTCCCAGATGTCACTTGAGCCTCACTCTTGAGTCTGCTTCCCGTGGCCAGTCACTGAAGGAACAGTCCCTCTCACTACATGTTTAGGGTGGACTGTGACATCTTCACCCATCAGGCACCCCTCCCGTGGGCACCCCAGCTCCTGAGGACACAGCCCTGCTGCCTCCTCCTCCACACTGTGCACTCTCCTTTCCCCAGTCCACCTGCCCTTGCCTGTCAGGTCGGCCTTAGTTGATTTGGCCCCAAGCAACTTAAAGTGGTGTCTAGACGCTGTTTATTTTTAACTTCCATCAGATTGTTGTCTCTTGGTTGGGTTTAACGGACTGAAACCCACTTTTATAGACCAGTTGCTCTGCTTCAGTGGAGGGGCACACCTGGGAATCACCAGAGTTTGGGGAGGTTAGACTTTCTGCGCAGAAAGCTCAGAGAGAGAGGTACCTTGAACTTGGGGGCTATATATATATACATACATACATACATATGTATACATATATCACACATACATATGTATGTGTAAACACATATACACAACACAGATATGCTTACACACATATAATTTACCTCTCTATATGTATCAAAATATTGATGGAAAGTGTGTATTACAAAACTTCAAAGATTTTTTTGCACCAGAAGTCTTATCTTTTAATTATATTTTCCCAGGGATGTTTTTAGATGTTTTTAGAAAGATTTATTTGGAAGGCAGAGGAACAGAGAAAGAAGGAGATAGAGAGGGAGAGAGAGCTTCTCCATCTGCTGGTTCACTCCCCAGATGCCAAAGAGCCAGGGCTGGGCCAGCGGAAGCCAGGAATTCCATCCCGGTCTCCCATGTGAGTGGCAGGGGCCCAGGTACTCGCCCAGCATTGGCGTCTTGCCAGGTGCCTAAGCAGGGAGTCTGATGGGGAGCACAGAGCAGCCTGGACTAGAGGTAGCACTCCGCTGTGGGGTGAGGGTGTTCCCACCCCTCTGTATATCTCAGACTAGGAGAGAAGTTTCCAGACCTTCCTCCCTACTGTGCCAACCATAGAGAGCATACCTTCTCAGTGCCCCTGTGTCAGCACCCCACCTATACAGTCCCCAGACACCTAGGGTCTCAGCTTTCCTTGTTGCTGTCTGGAATAATATTTCTCTCACTCACTAACTCACTCACTCACTAACTCACACATCTATGCTAATTCAGAAGTTGTTTAGTCCTTATAAAGCACTCTTTGCTTCCTCTCTGGCAGCCAGAGGGGTCACCCTCTGCAAACAGGTCAGGGAGTTGAAGCTCAAAACATGTAACATCCCTGTGGTCAGAGCTGGTGGGGTGCTAGACAGGATATGGGCAGATGTCCTGTCCCTGTGTCCTTTCTCCCCTCTCTGACCCCTGGGGGCTTGGAACACAGGGGTGTGGGGCCAGCATTACTGAGCCAGCAGTGTCCTTGGGCAGCACTGCAGCATCCCTGGGCCTGGAGATCCCTGGCTCTGGCAGGGAGCTTAAAGCAAGTAGCTAGGTCCTGGAGTGAATGGGAGAGTTGGTGAGCAGTGGGATGGAGGATAGCCCCAGGTGCAAGGGACAAGAAGGGGAGAGGAGCAGAGAGAAGCTGGGCTCTGATGGGGCCAGAAGCAGTACAGAAGTGAGGCCTGGGGGAGGCAGCGGAAGGTGAAGGTGAGAAAGGTGAGGACCATGTGATGAGAAAGGGCTGAGAAGCAATCAGGAGCCAAGGCAGGAGTGGTCCCAGGGGTCACTCCGGGCAGGGCAGGCATTGGTTGGAACAAGGAAGATCATGGCTTCCACCCCCACAGGGCACTGAATGTGGGGGAGGTGAGGGAGAATGGGAGAGGGTAGGGGAAGCATTTGGCCTACATGAGGCCCTAGCAGCCGATCTGAAGGGGTACAGCTTGGTGGGTTCAGGTGAGAACAGGTCTCCCACAGCTGTGAGAACTTGGGGGTGGAGGGGGACTGGCCCTGGCCCTGAAGCAGTGCCAGGTGGACTCTGCAGGTGGGTGTAGGGAGGGCCTGTGCTGGGGTGTCCTCTGGCAGAGATGGTTCCTCTTTTAAGATTCATTTTATTTACCTGAAAGGTAAAATTACAAAGATGGATAAAGAAAGAATGAGTGATCCAGGCTGAAGCCAGGAGCTTCTTCTGGGTCTCCCGAGTAGATGCAAGGTCTCAAATACTTGGGCCATCTCCACAGCTTTCCGAGGCCATAAGTAGGGAGCTGAATCAAGAGTGGAGGAGCCAGTACTCTAACTGGTGCCCATGCAGGATGCCAGGCTCACAGGCAGTGAGTGGCTTGACTTACCACACCATGGTACCAGTCCCACAGATGGTTCCTTACGAGGCTGGGCTGAGGGGGCAGGTGGTGGAGCTGTTCCAGGTCCTCAGTGACATGTACCCTACCCGTGGCATCACAGGGCTCTGACATCTGACTCCAGTGGATGGTTGGCTGAGCAGCAGGGTGGCTAGATGTGCTGTTTCCATTGTTCAGATGGAGTCTGTTGCTCAGGGAGGCCTCCAACTTGATCCACTAAAATGCCAGAGTGGGGGTGGGGGCGAGGGCGGCCAGGCAGGTCTTGACCTTGCCGCGGTGTTCTCCCAATCATCCCATGGTCTGGCAAGAGCGTGAGGTCACAGGAGAGGGGGGGCCTTGAATGGCCCTGGGGGGGGGGCGGGGAGAGGTGAGGGGCACCCAGGCCGGTCGCACAATATTGGAGAGGAAGAGGGTGTTGCACAGGGTCAGCTGAAGGGCCGCACTGTCCTCGCTGGAGCCGCTCAGTGGGGGGTAGCTAGAGTCTCTACAAGGCATCCTCCACAGCCCCATCCTTCAGGGCTGGGAAGAGCTGAGGCGTGCCTTTGCCCTGCCTCTCCAAAAGGTTGAGCGTGGGGCCCCCAGAAAGCGCCACCCCGGCCTCACTGTGTGTGCCTCGCGGTACAGGGGGACGACAAAGTGTTCCGCCGCGCACCCTCCTGGAGGAAACGCTTCAGGCCGCGGGACCACCACGGCGGCGTGCTCAGCGCCTCGGCCGAGACCCTCCCAGCGGGTTTCCGCGTGTCCACGCTGGGGCCCTTGCAGCCCCCACCGGCGCCACCGAAGAAAATCATGCCGGAAGGTGAGTGGCCGGCCGGTTTGAGGCGTGCGCGCTGCGTGCGCCCCGCCCCGGCCTGGCGGTAGGGCCGGCAGGTGCAGAGGGGCTGGCAGCCCCAAGCTCCAGGCTGACGCTGCACTCCAGGTGTGCGCACTAACCCGCCGCTCTGTTCTCCCGCTGCCGCGACTCCTGCCAGCCGGGACCGCGGGGGCGCAGAGACTGGAGACCTCCACCGTACGGACCTACTCCTGCTGACCCCAAGCCTCCTGCCCCGGGTCTGACGGGGGTGTTCCCGTGGCTCGGGGTAAGTGGGCCAGGCCCCACGCGACGCGCCCGCCTTTTGGCTGCGGCCCGCTGGCTCACCCGCCCTCCGGCTTGCCCCTTCCTGCTTTCCGCTTGGGCTGGCCCGGCTGTGCGCTTGGAAGGTGGCTGCAGAGCCTCCGCTCCGCTCCGACTGAGCATAGCGCCTCTCTCTCTTTCTCTCTCTCTCTCAGCTCACTCCCACTATCTTTATGGACACATGCTCTCCGCCTTCCGGGACTAGCGGCCTGCTTCTGCGTGTCATGGACTGAGTGGGCTGTCCTCATCCCTCCTGCTCGTGCCCTGACCTCCACAGCTCCCAGTCTGGTCCATGGTGTTCTGGGATCTCAGAATATACTTTCCACACCCTTGGCGTCCGTCACCCTTTTTCCCCCCTCTCATGACCTTTGTGAGTGTCTGGGGGATGAGGCTGGGCCCTGGGTGTCTCTGCTTGGGATGCTGGGGCAGGCAAGGAAGGGCGCCCACACCCATCTTCTGCACCCAGCTGGATCTGCAAGACCTCTTGTCCTTGGGGTTCCTGGGTCCTTGGGCTGTGTGTCAGAACCCTGTTTAGGGCACCCTCATCTTTACCTCTCAACACCCCTCACCACCAGAACCTGCCTAGTGCTGGTAGGGGAAAGCCAGAGGCCTCGGCAGCAGAATTTGGAATGTGGTTTTGGGATGAGTCAGAGAAGAGTGGCTCCCTGAGCCTTGGGCTGAGAGTAGGGATGGGGAACTCACAGCCCACTCGCTGCCTCTTGGCAGGTAGGCAGGCCAGCCAGAGGGAGAGCAGTGGCCCAAGGGGCAGTGGCAGGGCCACCTGTCCCAGCTGTGGGTGGGGCTCCTGGAGAGGTAGGTTGTGGATCCTGGCTACGGAGCTTGCTGGCTCTCTCTCGTCTCATTTCTCTAGTAATCCCAGCCCTTAGGGGTGAGCCTGGTGAGTGGTTCACTGTACACTGACCCTGAAATCAGATTTGGAAAAAAGACAACCTGAGGTTTCCTTCCTTTGCCCCGCTTCAGTGTCCCAGGCCCAGGAAACCTCAAGTTCGGGAGAGCAGTCACTCTCCTGCTTGTTGCAACATAGCTGGGGCTGTTGGTGTGTCCAGACATGGCTGGGTTTTGCCCAACTTGCACTGTCTTTGTGACTTTCCCAGGCAGCACGGGGGAACCCGGGGACATGAGGGATGAGGCTGAGCAGGGCTGCCGCTGCCCCATAGCCCCCTTGTCTCATCCGCTCCCCATCCTTCCCGGGTGCCAGAGCATGTTTGAGATCCAGGTTCAGGGCCAGGTGGTGGGACCCAGGCTTCCTCAAAGCGAAGGAGGAGAACCTCCCAGCCTCTCTCTTGGAAAGGGGCGGGAACGTCTGGCTGTGCTCTGAGCAGGGGCTGGGCTGGCAGAAAAGATGGAGCACCATGTGCAGGTGGAACCAGAGCCCGAGGCCTTGCCAGAGCACCCAGACCTCTGCCATGTCTCTGCTGGGAACAGGTTGATTTTGTGCCTTTTCCTTTGGCTTGGGCCAGGCAGCCACCTGCCCTTGCCGTTCCCTAGTGTGCCCTGCCCTGGCTGACCATCAGACTGCAAGGCAGGGAGAAGGGGGAAGCTGCTAAGAGTGAATGGACTGAAGAGAAAGGGCCTGTGTTACAGGCATAGGGTATCAGGTGATGGTGAATCCTCAGGTCCCTAAGAGCGGAAGAGGGGATCGCTAGCCGCCAGCTGACTCCTGCCGACACGCAGCCACAGCCTGTTGCTCCCTGCAGCTCAGCCTGTCACCAGCTGGGGGCAGCCGGCTCTGTTCAAGGCCCCTTGGGAAAGACTGCTGGGAGGTGACAGGAAGGAAATCGGTGCACCCACAGGTGGAGGGCTGGTGACTCACAAGCCCCTTACTTCGTAGCCCAGTGAAACATTTCTCTGGAGAGTTGCCTGGACCCCAAGCCCCGCCCACCAACTTCCCTTGCCCTGTCAGGTTCTTTCTCGGTACTGTATCAGCTCTGTGCATCAGGAATGGACGTGGGGGTGAGTGGGGGTGTGTACTACCAATAAACAAAGCTTGGTTTTAAAACTGTGTACAAACAGCTTCTTTTTCTTTTCCTCCCCTACCCCCCATATAACAGCTGCTTTTCCAATGTGAATTGCTGCTGTTCTCTGGGAAGGAAATATCGGAATTTTAGGAAACCCAGTTCACACACTGTGTGTGTGCTTGCTTGTGCTGGGGTGTAGAGGATGAGGTGACAGAGGGGACAGCCTTGCTGTGGGTCTGGACACTTGGCTCTTTTCCCTCTGCCATGCTGCCCCAGAGCTGGCACACTTCACGCCTCTGCCCATATTGCTCTGCTGCCCACACTTTCAGCAGCTCACACCACCTTGAGGGAGGTGCTAGCCTCGCGCCTTAGGACGCCCTGGCTGCTGGGGCCTTATCTCCTCCCCTTTGTCCAGTTGGCCTAACTCAGAAGCATTGACGCCAGCCGCCCTGCGGCTTCCAGCTGCTGGCAGAATGAGATGGTGCCCAATCCCTGAGCCCCCTAGGCATGCCATGCTTGCTGCCCAGCGGTGGTAATGCTCTCCTTGTTGCCACGTGATGGACTGCTAGGATGTTCCCTTAGGCCAGTCCCATTGTGCCCTGTGTTCCCAGTAGGTAGCCATGCTTCAGTGTATCAGTGCAGCTGACTCATCTCGGAGGGTTATCTGAGAACGAACACGAGTCAGAGTGTTCCTGGGGCAGGCATGGAGGCTGAGCTGTCCTGAGTTTTCTTGCTGCTGCACAAAACACCTTAGGCAGGGTTGCTAACAAGCAGTAGAGACTTTTCTCTCGCTTGTAATGACTGAGGAATGCAAACAGCCTGCTGTCTGGTGAAGGCCTGTGCCTTCTGGCTTTTGCCTTCTGGGGCAAAAGGGAGAAAAAGGACCAGCAGGCTTCCTTCTCATGCTACCCCAGGGCACCGAACCCGTCTGCGAGGGCCTGGTCGGTCACTGGAGGCCTTGCTTCTGAAGTCTACGCATTCAAGGCACAGCCCAGGCTGGACACTTTGTTCAATCCTTGTGTAATCCAGCCATTTCCTGGAGCAGCAAATCATAAGGCAAAATGGCACAGCTTGGGAAAGGGGCCTTGCCTTCCGCCACAGTTCTGACCACTGCTCAGTGTTCTTCACCGCCGCAGCCCACCTTCCCGAGCCGCTCTTGCTCCCTTTGTCTGGTCTACTCCTGGGGTCCCCCATGGCTGGGTGTCTTCACTGTGCTGTGTTTCTTTGCTCACCTAAAAGAATCCCCATCCGGGCAGCTCAGTGCACTGTGTGTCCCTGTGTACGATCAGAGGACAACCATGGCCCGAATACTTTAGAACAGGGATGGCAGGGCCCATGGGTATGGACGACAGAAGGAACACAGGCTGGCAGAGGCAAACAGGCAAGGCTCTGGCCTGGCAACTAGCCACCATCAAGGGTGGCACCGGAGCCTTGGCGCCCACTGGCTGTGGAGAGGCGATCCAGAGGGAACACCTTCCTTGCGCTGCTGTCCACTGACAATGGGAATCTGGACATGCCAAGCCGGAGCCGAGACCCCAGCGTCACACTGTTGTTGACATTTGTGGAAAACACTGGAAATCCGGGATTCTTCCTTCCTTTTGCCCCCTTTGGTGATGATCCTGGCAGAGTAAGAGAGCCATGCCTGTGGGAGAACAGCGTCACAGAAGGGCATACCTGCCCCGGCCGGGGGCATCATGTGGGAGTATGCCAGGTTCCTCTAATCCAGTGTGAAGCCCAGACAGCAGCAGTGTAAAGAAGTCCCAGGCATGAAGCAGGTTGGGAATGGCGTCTGTCTGTGAGATACCCCTGGGTTGAGGGGTTCCTCTCCTCTCCACTTGTCCGTCTGCCTCCCTCTCCCTTTGGTTTAGCCACCTGTTCCACCTGAAGCCCTAACAAGGATTGTCCAGCCTGTCAAGGCGTGGGTTGGAACCGTCAGCTGCTACCTGGGGCTGTTTGTTGACCTGTGCTTTAGGCCTTTTGCCAACCACGAATGATCTAAACACTGGCAGGTTCCAGCTCACACTGGCAGTTGGCAAGTCGGTGTCAAGGAATTCTTATCTTTTCATTCTAGCCGATTCCCTGAGGCCGGTTATCAGGCACTGGTTGATGAATCCAGTTTAATGTGTTGTAGGTGTTGCCTCTGAAAAAATGATTTCCGCTCACTTCCCTAGAGAGCACTGCTCATTACTCATTAACTGGAGCCTTATCTGTAATTGCACAGTGAAGGTGAAGAACTTGTTCATTGAAGGAAGCCCCAAGACTTTAGCAACAATTCTTTTTTTTTTTTCCTGTTACAGTAAGAAGCGCATCCGGACTCCTGCTAAGCAAGGTTCACGCCCATGCATTCCACAGCCACCACAGTTGTCTCTCCCTTGGGATTTGTAGATTGTGAGCAGGTCAGCAGGCAGCGGCTGAGCCTGACAATGCCGGGCGCGTTGACCCTGATGCCCTCACTTAGGGCAGCTTGTTGCTCCCAGAGTGAGTCCATGAACCTTGGCTTCCCAAGAGCAGATTGAGATGCAAGCCCAGTGCCCATCACCTCCACAGGAGCGGAGTGTCCTAGGCTGGCTCCTGGGAAGGAGGAGGGCAAGGTGTGGGATGGTCACAGCAGGAGGCAGCAGGGCTGTACCCACGGGAGCTTAAGAGGTGTCAGAGGCCCTGGACCCGAGTGGGGAGGGAGAATGCATTGCTAGGTGTTCTGAAGTGGGTGATGGGGAGCGGAAGTAGCCCTGAGAGCTGAGGCTTTACAGCCAGCCTGGGTACTGGCCTCTGGCACCTCAAGCTCCTAGTGTGGAGGCAGCCTTGCTTGCTGTCTCCTGCTGTGACCACCTGCCATGGAGCACAGCCGAGAAGCCCCCAACCTTTGGTCATGACTCAGAGTTAGAAGTCACAATCAACCGTGTACTCTCAGCTGAAAGCAGTTGGGATTAATGCTGACGTTTTTAGAAGGTGGCCCTTGTTAACTTCCTGGTTTCCTCTCAGCAGCCTCTTCTCCCCCAGCGCAGTCTCTATCATGTTCTGTGCCGTGGGCAGGGGCCAGAATCTACTTCTACCTGGGGGAATGGCAGAGGGTGGTAGGTGGTGTGTTCTTTGGCATGTAAGGGAAAGTGGCAGATTTATAAGGTTACCGCCTCTGGGCATGTCCATGGCCCTGGCACAGACAGTGCAGGGTGCAGGAGTGTGTAGCCAGTGGTGTTGTGGGCTGCATGGAGGAGGGTAGGCAGAAGCAGCTGCTGTGAATGAGGCTGCAGCCCAGGGCTCTGCAGGTTCCCTCCACCCAGCCTAGGCAGCAGCACCACCCGGCTATTGTCATGGCAAAAGAGCAGGGGGCCCCAGCAGCCAAGCAAAACCTTGAGGCAGCACCCCCTCCCCCAACATCACCGTAGACACCTTTGTAGCAACCAGTCTTTATTTCATTTTTTAAAAAAGGAAATCCAAAATAAGTTAGCAAAAAAAAAAAAATTAAAATGGCAAAACCACACGCTACTTAATTACAAACAAAATCACTGGCGAGCCCTGCCCCCGCCCCCTGAGCCAGGGAGGCCTTGGTCAGATGGCAGCTTTACAAACAACACACAACACAACAGAAAACATGAAGCTACTGGAAGGCTCCCCATGTTCCTTGCCAGAGTCTGGCTGGAGACCTGGCCACAGAAGGCTGTCCCTCCCCCGCTCTTCTCTCCGCCCAGGGTGGGCCCAGCCCAGCCCCTGGCATCAGGGAAAGAGGCCAGCACAGGGAGGGGGTGGTCAGGACACTGGCACTGGCTCTCAGGAGTGGGGTGGAGAGGTGGAATTAGTAGCAACGAGGAGGAGGTTCCCAAGTTGGCCCCGAGCCGGGGCACACCCAAGGTGGCACTCTGGTCCCAGGCTTGGTCTCCCTGGAGAAAGGGGACACACTGGAGAAAGGCCTCAGTGAGAGGAGGACCCCCCCTTTCCTTGCTGGGCAGTGTCTGGACCTGACAGGGATGTGGAGGGGGAGGTCTGGCCCGTGGCAAGCCCAGGGCTGGCAGCCTGGCATCGGAACGGCCTGGCTTCTGAGGCCCCTGCTATAGAAGCGGCGTTGGCATCTGGCACGGGCACCCGGCCCAGTAGGCCCGGTTCAGTTGGCCATGGTTTCATCTGGGAAGGCCACAGACACGTCCTCCACGGCAATGCTGTCCACAATGGAGGTGAGGGAGTGCAGGTTGTGGGCATCTGTGGGGTCAGCTGACAGCAGATGATCTGTGAGAAGGCAGGGCAGTGTTACTGGGGTGGGATCTTGAGGCCCGGAAGGGTTGTGCAGGGGTGTGTGTGTGTTCACACCCGAGTGCGCATGCGTCTCGTTGTGATTTGGAAGCAGCTACCCTGAGGTGGAGCCTGGATGCTTCCTCCCTGAGGACTGGAGCTGCCCTCTGCCTGGCCCAGCACTGACTCAGCACTTCCCAGAGACCCCTGGGGGCAGGGACCTTCTCTGCTGAGAAGGTCAGTACCAGGCCCCAGCGAGGTGGTGGACCCTCCCAGCCCACTGTTGGGGGTCTTGGTCCGCAGGCCTCTGGAGAAGCCATAGAAAGGAGCTGGAGCGAGGAATGCCTTTGTAGCAGGGGAGGGAGGGAGGGAGGGGGACCTGGCCTGGGGAAGGGATAAAGGGTGGAGCCCAGGTGACAAGGTCAGGCCTCACTTACCTCCTGGGTTGGAGCCGAACTCCAGCGCACTGCCCCACTCCGGACTGCAGGAGGCGCTGTGAGAACTGCATTCACTGGGCACCTGCATGATAGGGCAAGGGCCCAAGGTCAGGGCATGGCCACCGGCTCTCCGTGTGGGCTTTGGTGGGGATGGTGGGGGGTGAGAGAAGGTGGACCACAGGCTGGCCCTCCCGTGCCAACTGCCCCTGCCTCTGACTGCACAAGGGACCCAGCTGCCACCCACAGCGGTGATGCTGAGCTCCCAGGACACTCACTAGCAGCAGTCTTCGGCCCTGAGGATAAGGTTGAGGGTCTGGCTGCCCCTGCTGTGGGTCAGGGTGGAGTGGGAGGCTCTGTTGTCTTTCCTGAATTGCTTAGCCTGACCCTTTTAGGTTCTGCCTACAGCCCCGGAAGCAGTCCTTGCTCATCCCCGGGAGTGACGGTGGGGGAGGAATATGACCAGTGCAGTTGCACAGGCCTCCCCTCACCACGTTGTCTCCACCCCACCTCCTGAGAGCACAGGAGGTCAACTGGACAGATCAGATGAGATGGGAACCCCAGAAGCCCTGCCTGACACCTGTCTCAGCCCTCCCCAATCCCAGGGCTGTGGGATCCCGGGCTGGCCGCTTACCCCTGGCTGGGGCCCGGCACTGGCCCGGTAGCGCAGGTCGCGCTCCTCCTGGTTGAGTGAGCTGAGCAGCGCCTGCAGGCGTTCAATGTACTGGATGGCGCTGCGCAGGATCTCCACCTTGGGCAGCCGCTGGTTGGGGTTGAGCAGGGTGCTCCTCTTCAGGGCCTCGAAGGCCTCGTTCACCTTCTTGAGCCTGCGTTTCTCCCTGAGCGTGGCTGCCCGCCGCCGGTCCACTGACACGGACTTCCTCTTACACACCTTACACGCCCATGGCAGACACTGGCCAGGGCAGTGCTCAGGGGTCCCCAGCCCCTTATCTTCCAGGGGTCCCCGGGCTTCGGGACTCAGGCTGAGCTCAGTCCGCTCATAGCCTGGTGGTTCAAAGCCCTGAAGGTGGGCAGGCAGGTAGTTCTCCCCGTCGTAGAAGCGGGGCTCCTGGTAGAAGTAGGGGCACGTCTCGTAGAGCTCCATGGGGTCGGAAGAGACTGGTTCCTGCCACCGGCCCCCAGGCTCCTGCAGCCCCTCACGCCAACTGCTGGGTGCCATTTAAACCCTCCCGGCTGGCATGGGACCAGAGATAAATATAGCCCACGCCGTCGAAACCTGAGCCCCCGCTAAGCTGTTGCTGCGCATCGAGACGGTTCCAGGGGCTTACATGTGCGTCCCCTTCCCTCTCCCCCACAACCCCCACCCCGCCCCAGCCGCCTGCCCCTGACCGCCGGCTCCTGTGCACGGGTCGGGAGGCCGTCGGGTGTAATTTGATTAGTTTTCATTTCTCGGCAGCCCCTGTGGGGCAGGAGAGGTGGGGGGCATGTGCCCCTCTCATCTGCTGCTTTCAATTATTCCTGGCTGGGCAGCCGGCCTTCTTCTTGCTGGTTCCAGAGAAGCCCTTGGGTGCAGGAGGAGGAGGGGACAGGGCAGGTTAGAAAGGTGCAGTCTGCTCAGGGGGCTTGTGCAACCCTGAGCCCCCTCCCCACCCGCCGGCAGCATGTGAGCTCCCTATGCAGGTAGAAGGGACCCTTGGAGAGAGATCATCTTGGAGCAAGAGGTGGCTGGGGATGGAGGGTGTGGCAGGCAACAGGGACTCGGGAAGGGGCCCCTGGGGGGACAAGAGGCTTGGCTTCTGGGGTTCCCCAGTGGCTTGGAAGACCTTGGTTGGCATGACTGCTGGTGGAGGCGACCAGGATCAAACTCGGCTGCCTCCCTGGCTATATCTGCCAACTCAATGCCGTCCGCTGACCTCTTGCACACCAGGCTTAGCTGACTCCTCGCTGGGGGTGGGGTTGGGAAAGCAGGGGGGCAGAGTCCGGGAACCCGTGGCAAACTCCCTTCCTCTCCCCTCCATCGCATGTGGCTGCTCCTCAGACCCCTCCCCTCGTGGGCTGTCAGTCTTCCTGGCATCACACAGGTCTCAAGTGTGTCAGAGGCTACTGAATGCCGGGGTGTCTCCACTCAAGGACTCCTCACAATAAGGCTTCCAGATGTGAGGGGGTCCCATCCTCCTGGGGCAGCAGACAGCCCTTGGGTACCAGCACCGGAGAGATCCAGCCTCCGGGTTGGGGCTAGAGGGACCCCAAGCCCAGGCCACTGTCCCACCTCACCACCCAGTGGACCACGATGGTTACCACACTTGACCCAGCCCCAGGGCCCAAAGTCCCTGCACAGGTGGCAGACTCTTACCAATATTACAAGACAGTCATGTAGCTTCAGGGGTCCTGGGCTTGACCTGCAGTTGACTTTTCCAACCTCCCTCCCGACCCTGCCAACCCTGTGGACTAGACTGAGCAATGCCATCCCACACTCCTCTCCTGGGACAGGTGAGGCTTGGCATTTCAAGTTCAAAGTGGAGTGGAGGATAGAAGAGGAAGCTAGTGGTGCTGGGGGGGAGGTAGGATGTGGTAAGGGGCTTTGAGGCAGTTCCCCTCCCTCCTGTCATCCTTAGTGAGGAGCTGGCAGAATGCTGGTGTCCTCTTAGTTGGGGGGGGGGGGCAGAAATGGAGGCGAGGAAAGAACCAGTGGGTCCCATGAGGGGAAAGTGGGGCCCTTGGGCTTGCCATGAGACAGGAAATGGTATGTGGCTGCTGTGGCCACCAACCCTGCCTTAGACTAAAGAAGGAGCCTAAAGAAGGAGCCTGCCAGTCCACCCCCTCCATCAAAGCTGGGAACAAGGATGAGCCTTGCCTCAGTTTACCCAGCTGGGGGCTGAGTGGAGGGTGAGGGGAGGTAGGCAAGGACGGGTTGGGAAGGCCGATGTGTGTGGGCTCGGGGCTCATGTTGGGGTGACAGAACAGCCTGCATGTGGAGGCTGGGGAAACTGAGGCAGGGAGGCTGTGGCAAGCACCACCACAATGACCACGAGATGTGCCAGGCCCTAATGGCCCCCATCACTCACTCTGCCACCCAGCCAGGATGGATTCGCCTCGGAGAAGGCTCCAGGCTGACCAAGGGCAACATGTGTACCCTTGTTTGTGTGTTCCCACACAAGCACACACATGTGCATGCATGTACTCCCATGTGCTCACACATGCATGTGTTCATGTGTGCTTGTGTTGTGTGCTCCCCATGTGTGCCTGTGTATGCATGTTGGGGGTGCAGGGTGATGAGAACTGAACCTGGGCTTTCTCCCTCGGTCCTTTCTTTCTATCAAGACACAAGCATGGAGCCGTGTGCTGGCTGTCGGAGTCTCTGGGTTGGATGGTACGAGGTCTCGGCCTTCATCACTCTCATAGCTAAGGACAGGAGATGCATATGTGAAGCCATCTACTTGAGGGGGACAGTGTCCAGTGACAAAAGCTGGGACTAGCCCCCTCACTGCCTCCTCTGTGCACGCAGACTTTCTGTGTGAGAACCCCCTGAGTCTGTGTTGGGATGGAGCTGGCAGGGCAGGGGCAGTCATGGCCCTAGGCAGAGCCTATGCAGAGGGAAACAGGGTCGGCAGGGGCAGGGGGTTGGGGGTGAGAGGCCGGGAGCTTGGCTGGGGGCTTGGGGCCACCTCATGTGCCTGGGTCTCCCAGATCCTGGTGTGTAGGTATGATGGCATAGGCCTGAGCAAGATGGTTTGGGGACCCCATCAAGACCCACTGTGGGGCACAGGACCTCCAAGGACACTCTATCCTCCCTAACACCAATGCAGTGAGGATCAGCCCCAGCCCACCTGATCCTGCTCTTGGGAGCTGAGCTGTAGGGGAACTGCCCCTAGTGCCCCTCCACCCCAGGAGCTGCCCTCTGATGGATGGGAACATATTGGTGCCCAGCACAGAGCCGCCTTTGTGCTCCGCCACCAGTGGCCATCCATCAGCAGTAACCTGACAGCAGGGCGTCCGGCCCTAATCCCCACCCCGGCTGGCCCGGCTGCAGCCACTTCTTCCCGCAGCAGTGCTTGCTCCCTCCCAGAGGAAGCCCCTCTCCTGATGAAGGGGGGAGGCCAGCAGGGGAGGCTTGTTCTGTATGCTAGGTTGATCTTATTTGCAGGGTATCACTGTTTTTCCAAATGCCCCCTGCTCCTTCCATCTCCTTCTGCCACCACTTCCAGGCATAGAGCACTGGCGTGTAGCATCCTCCTGTCCCTGCTGAGCTGGACTAAACTCAAAGCAAGCTTGCCCTTGCAGTATTTGCTCTGTGTGTATGTGTGTGTGTGTGTGTGTGTGTGTGTGTGTGTGTGTGTGTGTGTGTGCTCAGAGCAGTAAGAAGGGTTTGGAAGGGTGGGAGCCTGTGACTTCCCCACACAGCCCTGCTTTCTGTTTTCCTGAGTTTCGGGTGTCCTTGAGGAGGCCTGGCTGGGGTGGGGGTTGGAGTGAGGCACACACGCCTACACCTGCCAGGTGAGCCAGTGAGCAAGGCGGTGCTGACTGTGTGTATGTGCGGGGGGCCTGGCAGGTGAGAACAGATCTCAGAGTCACGGGCTGTCAGAGCTGTGAGGACTCAGGGCTGGCGTGCCCCTCTTCCTGTACCCTGCATGAAGGCAACAGAGGCCCAGACAAGGGAAATGACAGGGGACTGACTGGTGGTGGCCTGAACTTGGGCCTGGGGACTGGGGCAGGTGCTTGCTCACTCTCGTGCCCACTGGTCTCCCCACCCCCCACTGAGGTAGGTGCAGCCAGTGCTGCTCAGTGGTGTCGGGTCCCCCAGGCAGATAGACAGTGAGGGCATTGAAGAATTCAGGCCCATAATAGGAGACATGGTGATGGGGAGATCCAAGGGGCTGTGGAGGCCCCTGCAGGCCTCGCATTGTTTCCACTGAGGCCCCCGAGCTGGGCATCGGGTAACCACTGGGAAATCTCGGCTCTGCCTGGAATCCGGAGCTCAGAGCCAGGATCATCCTTCAGGCATCTCTGGCCTTGGGGTGGGGAAAGGTGTGGGCCTGGGGGTGACCGGGTCTGCGTGGGAGGAAAGATGAGGGCACACCCCCAGCCGGATGGGGTGCAGTGCACACTTGTGGTCTTCATTGCTGCTGGCTGCGGCTGAGCAGGAGACCGGAAGTCTGGGTGCAGACTCAAGGCACGGCCGCCCTGTCTCCCCTCTGGTCCTTGGTTTCCCCATCAGTAAGTCCAAGCACTGGGTGAGAGGACCCTCAGCCTGGGGCCTGAGGAGGGGCTCCAGGGGACTGAGTGGAAAGGTTGGCCAGCAGGATGAGAGAGGGCAGACTCCTTCCCAGCCTACACTTTGCTCCTGGTTTCAGCCGCGTTGTAGGGGTGGGGGTGCCCATGCCAGCCACCTGGAACCCCTTGGCATGGTTTGTGATACTCGCCCTGGACGGAGGCTCCTGATCTGTGCCCCTCCTTTGCTGGTTCTGCCCTTTCTGTGGGTCCAGGGGCCTGGGCATGCCACCTGCCCCTCCCCCTTCCCGGATGCTTCTATTTCTGCCTCTTTGACAAGTTGTGACATATTTGCCAGCAGCTGCTGCCTGGGTGGAGATGCCTTCGCTTTTCTCCCGACTCTGTCCTCTCCTCCCCAGCCCCTCTCCCGACAACCACCCCTTCCCAAAATGTGCCGCGAGGCCCTGCCCACATTCCCCACTCTGTCAGGACCCACACATCCAGCTCCCCTTGCTGATTCCAAGCGAGTTCTTAGTGGGAAGTGGGAAGGGCAGGTTGGGGCTCAAGGGCAGGGGGTAAGAGCTCTTGGGCCGAGTCCCACCCGTGTGGTTCGTTTGAGGCAAGGCTCTTCCCCATCGGTCTTCCTTTTTTTGTGTCTTTAAAATGAGTCCTTGGGTGCTGGTGACTGTGCCTACTGCTCTCGTCTCCTGGGGCACTCACGCCTGTGGCCCTCTGCTGCCCTTCCTCCGAGCCCACACATGTGACCCCTCCCTCTGGCCCAGCTTCATCATCAGTGTCCCCCCTTTATACCCTCGGCCTAGAATGAGGAGCAGACACTCTTGTCCCCCACATCACCGGCTTCTGCTGCTCCCAATCCTTCCAACAATTCCCTCTCAGATCCGCCAAACCTCTCCCCTGGGTAGGCTCAGTCTGGGCCCTCTCCCCTGATGGATCTGTGTCCTGTGGCTGCACTGGCCGTGCCCACCTGGAGTTCCTGCTCTCAGCTTCTGTGTTCCAGGCCCCAGCTTCATCTCTGATTTTTCTCAGCATTTCTCCTCCTCTCTCTGTCCTACTCTCCTCCCTTGAGCTCCACCTCTGCCCAGCCTTGAAGAATTTCCTAGTCTGTCTTTTTCACTACAGTCTCTCAATTTCTATTCTTCCTTGCCCCTTGGATTTCAAGTATCTTGTGAATAGATGCTTGGTGGTCACCAGCTGCTCTGACCTGCTACACGTAGTTCTCTCACTATAGTCTTGATAGTCTTATAGTCTACAGTCTCACAGAAGGAGAGGAAGATAGATAGATAGATAGCTCTTCCAACTGGTCATTCACTCCTCAGACGGCCAAAGCCAGGAGCAAGGAACTCCATCCAGGTCTCCCAGGTGAGTGGCAGGGCCCCCACAGACTTGGGCCATCTTCCACTGCTTTTCCAGGCTCATTATCAGGGAGCTGGAGCGGAAGCAGAGCAGCTGGGACTCAGACTGATGCTCATGTGATGCCAACGTTGTGAACGGCGACTTAACCTGCTTGACCACACTACTGACCCCCTAGTCGTGATCTCTCCCCAAAGGCGCAGATCGCATGTCAGGCATATTTGTCTGGGAATAACACACCTGACACAGACTCACTATATGAAGAAAAGAGGTTGTTTTAGCTCAGAATCAGGCCAATGGCATGGTGCCCCCATCAGCTCAGCCAATAACATTATAAAGGTGGGTGCATATGTGGGAGGAAGCTGGGGAGACTGGGTTCCCCGGGTCCCTTCTAAGGGGACCCCATCTCTGAAAGGTCCCACTTTCCACCATCACCTCCCTGACAACTAAGCTGCTTCTTCTTCTTCTTCTTCTTCTTTTTAAAGATTTATTTGTTCTTATTGGAAAGTCAGATATACAGAGAGGAGGAGAGACAGAGGAAGGTCTTTCATCCATTGATTCATTCCCCAAGTGACCACAACGGCTGGAGCTGCGCCGATTCGAAGCCAGGAGCCAGGAACTTCCTCCAGGTCTCCCACATGGGTGCAGGATCCCAAGGCTTTGGGCCATCCTCAATTGCTTTCACAGGTCACAAGCAGGGAGCTGGATGGGAAGTGGAGCTGCCGGGAATAGAACCGGTGTCCATATGGGATCCCGGGGCGTTCAGGGCAAGGACTTTAGCTGCTAGGCCACTGCGCCAGCCCCCTCCCTTTTTTTAAAGGTTTATTTATTTTTACTGCAAAATCAGATATTCAGAGAGGAGGAGAGACAGAGAGGAGGAGAGACAACCAAGCTTCTAACATGTGAACTTTGGGGGATGTAGGTTAAGCTCTAGCCCAACTGTCACACCATGGTCTGAATAGCTCCACTGAACGTCCTGCAGGCTCCTAAAATTGAATGGATCTGATGTAGAATCCCTTAGTGCCTTCCCAGGTCAGTCTTCTCACTGGTGTCTGATGCCACCATCAACTCACCCAGTAATTTCTTCCTATACTTTCATTTTTCTGGTTTGTTTTAAAAGATTTTATTTATTCATTTGGAAAGGCAAAGTTATGGAGGGATAGGGAGAGAAATCTTCACCCGTTGATTCATTCCCCAGATGGCTGCCATAGCCAGGGCCAGGCTAAAGCCAGGAGCTTCATCTGAGTCTTCCCGTGTGGGTGCAAAAACCCAAACACTTGGGACATCTTCCACTGCATTAACACACACATTCACTGGGCGCTGGATCAGAAGTGGAGCAATAGGGACGCGACCTGGTGCCTGTATGAGAGGCCAGCATTGCAGGCAGTGGCTTTGCTTGCTATGCCACAGTGCTGACCCTTCTCCTCACCTCTTATCCTTCCACACTCAGTTGTTGAGCGAGTCCCACAGTCCCTGCTGCCATCCTTATCTCAAGGATCGCTCAGAGAGTGCCGGGAAGTGGTGCAGTTGCCACTGTGAGAAGCCTCAGCAAGCTGTGAAGCGTGAAACTGGTGTCACAGATGACTCTTTCTCTAACAAGAAAACAAATACGCCACATCTACCTTCTAGAAGTCCAAAAATAAACATCAAAGCCATCACACTAATCTAGCTCTTTACTACAACAAATCCTAGTCTTCAAATGACTGTAATAAAATCTTAACACTCAGTTGTATAGAATTCAAAATGCCATCAAAAAGGAGTAAACAATAAGAAAGCCGGGAATACTGTGATCCACAATGAGGAGAAAGGCAAATTAATTAGGGTAGATCCAGAAGTGGGGGAGACAGCAGCATTATCAGGCCACTAACAAAACTATTATAAAGTTCAGTATGCTCAAGGACTTAAATAAAAATGCGAACAAAATGAAGAGGAAAGTGAAGGATTCAAAAAGGTGCTCGGTGTCACGGAGCAGGGTTCGGTGTTTGCCTGCCCAGGTGGCATCGCAGACTTGCAGACTGGGTGGCTGAAGCGGTAGACACTGATTTTCCCATTCCTTAAATTCTGCAGGCTGGAGATGTGGGGTTAGTGACATTTGTGGCCTGAGGACTCTCTTCCCAGATTGCAAATGGATGGTTTCATAATAACATGGTATTCCATTAGTGTGTTTCGAGAAACAGAGAGAGAGAGAGAGAGAGAAATCTTTGCTGGTGTTTCCCTTTATGAAGTCACCAATTCCATTTTCATGACCTAACTAGTTCCCCTTGGGGACTGGGGATCCAACACGTGAATTTTGAGGTGAGAGAAGCACCCAGTTTCCAACAGATCAATGGCCACTAGACATTGCTAGAAAAGAATGCTCAAATCTGAAAACAAAACAATAGAAGCCATCCACAATGAAACACAGGGCAGAAAACCCAGCAAGGAACAGGGAGGTGGCATAGTGGATTAGTTTGTCACTCGAAGCACCTGTGTTCCATATTAGAGTACTGGCTACTTATTTTTTTAAACGTAATTATTATTATTATTATTTTAAAATTTGAAAGCATATTTTAAAAAGAGAAGGAGAAACAGAGTGAGGAAGTCTTTCATCTGTTGGCTCATTCCCTAAATTGCTACAATAGCTGAAGTTAAGCTGGTCTGAAGCCAGGAGCTTCTTCTGGATCTCTCATGTGGGTGTAAGGTCCCCAGGACTTGAGACATCATTTGCTGCTTTCCCAGACCATTAGCAGAAAGCTGTATGGGAAGTGGAACAGCTGGGACACAAACTGGTATCCATTTGGGATTCCAGTGCCACATGGTGAAAGATTAGTCTGTTGTGCCACCACAATGGCTTCTGGCCACTTATGATCCAACTTTCTGCTACTGAAGTTGGAAGGTAGTGGATGATGGCTCAAGAACTTGGGATCCTGTCACCCAATTGGGAGACCCAGATTGAATTCCTGCCTCTGGTTTTAACCCAGTCCAGCACTGGTTACTGTGGGCATTTGAGAAGATCTCTCTCCCTCTCCATTCACGCCTATGTCACTACCCTCCCAATACACAAAAATGAATACATGAACATTAAAAAGAAGGAACAAGCAAGATTTCAATGCCTCATGGAATCCTAGCATATCAGGAGGATTCTCATATGTGTAACTGAAGCCCCAAGAAGGGGCAGAAAAATGTTGCAATAACGGTCTCACAACTTCCGAGTCTGATGAAAATTAAATCCATAAAGCGAAATCACTCCTTAAGTCCCCAAAACCACACCAGGGCATGTCATTATTAAGTTGCTAAAACCCAGTGTTATAAAGAAACAAACTGCCAGAGAAAAAGATTGTAGCATAGGGGAATAAAGAGTAACTGCAGATGTCCTTTCAGATGCTCTGAAGGCAAGAAGACACTGGATGGCAGTGGAGAAGCATGAAGGGAGGGGCCCACCCCTGAAATCCACATAGAATCACGAGCTTTTCAGGAAGGAGACAGCACGTGCAGGGGTTACAATACCACTTGAAACACCCACATTGCCTCCAGAGTGCCTGGGCTCACTCATGTCTGCTCCCAAGACACACCTGGCGGCAGCACTGGGTCCCCACCACTCACAAAGGAGACATAGCCTAGATTGAATCCCAGGCTCGCAGCTTTGGCTTGGGTTAGCTCTGGCTGTTGTGGGCATCTGGGCAGTGAACCAGCAGATGGAAGATCTCTGTTTCTCTGCCTTTTCAGTAAAATAATATGTTAAAATGATTATTTCTTTAAAAGTAAAATATGTTGGTCAGGCACGATGATTCAATCGGCTAATCCTCCCCCTATGGATCATCCTATCCCATATGGGCACCAACTCTAGTATCAGCTGCTCCACTTCCCATCCAGTTCCCTGATTGTGAGCTGGAAAAGAGGTGGAGGATGGGCCCAGGGCCTCAGGACCCTGAATCCACATGAGAGACCTGGAAGAAGCTCCTGGCTGTGGATCAGCTCAGTTCCAGCTATTTTGGCCAGTTGGGGAGTGAACCAGTGGATGGAAGATCTTTCTGTAAGTCTGATCTGACTTTCCAATAAAAATAAGTACATCTTTTTAAAGGAAAGTTAAATCAAGGGTTTTTCAGGCAAAGGGAAACTGGCAGGATTCAACAGTGGTAGTTCTTCAGTATCAGAAATGTTAATGAATTTTTTTTAAGCAGGATGAAACTAACAAGAGATGGCCACTTAGATGTATACAAAGAAAGGCATAGCCCCAGAAGAAGCAAACACACAGCTAAGTATAAAAAGAATCTACTCATTTTAAATTTGTCTTTCAAGCAGATAGTTTTTTGAAAAGAGATAAACACAAGAGCCGACTCTAAGCCATCTGTAAGAAGCTAGCTTGACACGTAAAGACAGAGAAGAGACATTGGTTGTGACTAGGAGAGCACTCGTCAGACAAAACCTGGGATGTCTCCATGGATATCAGAGAAATGGGCTCAGGGATAAAACCCTGATGATAAAGGAGTCAGCTTATCAATAAGACAGCCTTCCTGCAGCCGTACACATCTAGTAACCAGCTTGCCTCATCCACAGAGCAAGAACAAATCCAACACCCTGATTAGACAGTTCAGGGTCCCTCTATCAGTAATTAACAGGACAAGCGGATGAAGTCTGTTTGGAGACAGGAGAATGCCCACTTGGTCTTTCTCCTTCACTCAGGACAGCCTAGTAACCAAGGGTGCTACTGCTAGCTCCTCTACATGAATCACTTCAGCTCTGTGAGTCCCCGTGTTTTCCGTGTCGTCTCACAGGATGGCTGTGTTGCTCCATCGGGTTCCGGTCTGAAGCATACCTTGGTCAGCATGAGCTTACCATTACTGCAGAGTCTGCATTTTCCTGTCCATGCCTCCCCCACCAGACTGGGAGCTTCCTCTCAGCCTAAGCCATGTTTCTGCCATCACTCTAGCATCCTAGGAGCTCTCTGGGAGGAAGGCTGTGTTGCCCTGAGTGGGTGGGGGCTGCCTGTGCTGGGGTGCAGGAATTTAAGCCACTTGCAGCATCAGCATCCCAAGTTTCAGCATGCTGATTCAATCCCGGCTGCTCCACTTCCAGTCCAACTCCCTGCTGATGTGCAGCCAAGATAGCCCAGGTGCTTGGGCACCTGCCACCCATGAAGGAGATCTGGAAGACTTCCAGGTTCCTCCTAGCTTCTGAGCCAGGCAGCTGCAGCCATTGGGGAATGAATCAGCAGATGGAATATGTCTCTTTCTGGTCTTTGAATAAGTAACTAAATCTTTTGGTGTGGGCGGGGGGAAGTGGAGGCTCTCTAAGGACCAGCACTGTGTATGAGCCTCAGGCTCCCTGTGCTCTGCTTACCTGACCCTCCATGTTCAGATAGAGGGGTGTGAATTCAGGGGGCCCAAGGAACCCCAGGATGGCAACTACCAAGAGGGCTGGGAAGCTGCACGATGGAGGTGCCAGATCAGTTGCCAGGAAGGGGCCAGCTGGACAGCTCTGCTAACACCCTCGTGCCCATGTCCCAGCTCTGCCTGCTTCTTTTCTCTCTGCTGCAAGACATGCCACTTTTGTTCACTTAACAACCCTCACACACGCATGGACAAAGTGTTCCACAAACACCCATTTCTCCAGGTGAACTGTGTGCTCCGTCAGTCAATATGGGTTTCTCTCCTTGCTTTGGGGTGTCAAGAGTTGGGTACTCAGCTCTGCCTCTGGCCATTGGAATGTTAACATCTGTGGGCTGGACGGGTCATCATGATGACATCCAATTCTTGCCCAGCTTTTAATCCATCCCAGGCACACACTTACAGAAGCACCCAAAATGGAGCCCTGGCTAATACATTCCTGAGCTTCCGTCATGGGAAATTCCCTCCCATGTGGCGCCCCTATGGCACAGCCCAGCGTGTCTTGTCTTGGACACAGCCAAGCCAGCTGGGTCAGAACCTGGGTTTTCTGGATTCTGGCTCTACAATTAATCCCATGTGGCCTGAGAATGCCCCCCCGCCCCATGTCTGTGGAAGCGCCACTGGATGCTGTTCATGGTGCATGGTGCTCTGGGTACCTCAGCCCACTTCTCACAATAGGTCAAGGGGCAGGTGGCAGACTTCCCATTTTATGAAGGGGAAATCCAAACCTTGGATAAGTTGAGAAACTGGCCCTGAGTCACATGGCTGGGCAGTGATGAGTTCCCAGACGAGGCCACGCTGTGTATCTACAGCTTGGTGGCTGCTCCATGGGGTCCTTCGAGTACCAGCTAGTAAACAAAGAAATGGATTCAAGTGTTCTAAAAGGGCCCTTCTGGTTGGCATTTGGTTGCCACCTGCCCGAGTCCCCTGGAAGTCTTTCAAGACCTTTCTGCTTAGCTCCTGGCATGCCATCCTCCACCCCGCCCTTCCCTGCCCTCCCCAATCTTTTCCACAGCCCTCCTCCCCCTGCTGTCCTGGAGTATCACTAAGTGCCTCCGTGGAGTGAGGCGGTTCCATCTGCCACGTTCCCCGCATAGCTGCCCATGGGAACGCCGTGCCCCACCCTGCAGCTCCTGAGCCACATCATCTGCCTGCATCCCCCTGGCTGTGAGGACTGGCAGGGGTGGGTGGACATGTTTCCCAGGCCCTGGGACTTTCCTCAATCAGAACCAAGCTTGTGGCCTCAGACCCCATGGCTGGAGTTCCCCACAGCCAGCCAGTCCCTCAGCCCATGCTGCCCAGTCTCACTAATGCTAGCTCCCAATATGGTTCTGACTTCAGATCCAGTAGCCACTCCCCTCCACTGTTATGGAGGGAGGAGTTGAGAGCATGGTTTAGGGGCCAGTGAGAGGTAGGAACAGGAAGCCTGCCATTTCAAGGGCTCCAGACCCTTCACCCCCAACCCCCAGTCTTTGCCTGGGGCTGGTGTCACGGCACTCTTCAGCTTTGCAAAATCACCCCACTTGTCTTTGGCTGTAGGCAGACTTCTGGACGGACATGCCACCTGTCACTAGGCACTTGAACCTGTCAGTCCAAGTGCAGGAGGCGATGTGGTCTTAGATTCCCCAACCTAGAGCCAGCTGCTTTCTCCTGACAGGAACTGCGTGGTTAAGGACAGCACCTGGAGCCTTGTGTAGCATGGCCAGGGAGGAGGACACACATCATTTACCATCCCATGTTAGCACCAACATCCACATCATCATATGCGACCTTCCTGCTTTGTGGGCACTGTGCTGAGCGCTTCTGTCCCTCCAGGGACTTTCCAGGAGGTGGTTTACAATTTACCAATGTTCAGCCTGGGAGCCATGGCTAAGAAATTTGTAGGAGAACCAGTGCGAGGTGGAAGTAGATTTGGAAGCTCGCAACTCACTCCAAGGCCAGTGGATAGTCTCCACTGAGATTCAGCACCAAGACCCAGGACTCGGATAGCCATGGCATCCAGCTCCTCTTCAGGATGTGTCTGCATCACAGGTACACAGCAGGTGCACCCTGCGGATGCTCAACAGGTACCTTGTGATCGTTGGAACGACCGGCAAAGTCCATGTCATGGAGCAGACCCTCCTGGAATGCAGAGGGAGACTACAGGGCCTCTACCATCCTTGGGAGTGATCCGAGCGTTACAGTTCTTGCTCTATGGCCTTGGCTGAATTCGCTCCCTGCCCCAGCCTTTGTTTTTGAGGGCCAAGGGAGGTTTATTGCGAAGGGAGTGGGACAGTGAAAGGAGGGGACACTCAGTCCCTCTTGGCAGCTGCCTTCCTCATGGCAGCCAGCTTGTTCAGTTGCTCGCGTTTCTCCTTGGCCTGGATGTGTGTACCCACTCTCTTCTTGATGAACTTGAGTGTGCACTTGTCTTTGGAGACCTCGGGCAGCTCCATGGCACAGCGCTTGTGGGGATGAAACTGCACACCCCTCGGATCTTGTTCCGCATGAACTTGGCATGCTTGGTTAGGCGCCCACAGTGGTGGCTATGCCTCAGTTTGCTCACGCTCTTGGTTACCTTGTAGCCCTTGTTCAGGCCCACAACCATGGGGGTAGCACAGAGCCATGGCTACAGTTTTCTAACGGCTTCCTAAGCAGAAGGACTCTTGGCTGAATTCTTGGTGCATTGGGCCCTTGGTTGCACCTGTTCGGGGCTTAGCCTTGTACACCACCAGAGTCAGCGATGGATGCCTTGATTTCCAAGCGGCTGATGCATACTGGGGAGGAGAAAAAAGGGGAGGGGGCTGCTACCGAGTGCCTGGGCTTTGCACCTTCCAGGACAGACAGCCTTACTCTCAGAACCATGGATTCCTGACATCCCACCCACCCTCAGTGTTGGTGCCTAGGCCTGGGGAGGGGCATGGGCAAGGCCAGTCATGCTCAGGGGTGCCTCCCTTCCTGCCACACAAGCAGATAGGTGACTCGTTTTCTGGAGTGTGGTTGTTGCCACTGCCCTTGCCAGGGATTGGCTCTTGGCCTTGGAGGTTGGGAGGCAGCCTCTGACCTTTGACATCTGCAGGCGCTCTCTCCCACACCACTCTGTCCCAGTTGCCACCCAACAGTAAAATCATAGATGCAGACACAATCCGAGCTGGGAAGAATCCTAGACCAACTGTCTCGTCTTAAAGAGGAGAAACCGAGAAGCCGGGGGAGGAAGTGACTCGCCTGAGGTGACAGATGGCAGAGTGGAGTGAGCCATATTGGACTTAGCAGCCTGGTGCCTTGGCGGCCAGGGCCGGGAAGTTCTCATTTCACACGCACTTACTGTCCTCTGCACACACTCACACCACCCGCATACCGTGCGTGTACATGAACGCATCATCCAAAGCCTCCCTCTGCACCTATCCTAACAGACCCTGTCTCTGTAAGTCAAAGCTCCTCTCACCAATTCTCTACCTCCCTCCTGTCCCGGGCTTCTGTAGCCCTGAGGCCTGAGGGCTCACACACCTTCACCAAGCCTCTGTGTTCTCACTGTGCAAATGAAGGTGAGAAAGCATACTGCGTGGTGCCTGGCAAGGGCATGCTAACAAAATGCTGGATGTTATTCATGACTATTAATGGGTTTTAACGGGCCTGGGGTTATTTTTGACAACCGTGGCTCTCGGGAGGCATGCCCATCCAGTTTGCTCCCTAGCTTTTCCATGGTGAGTGCCCCTGCACGACCTGTCCACCCACACAGCAGCTCCCTGCCTTCTAGGAGCTGTTGCAGGTCTCGGTGCCCGCCTTGGCCCTCAGCATGCCACCCGAGCCGCTTGCATTTCACAGATCCCGGCTCTGCCTGTTATGAGTTCTAAATAAACCCCAGCCATCTGTTCCAAGACCGAGCCCCGAGATCCCTGCCTCCATCCGTGCCTGGCTCCCTCTGCTGCTGGCAGGCTTCGGGCTTTCTCAGCATTAGAATCTGCAGCTCATCCTTCGTGGGCTGCCTCCGCCAGCCCCCAGCCTGCGTCTGGATCCTCCATCACTGCAGATGTCGAGGAAATCTCCGGCAAGGAAGTGCCCGGATATGGACATTGCACAGAACTGGTGTGCTTCCTGCTCAGCCCTTGGCCAGGCAGGACAGGCAGCTGCCAAGCAGTGGGAGTGTGCCCAGCAGACACGGGGGTCGGGCGGGGGCTGTGAGGAAGCACCCCTCCAGGCACAGGGGTTGGGCGGAGTCTCTGGAGCCAAGCACATCCCTGGCTGTGTGAGGGGGTGAGGGGGACTCTTCGGCTCTGTTTTCATTCTCTTTCCGAGCTGAGGGAACAGGCATTTCGCCTGATGGCTAAGATGTCCACATCTCATGTCAGAACACCTTGGTTCAAGCCCGGCTTTCTGCCAGTGTGGACACTGGGAGACAGTGGCGACAGTGCAAGGGATCGGGTGCTGCACCCACCTGGGAGACCTGGGTTGAGTTCCCAGCTTCTTGCTCTGGCCCCAGCCCAGCCCTAGCCATTGTAGTCATTTGGGAAGTGAACCAGCAGAGGGAAGTTCTCTCTTTCTAATAAATAACTATAAAATTAGAAACCAAAACCAAGACCATATTGTTGAAAAGATCTGTGTGCCTCAGCTGCTCCTGACCTGCCAAGGTGACAATTAGGTAATCTTGGTGGCTGGATGCTATGCACCAAGTGATCGTGTCTCCTCATAATACCTGTCCCAGATGAGGGCGATCATGATGGTACTTAGGGTTGAGGTCCTGAGAGAGGGATCCCCAGCTGGGACTAATGCCCTGAGGGGGAGAGACACCAACACACGAAAGAAAGGCCACATGAGCAAGGAAGGAGGTGGCCACCTGCCAGCCAGGAGGGAAGCCCTCGGGACAGCCTGGCCTTACCCTGCCCTTAGGTAGCACCCAGCTCCAGATCAGGTGGTTGGGACACTAGCGTCCCCCAGGGGCTTTGCAGAGTGAGCTGGCACCATGAAGCTGCATTTCTCCACCTTGATCAGAAACCAACAAATGCCTCCCCCTCTGCCTCCCCGGTTATCCTAAGCAGAAAGGGATGTTTATGAATGAGAACACACAGAGAAAATCTCAGCAGCACACATCCCTGCCACCCAGTTCAAGACAGTGAGTGCGGAGTGGGTCTCAACGCCTCTGTGTGACCTCACCTCCTTGTCCCCAAGCTGAGGCGCTGTCATCGTCAGTACTGCACTTACAGCTCCCTGGCTGGTTGACCCCGTCCCCCCGCCCCCGGTGTATCACGTCTCTAGCCCCATGTGACATATGGGTTGGCCTGAGATGTTTTTGAAGATCTTATAAATGGCATTGCCTTGCAGTGTGTCGCCTTGCAGTACTCACCTCTTTCGCCTGTGCTGTGGGTGCGCGACGTATTTTCTTTTTATTAGAGAACAGAATGGCGTTGTGTGACTAGATCACAGCCATTCTCCGCCCTGCAGCAGAAGGGAAAGCAGCACTTCCTGGTTTGGGAGTGTAGGACACCACATGACTGCACTCCTCTGTGTCCCTTCAGCTTTGGACTGAAGGCTGGGTTTTGCTTCCAATCATCATGTTAACATCCTCCAGAGGAGGTTGTGATTGTCACCAGGTAGGTAGCTTATGATCACATCGGTCCACCTGATGCTTGTCTGCCTCCCTGTCACCTTTACAAAAACTTGGAACCACAGCCACAATTTCTTTGAGCCGTAGCTGTTGTCCAGACTTCCACTTGGTATCTCGCAGCATTGTCTCCTGTAAGCACAACTGGGGCAAATGCCTTGATGGAAAATTATATCAGCAAGTTTGAGCTCAATTCAGCCGTCAGTGTATTTTGTTACAAAAACATTTTAAAACCATGCTTATGAAAGTTTCTCAAACGTTCATGGAAAATGTAAATCCTGGAAAATCATGGATGGATCCCCAAATTCCTTGCAGCTGTATGAACTCTTCTTGATTCTATTTTTCATAAAGAATTGGGGTCCCCTCCTGTTGTGGGGGACGTAAGGGACAGTTGACGTCTGGCTTCCCATGTGAGCCACTGCACGGCAAGTTAGCCTCACAACCCAGAGAGATGTCGCACTGGAACCTGCGGTGGAACTGTGGTTCAAACTGCAGACTAATTTTGGAGAGAATTGATGTTCTTATAACTTCACGTATTCCAACCTCTCTCCATCTATTGGACTCTTTAGGAAAGAGCGTCTGATCAGGGGGCAGTCTGTATTTTGTAATCACATCTCCTGGTGCCTGGTTCCGAGAGACAGGTGGCCGTGAGGAAGCGTAGGTTTCTTCATCCGTAGATGGGATGATTATGCTAACAGCTCCCTTCTCCTAGGGCTAGTGACATAGGTTGACTTGCAGCCTTTAGAACCACTTTGCAAGGAGTGGGATCTACACAAATGTTTGCTGCACCAACTGATTCTTCTTCAATGCTTTTCAATACAGTTTTAGATAATTCTCCACCCAAATCTTATGTAACTTTCATAAGTGCTACTTCTAGTTGCCTTAGACTTTTATGTTGTTCTGAATGACCTGGCTTTAAAAGTTACATCTCTTGTTTGTTTTCACTGGTTCATGGAGATGAAATTGACTCAGTAAAATTGACACTTGGTTCTGATTTTGTGTCTAACAGCCTTGCCCAATGCTTCTATTCATCCTCTATCTGTGGGTTAGGTAGGATGTGCCGTGTAGATAATCGTTCATCTACAGGGAACAACAATTTTGGTTCCTTCTTAATCATTCCTTTTTTTTTAAATTGATTAGAGAGAGGGAAAGGCAGATCTTTCATCTTGTGGTTCCCTCTCTAGATGACCTCAACGGTCAGATCCAAGTCAGGAGCTTTATCTATGCAAATTATGGAGAGATGCGGGGAAGAGAGAGACAGAGAGAGCTTCCATCCACTGGGTCACTCTCCAGATGGCTGTAGTGATCAGAACTGGATCAGAATGAAGCCAGGAGTCAGGGGCTTCTTCTGGGTCTCCCACATGGGTGCAGAGTCATCCTCCATTGCCATCCCAGTGCATCAGCAGGATGCTGGACCTAAAATGGTTCAGTCAAGACTAGAACCATCACCCATATGGCTTGTTGACACCCAGACATAGGATTAAGCTGCCAGGCTACTGCACCAGATGCTGGAATGGATAATTATTCAGGTCTTCATTAACAAAATATATGAGTTTTCTCTTTTGTTAATGTGGTGAAGTACATTAATTGATTTTAAAAAATGATAATGGAACTCTCATTCCAAAAATAAGCCCATCTTAGTTAAGATGAAATACATTTCTATATGTTGCTGAATTTAGTTTGAAGATATTTTGCTTAAATTTATGCATAGACTGACCTGTAAAATTTTGTTCCTCTTTTTGATCTGGTTTTGGTATCAGGGCTATGCTAGGTTTATTAAATTAATTGGAGGGCCTTTGAAATTGTATTTCTGGAAGAGTACAAATAATTGGAATTATTTGTTTCTTGAATTTTTTTTGCAACTATGGATTTAATTTCTCTTTTCACAGCTCTTTCCTTCTAAGGTTAGTTTTGGTAAGTTATATTTTCCTGGAGGTTTTCCTAAATATTCAGATTTGTTTGGCACTAAAGTTTTTCTTGATATGATCTTTTAAAAATCCTTGTTAAGCTCTGTGTGGTAGCGTAGTAGCTGAAGTCCTCACCTTACACATACTGGAATCCCATATGGATGCTGCTCCAATTCCCATCGAACAACTTGCTAGTGCCCTGGGAAGGCAGTTGATGATGACCCAAAGCCTCAGGACCATTTGGGAGACCCAGAAAAAGCTCCTGGCTACTGGCATTGGATCAGAGCAGGGGACTGGGTCAGGCTGAAGACAGGAACCCAGAACTCCACTGGAGTCTCTCACGTGAATGACAGGGGCCCAAGCACGGGTGCAGCCCCCTGCTGCTCCGAGGGTGCCTCAGCAGGACGCTGGAGCTCGGAGCAGCCCCCCACCCCAGCCATATCTTGGTGCCTGTCCCCAGATCTTCCTGATGACATTCTCCCCCACCCCCACCCCGCACAGCAATTCCAGAGTGATTTACTGCTTTCTATTTTCAGCCCCGTTAAGTCATTGTTCCCTGCCTTTCAACAATTGATGAAGAAATCTGGTAGGATAATTGGCTTTTGCATTTCTGACTGCTTTTGTTGCTTTTTCTTTGTTAGAACTCGGCTTTTTGCAGGCTCCAAGGTACTCAGGTCTGGGTTCTGTGGTCAGTGTGCTGCGGGCGGCTGGCCGGGCTTTCTGGTGCCCTCGCCCTGCCAGGCTGGCTCTCCCTCCTCCATGCTGAGGCTTGTTTCTCTCTCTCCTGAACTCCAATTTGATCTTTGGTTCACACTCCCCTCTCTCAGGTCTCTTTGGCTAGCTTTGCAGAGTTCCTTCAAATCCATCTTCCAGTACACGGATCCTCACTTCAGTGTTAGTTGGGAAAAGAACAGAATTCAGAAAGGGGCAGACACACAGTGCAGAAGCCATAGCTCCAAGACCCCCGTGGGTCCTTTGCTGTCCCCAAGAGGCAGTTGCCACCCAGCCCTGCATGGGAACTCTCCCCTGCTGCTCTTCATTGCTTTGCCAGCTGTGTCCACTCTTGTTCTCTCTCTCTTTTTTTTTCATTTTATTATTATTATTATCATTATCATTTTAAGATATGGTTCCATAGGCCCTGAGATTTCCTCTTCCCTCCCTGAATCCCCATCCCACTTTGTTCCCCCATATCGTTACAACAGCATAGGTCATCATAAAAAGTCATAAGAGCATCACTTCAGGCATGGACAGTGGCAGAGTCCAGCATCCCATTGTCAAGACACATCCAACAGTTTCACTGGGAGTCCATCCTCAATCCGGAAGTAGAGATGCACACTGTACTGTATCCTCACATCTGGACATGTCAGTCTCCACTACACAGTCACTATAAATCCCTCCAAGTGAAAAGCCACAACAAAATCAACAACAGGAAGAAAAACAGAAATTTACAATGCCATGAAGTTAAACAACATGCCACTGGATATGATAGTCTCCATTACACAGTTACTATACATCCCTTTAAATGAAAAGCCACAAAACAAAATCAACAACAGGAAGAAAAAAGAGAAATTAAAAATGTCATGAAGTTAAATAACATGCTACTGAATGACTAATGTGTCACTGAAGAAATGAAAAAGAAAATCAAGAACTTTCTTGAAGAAAATGATGCTACTGTATGATCTATGAGTCACTGAAGAATTTAATGAGAAAAAAAGTGTTTTGAAGAAATGAAACTAAAAACAAAAACATCAAAATCCATGAGATATAGTTTCTGTTGATCTTTGTTGGTAAGATATATCTCCTGTAAGCAACAAATAGATGGGTTTTGTGTTTTTAATTCTATTAATCTATGATGTTTGATAAGTTTAACCTATTTACATTCAGGGTTAATATAAGTAGGTGATAATTTGGTCCTGTCATTTAGTGATGGGTTGTTCATTGATTTAGTCTTCTGTTGTTATTTTACTGGGATGTTCTTCACATTTGCCTTTGGTTTGGCTGGGTGCTATTCGTCTGTCAAGAGAACTTCTTTAAGTTTCATTTGTAGGGCAGGTTTGTAAGAGGCATATTCTTTTAACTTTTCTTTACTGTGGATGAATTTTGTTTCATTTTCAAAGATAAAGGAAAGCTTTGTTGGGCACGTTATCCTGAGCTGACAGTTTTTTGCTTTTAGATCTGGAATATGTTATTCCATTCTCCTCTTGCCTGTAGAGTTTCCTGTGAGAGGAATTTATTGGCATTCTTTTATATGTCATTTTTTTTTCATGTGCACATTTAAAGATCTTTTTCCTATGTTTGATTGAAGAGAGCTTGATTATCATGTGTTGTGAGGAAGATCATCTTTGATCAACCCTGTTGGGAGTTTTATGCCCCTCCTGGATGTTGTTTCCCAATTCTTTCTCCAGATTAGGGAAATTTTCATTAAATACATTTACAAATCCATCTTCTCTTTCTGAACCTTCTGGGACTCCCATAACTCTTATATTTGGCCTTTTAATAGTGTCTTTCAATTCTTGAATACTTTTTTTAGCCTGATCCAGCTCTGCTTCCAGCTTTTTGTTTGTTTCCCCCTGGTGACAGGAAATATCTTCTAATTCTGAGATTCTTTCTTCTGCTTCATTCATTCTATTTTGATGACTCTCCACTGTACTTTTAATTTGCTTCACTGTATTCTTAATTTCTAATATATCAGCTTTCATTTGATTCATTTCCTGTGTGACATATTCCTTAAATTCCTTGAACTCCTGTATTATGTGCTTCTTATTGTTGATAAGAAGCTTTATAACAAGTGTTTTGAATTATTTATTCCTCATTTTCTTGATGTATTCTCCAGTGAACTCTGAGGTTGGCAAAGGGTTTTATTCCTTTGCAGGGGAGTCTTCAGTAATATTCATTGTGCCTTTTTCTCTTTTTTTGCTCTTTGTCAATGTACTTCTGGTTATCAGATTCTTCTCCTTGGGCCAGGTTTCTAAACTGTGTCACCCACAGGTCTACAATTCGATTTTACTTATTGTGGTTGGTACATGGCTCTTTGTTTTGCATTCACTCATGCCACTCCCTCCAGCAAGTTCCCAGTCTGAGCTCTTGTGTTAGACTTCCACCATGGTCTCCGTAGCCACAGTCCCTGGTTCATCCATTCTCCGTCTCCTGTGATTCTGTGCTGAGGCTGCACAGTTGTCTGTACAACCTTTCTCCCACTTCTGGTTTGAGCAGTTCCCAGGATTAGGGAGATACTAGGTGTCCTGTATAGTGAGGTTGTTGGTGGTGCTGATCTTGCTGGAATCTGTTAGCCGTTAGATCTGAGGGCTACCCAGACCTGTTTTGACCTGAAGCATGCCACAATATTATTTTCCCTGTGGGACCAGTGCAATGCACTGAGCTCAGTGAGTTCACTCCCAGCTCAGCACATGCACAGCTCACTGTTGTCCCTGTAGTCTCAAAGCCTTTGCCACACTATACAAAATGATGCCTGATGTGCCACCGCTAGATCTAATGGCCTTTAGGTCTGGGGTTACCTGGACCTATTTTGGGTGGAGCCTGTAGGATGCCACATCATTGCAATTCACTGAGCCTGAAATGAGTTTGCTCCCAGCTCAGTGCATACACAGTCCTGTCCCATAGCCTTTGCCTCCCTGCACAAGATGGCTCCCAATTCAGCTCTACTGGGGGTCTGGGCTGTGAAACCCACCCTGTTCCCACACTGTCTGTGTGGGATCTCCTGCTTTGTCAAACAAACCAGCAGGCTGGGCAGTTCTTTGTCTGGGTTCACCTCCTAAGTTACTGGAGAACTCCCATTCCCACCTGGTTGCTGGTGGAGTGCTGGCCTCTAGTGCAGTTCAGATTGCTGCTGGCTGAACACAGATAGGATATCTGGTCACTGCTGTACCACCCTGATGTTTCCACTGCTTTCCTGTGTCCAGCAGTCTCCAGGTACTCCTCTCCCATCGGCCTTTCCTCTCCTGTTTTCTGGAATGTGCTCTCTCTGCTTCATCCTTTTTAATGTTTCTACGTCTGTTCAAATGTGTCTTCACCTATTCTGCCATCTTCATTCTCCCTTGTTTGCTCTCTTTTAAGCAATGTTATTTGCCTATTCTGAGTCTTTCATTTCACTCCATATTTGTTATGAAGCTTAACCCATGGGTGCTGAAATTTCATCTTCTTTCATTGCTGGGAGGCGTTCTTTCCTATGGCTACAACTTCGCATTGCATTTTTGATGCTCATCTGAGTTTGGGCCTTCCCTGGAATGGCAGTCTTCGCAGCAGGGGGACATGTGTCTGAGCAACTCTGGGTCTGTGCCAGGAACCGACTGCCTGGGTCATACGTAAGATTCATCTTCAGTTTTGCCGGAAAACTCCAAGCTGTCTTTCAAAAATGCCTGTTACATGGAGTAGAGATGGCCATGGTTTCACTTCAGCCAGTTTCAGAAATTTCATTTGGTTTTCTTACACATCTGCCTGGGAGTATAGTCACTTACTCTTTTTGTCATGTTTTAAATTTCTTCCTTTGTATCTTGAGGTTCATGCTCACAATCCCCGACTCCTGCTGAGAGATAGAACACAGAAGACTTGCACCTGTGATGGTTCTTTATATTTAAAATATTTATTTTTAATTGCAAAGTCAGATATACAGAGAGGAGGAGAGATGGAGAGAAATATCTTCTGTCCGATGATTCACTCCCCAAGTGGCCACAACGGTCAGTGCTGTGCTAATCTGAAGTCAGGAATCAGGAGCTCTTCCAGGTCTCCCACATGGGTGCAGGGTCCCAAGGCTTTGGACCGTCCTCGACTGCTTTCCTAGGCTGCAAGCAGGGAGCTGGATGGGAAGTGGGGCTGCCGGGATTAGAACTGACGCCCATATGGGATCCCGGGGCATTCAAGGTGAGTACTTTAGCTGCTAGGCCAATGCACTGGGGCCAGTTCTTTATATTTAAAGATTTGTTTTAGGGGCCAGCACCATGGCTCAGCATGCTAATCCTTTGCCTGCTAGCACTGGCATTCCATATTGATGCAGATTCGTGTTCCAGCAGCTCCACTCCCATCCAGGTCCGTGCTTGTGGTCTGGGGAAGCAGTGGAGGACGGCCCAAAGCCTTGGGACCCTGAAACCATGAGAGACTGAGAAGAGGCTCTTGGCTCCTGGCTTTGGATCAGCTCAGCTCTAGCTGTTTTGGCCATTTAGGGAGTGAGGCAGTGGTTGGAAGATCTCTCTTTGTCTTTCCTTCTCTTTGTAAAATCTGCCTTTCAAATAAAAATAAAAATAAAGTCTTTTTTTTTTTTTAAAAAAAAAAAAGATGTATCTATTTGAAAGACAGATTGACACATACGTAAAGAGAGAGAGAGAGAATGTTTTACCTACTGATTCACTCCCCAAGTGTTCACTACAGAGTTGGGCCAGGAAAAAGCCAGGAGCCTAGGACTCCACCCACTTGGGTGGCAGAGAAGTTCAATTGCTAGGGCCAGCTTTACCAAGCACATTAACAGGAAACTAGACTAGAAGCTGAACACTGGGACTCAAAATAGTGCTTGTATGGTATGCCAAGGTCACAGTGGCAGCTTAACGTTATACACCATGAAGCCAGCATTGTTGTGAGTCTTTGTTCTCGGGGTTTCTCAACCTGAGCACCAATGACACCCCGGCCAGATAAGTCTTTGCAATGGGGGCTGTCCTAGACCTTGCATTAGCTGCTAGTTGCAGGGCACACTGTGAGTCACTGCTCAGCGTCACCTTGTGTGGCCCCACGGTGGGACTTCCTGGTTCCCCTGCATGTTCATGGCTGTCAGCGCACTGTCTGCTGGAGCTCACTGGAGTGGCTGAATTACCAGACACCCGAAGGCGCCACTGACCCAGGGTCACAAGGAAGCAGGTGCTTGGCTTCTGGCTGTGAAGCCATCAAGACAGAGTGAATCTAGGCAGCAAACCACCCGGGGTGGAGGGTCGGGGCATATGGGACAGTATTATGTCACCACACAGGATTCCTGCATCCACATCAAAGTGCCAGGTTCAAATCCCAGCTCCTCTGCTTTGGATACAGGTTTCTGTTGATGCACATGGGAGGCAGGGGTAAAGGTTCAAGTCCTTGGGTCCCTGCCACCCACAGGGGAGACAGAGGGAGCTCTGGGCTGCTGGCTTCAGACTGGCCAGCCCTAGCCAGTGCAGCTCTCTAGGAAGTGGACCAACAAATGGAAGATTCCTCCCTCATATTTCTTCTTAAAAGATTTGTTTATTTGAGAGGCAGAGTTACAGAGAAAGAGGAAGTTACATAGATCTCTTCTGTCTGGTGGCTCACTCCTGAAATGGCGACAGTGGCTGCGAAAAGCCAAAGCCAAGAGCCTGGAGCTTTTTTCTGGGTCTCCCAAGAACCGCAAGGACTTGGGTCACCCCTGCTGCTGTTCCAGAAGCACCAGCAGGGAGCTGCTTGGGGAGTGGAGCAGCTGGCCCATATGGGGTGCTGGCTTTACCTGCTACCATTTCCACCTTCACCTCCACACCACTCTCAAACAATGATGGCACAAGTCCGCAGGGTTACCTGCTCCTCTCCAGGGTGGGTGGGTGGGCATTGGTGTATTTTGTAGCCAGCGTTGACGCTGAGTCCCCATCCCATGCCTGGCTTGGGTGGTGAAGAGGAAGGTTGATTTCCAGCAGGACCCTCGGTGCCTGCTTTCATGAAGTCTCCTCTCACAATCGCCCAGTGCATCAATGCATTTTAAACGAGGTGTTAAGTTTGTATTTCTCTCAGATTTGTCATTGTCTTTAAGGAGAGGACTAATCAGTAAACTACCCTGGGACACCTTGGAAGCCCATAATTTAGAAACGAATAATAACAATGGAGCTAGCCAGACACGTTTATGGATTAGACAGGAAAGGAAAGGAAAGCAAAGCACAACACTGTGGGGTTAATGAAATTTACACAGAAGTACACTTTGTTAAATAAAGAATTTGTTGATTTTTTAAAAAAAATTATTTGAAAGGCAGAAAAAGAGATAGAGGGAGACATAGGCAGATACCCATCTTCCATCTGCTGGTTCATTCCCCAAATGCCCGCTCTAGTGAGGGATGGGCCAGGCCTGAGCCAGGGCTTCCAGGTAAGTGGTAAGAACCTGAGGACTTGGGCCCGGCGCGGTGGCGCAAGTGGTTAAAGGTCCTCGCCTTGCACGCCCGGGATCCCATATGGGCGCCGGTTCTAATCCCGACAGCCCTGCTTCCCTTCCAGCTCCCTGCCTGTGGCCTGGGAAAGCAGTCGAGGACAGCCCAAAACTTTGGGAACCTGCACCCACGTGGGAGACCCAGAAGAGGCTCCTGGCTTCGGATTGGCATAGTATCGGCCCGTTGCGCTCATTTGGGGAGTGAATCATCGGCCGGAAATCTTCCTCTCTGTCTCTCCTCTCTGTATATCCGCCTTTCCAATAAATAATAATAAAAATAAATTTTAAAAAAAATAAAAAAAAAAAGAACCTGAGGACTTGGGCCATCTCCTGTTGCCTCCCAGAGAGCGCATTAGCAGGAAGCTGGAATCAGAGGTGGAGCTGGGATTTGAACCCAGGTACTCTGAGAAGGGCTGCAGGTGCCCCAAGCAGCAACTTAACCATTGCTCCAAAACCAGCCAGAAGCACACTGTTAGGGGCCTTGATTTGGGAATGAGGTCTGTGAGCGCAGCATTGGAGCATGGAGTGTGCTCAGTGAGGGCTCAGCTCCGCACAGGCTCCCAGGCACCAGCACAGGGATGACTCACGGGGAGTGTCAGCAACAAGGACCCAAACGCCTGGAGCTGACCGCAGAGGAGGACGCACCGGGTTCTGGGAGGTCCCAGGGCTTTTGGCAGTTCTGAGGAAACTGAGTTTTATTGATGAGCAGAACACACTCTGGGCTTCATGAGCTCCATGGGGGGTGGAGTCCTGCTGGCTGGCTGGGATCAGGCAGTGTAGACACTGAGACACTAAAGGAAGGCTGCCGGCTGGTGCCGCAGTCCAGGTGTCCCATTCAGAAGGCTCACCTCATAATTTCTCTGTGTCTCAGTCTTACCATTTGTGAAATGGGGAATGACTAAAAACACTGGCTTAGGTGGAGCTTGATGGAAACACCTGCCAAACATCTGCCGTAGGGGAAGGTATGAGTACCAACCTCCCAAAGAGGCCACATTCAGAAAGAGGAAACACCGAGAAACTGCCAGTTAGATTCATGCTTGTGGGACTCAGACCTTCTGAAGACACTTGCTTTTGTGTCCACCCACTTCTGCTGGGCGGTCGCTGTGTTCCGGGCATGGCTAGATAGCAAGAACCACCCTGCCTACAGTCCTTGCTGCCCCAGGTACATCACAGGTGTAGTTGTGTGTGAGGAGGCTTGGGGATCCAGCCCGCTCTCCTCTAACAGTTCTTGTGAGCACTCTCAGGGCCCGGTGAGTGCACCCCAGCTCTACAGAATGCTGTCAGAGAGCAGCGCCCCGCGACCGGAATATCCCCCAGCACGCTCCACCGATAAAGACCCTGGGCACCGAGCTTCCAACACAAGAGTCCTGGGGGAACCCATGCAGGCCACACCCGGGTTCCAGTGCCATGAGCCACAAGCTTTGAAGTCACTCCGTAACTGTTCCCCAGCTGCCCCACAAAGCCCAAGGTCCCAGGCATCATGGCTTGTCACATGGAGGTAAGTCACCTGTCATGCTGTCCCTCCTCCCCTCCAGGGTCTCCAGCATGCAGTCTCTGAACTCTGGATGCCCGATGCTGCTGCGGGCTCTCGGAAGATGTCTGCTGCACAAATGAGTGTGGTCCTGGTGTTTCTCCCAGGGAGGTGGCCTTTCGTTAGTCCCCTTTGTCCCCCTCTGTTGACCGACTCCTCCTCACCCAGACCACACATCGTAACCTCTGTTCCTCCTCTCCGCGTCGTCCTCTCCTACCTACTTTCCTTGTGACCTTAAGGGTCATCTCTCCCCAGGAAAGGCAGAGTGATTAAGCCCTGGAGTGCTGCTCGCTGCTCCAGGGCTCAGCTTCTGCCTAAGTGTGACCATGTTAGGCAGTAATGTATATGATGTGTGTGGTGCTTCGGAAGTGTGTGTGTGCGCACGTGGGGTATATGTGTATGTGTGTATATGTGGGGTGTGTGTGTGTGTGTGTGTGTGTGTGTAGTGTGGAGGGCATGGAGTGTGTGTCATCAATAATCACACTCTTCTCTCTGCTTCGTCCCCTTCCACTGCGTGGTCTGTACGGTGCCTGCTCTACCCACTTGGATGCAGTTGTTCCTGAAGCAGTCAGAGAGATATGCAAATCATCTCAGTGTGCCCCATATTGTGAAAAAGAAAATTACTAAAAAATTGTAATAAAATGTTCCCAAGGACATTTTCACTGCTGTTGTGCTCTTAAAAACAGAGAAAAGTGTAGTTTATCTTGTTCACCAGAGGTAGGAACATGGGGCTAAGGAGGACCGGGCAGGGAGGACCAGGCTGGGCGTGCTCCAACCTGGGATCTGGATACACTGTGATGGGACAAAATGAGAAACAGTGTAACCGCTGGCCACAGGGAGCTGGCCAGGAAGCAGTGGGATCCAGCTCGTGGGATCCAGCTCGCTGCAGTGGTCTACACAACAGCACTCTGTAGTGCGTTTAACTGCAGACTGTCTTTTTTTTTTTTTGCATGCTAAAGAATAACCAAACCTGGGACCAACACATCAGCTTGACAGGCTATCCCTCCACCTCCAAGTGCCAGGACCCCATATGGGTACTGGTTCATGTCCCATCCAGCGCCCTGCCTGTGGCCTGGGAAAGCAGTCGAGGCAGCCCAAAGCCTTGGGACCCTGCACCTGTATGGGAGACCCAGAAAAGGCTCCTGGCTTCAGACTGGCTCAACTCTGGTCATTGTGGCCAGTTGTGGAATGTACTAGCAGATGGAAGATCTTTCTGTCTCTCCTTCTTTCTGTAAATCTGCCTTGCCAATAAAATAAATAAAATCTTAAAGAAAAAGAATAACCAAACCCAAATCCACATAACACTGCTAGAAACCTGTGCATTTTAAATTGAATGTGTGTCTACTGACACACACTTTTATGACACACACTTCTACTTGCCAGCACACAGCCAAGCGCCTGGAACGTGACACACCTCACTGAAGGCAGCGGTCATCTGGGTGTCCCGGAGACAGAGTCTGAGTGGGGGGGAGGGGGAGGGAATTAGAGCCTGAGCTATAACACGTTCACTTTTCTTCTTTAAATCAAAGAAAGTATATTCAGATATGACTTGTGTCACAAAGAAACAATTTGGCAACAATGCCACTGCTGTGTCCTCCCAATCAGCTCCTGATTGAGTGGCTGGCTGTGAATACACCAAGTGTCACCAGAGAAGGCTGATACAGCCGCCAAGGTCCTTTCCGGAACAGCGAGCTTGTCTGGGCTGGAGGGCCTGGGACGGGCAGAATAAGGTCTGCCCTTCTAGGCCACGTGTACCACCTCCCCATCAGACCCTGGCTCTCAGGCTGGCTTCCCCACCCCCTGCCGGCAGGTGGAAGTTGGGGGTTTTACAGTGGAGTCCCTTGCCCAGAGTCCTGGATGGAGGACAACAGATGGGGCCACCCAGCCCTGTGGCTCAGACCGAGGGGAACAGGTGGAGGCTCTGGGGTCAGAGTGTGAATGCTGGCAATTCATGAGCAGCCGAGGCAGCCCGGTGCCCAGCTCAGGGCAGCGACAGCTGGGCAGCATGTGGGCGGGGGAAGGGCAGCAGGGGGTGATACGCTAGAGGAAGGTGGGGCTGACCATAGGTCAGAAAGCCCTAGAGGGCAAAGGGCTGGGAGAAGGATAGGCAGAAGTGTTCCCCTCCCTGTCCTGGCTGGGTAGGAGCCAGAGCAGGGCTCCCAAGCCACCCCGACAGGCCTGGGGAACTGCAGGATGCACAAGCAGAGAGCAGGGTACCCCCTTCCTACAACCCCCTGGCCAGCTGTCCTCTACCCAGCCCTAAACCCCAAGCAGTTGGGCCCTCCCAGCAGCTGGGCCAGGGCACAGGCAGGGGAAGGAAGCAGCTGCCACTCTCCTCCCCCTGGTGCAGACAGAGTGGGAGCACAAGGAGCCAGGTGACCCCGGACACTGCGCACTGCTCTGTTCACCGCTCCTCCCGCACCGGCTCTCTTAGCTAAGTGTTAGGGAAAACACAGGGACACCTCCCTCTGCCTCCTCCTGGGGAATGACACGCCTTTCCTGGGAGCACTGCACTTCTCCCAGGGGAGCCACGGTGCACCCAGACACAGCGAAAAGGGACAGAGGTGAGGGCTGAGGCCCTGCCAGACGCTGGAGAAGTCATAACCTCAAGGCAGTACCCAGGCGGACCCGTCCGGGGCCAGCGCCTGGCTTCCGGGAAGGGCCCAAGGCGGTCAGAGGTTCCTGCAGGGGACACCGGTTCGCATGTTTGCCCGGGGTGGACAGCTCCCTTCTCTTTGGGCTGATGAGGGAGACTCCGCCTGGAGACCAGAGAAAAAGCAGTGCTGTAGGAACAACAACAAAAATCACGCTCGTTTGCTGGGCGTGGGGAGGTGCGAGTTGATCCGTGCCCGCTGCGCAGGTGTGCGGACACGCCCGGGCGGGGGCAGACGTAGGGAGGGGGGAAGCCGTGGTGCTGTCCTCTCTTCGCTGGACCAGGCGGGGCCTCGCCCAACCGGACCCGAGCGCACCCCTGGCCTCCCGGCACCTGTCGGAACGCAGCTGCGCTGCGGCAGTGGGTCCGGCCGGCAGGGGGACCCCGAGCCCCAGGCAAGGGCTGGAGCGGGCCGAGTGGCCGACGTTACCCCGTCGCGGAGCAGGTCCAGCCGAGCCTGAAGCCTGGGTTCCACCCTTAGGGAAATGAGGAAACGCTGTCCCCGCTCGCAGCGCTGTGGAAGTGACCCGCGCCCCCGACCATAGTTCGCGGTGGATCCTGTGGACCGTCAGCGCCCCGAGACGCTTCCACGGCTCCGGGTGAAGGCGCTCAGTCTTGGCCAGGCGGCGCTGGCAGTAGAAGACCTGGTAGCTCAAAGCTCTCCAGTCTTCCTATCCTCCTGGCCACACCCCCTTCACCAGGCCATGCCCCCTCTACCTGCCCTTGCCCGTTCACCTGGCCACACCCCTCCACCTGGCCAGCCAGACTCAGTGACTTTTAGGGACCTGAAGGACTCTGGCAGCTGCTGTCTGCTCTGGCCTGGAACTTAGGGCTGTGGGTGGGGCTGGCAGAGGAGCAGGGGAGTCAGGGCAGGCCCCTGCCCTGCCCCTTGACCTCAGACTCCTTTGGCAGACTCAGCACTCCCTGGACATAGGGCTCTGGGATCAGGGCCCAGGGCCCAGGTGGATGTGAAGGGTTTTGTCCTAAACTTGCATTTCCAGTTCTGTTTAAGGCCAGAGTCTCAGGGCCAGGATGACTGGTACCAAGGAAAGGGGCCGTTGACAAAGCCTGTGGGGGCAGTTCTGGGTCTGAGCGTGACAGGTAAGGACCAGTCACACGGTGACAGCACTGGGGCTGGTCAGGCTACTGCCATTGCAACCCAGTTAGTTTTCTACCTATTAGAGGGAGGCACACTCCTTCCGAGAGGTCCTAACTTCTTGCAGGTAACGAGAGCCCAGAGGGCAAAGGTGACTGTCCCATCGACTACACTCAGCCCTGTGGCAGAGCCCAGCTCCAGCCTGACCCAGCTCCAGCTGTTGAAGACATTTGGGAGTGAACCAACGGATGGAAGATCCATCTCTCCCTCTGTCACTCAGCCTTTCAAATAGGTAAATACGAATTTCCCCTTCTTCAAGAGAGGAGATTATAATAGCTCCCCCTCCTGGCAGTGTGACCACACAGGAGTGGCTGGTAGAAAGGGCCAGGCACTGGCTCGGCTTGTCCTTCAGTTGAGCTCTAACTTCCTCGATCAAAGTAGACATGCACACAAAGTCTTGTGCATGAATGCTCAGGGTAGAGTTTTCCATCACAGCCTCACATCTCCACCAGCGCAAGGGTGGATGAGCCCTACGGCGCTCACAGCGGGTGGGAGCGGCTATTCCATCCTAAAAAGGAAGGCAGCATTGACCCAGAGCACAGGGTCGAGGGGCCTGGGAGAATTATGCCTAAGGGAAGAAAGCCAGGAGTGCGTAGCACAGGGTTCTGTTTATGCAAAATGCCCACCATGGACGAATCCATTGAGACAGGCAGTGGGGGAGTGGCTGCTGAGGGCTGGGGCAGGGGGAGGACAGGGCAATAACTCTGACACACGCAAGGCATTTGGGGAACATGGATGGAAATATTCTAAACCTGAACAGTGGCAACGCTGTCACAGTGCTGGAAATGCTGTGTTCCAAATCATGGCAGGCTTTAAATGGGTGAACTTTCTGATATGCAAATTAAATCTCCAAAAAGCTGTTGCTTTTTTTTTTTTTTTTAGCAGAGTGTCTCAGATTTAATCTGGTGGCTGTAGCAGGTAATGTTGGGTGATTTCTGCTTCTTGGTTACTGTGAGTGTGGACTTCTGTCTCTCCCACGTCCTAACCCCTCTCTCCCTGTTGGGATGTTCAGAGGGCAGTGTGGGCCTCTTTCTGGAGGGCTGGAAAAATGGTCGATGGGTGGGAGGGAAGAGGGGAGGCACTGGGGAGCCTGGAGGCCAGCCTGACCAACCTTGGGAGGAGTCACAGCTTCTTCCAACCTCAATTTCCCCTTCTGTCCAGTGATGGGAGGGGAAGCGGAGGAGTGGAGGAGGGGCTCAGAAACGGGTGAGGGGAAGGCTGGGTGGAATGGAGTTGCCGGGACAGTCCAGCTCCTACAAGCCCATCCAGGTCTCCCACGGGGGGAAGTAGTGACAGGTGGATTGGCCAGAGTTGCTTCTTCAGCTGGCCAGGCCAGAGATGCTGAGAGACCCACTGTGGGAAGGTTGATCATTTAACTGATGTTCTGGAAGGCCCCAGGTCCCCTGGGGGAGAGAACCCTTAGCTGGGGCTAAGGGCTGTGCGTGTGCTCAGGTCATTCCTGTAAAAACAACCTCTTTTTGAACCTCCTTCTGCAGCCAAGCGCCCATCCTTGGTCTCTTCCCTTCTGGAAGCTTCTGAAGGCCAGTCTACAGCTGTAGCCTCTGAGCCTTTTTCCACCAGCTCCAGCACTGCCCCTGAGGCTGCTGTGAAGTCTCTATTTCCTGCCCTCCCTCCACCTCACCTGCGCCTCTAGCAGCCCACCCCCTGTCCTCCCTCCAGCCCGGCTTCCTTCTGGCTGCTTCACTCACCCTCTGCCTCAGTGGTCTCATCTCTCATTTCACAGACACATTATCAGGGAGCTAAATCAGAAGTGGAGTGGCCGGGACTCAAACTGATGCTTTTAGTGAATGCCAACATCACAGGTGGCTCAATCCACTGTGCCACAATCCAGGTCCCTCTACAATCCTTTTAAGACCCTGGCACTCCCAGTCTCAGTGGTGCTGTGTGACCTGACCTGCTCACGTGTTGGTTCCCTTTATCTGCCTCCACCCTACACCAGCTCTCTCTGAAACATCTAGTCTCTGTCCAGCATCAGCCTGAGGGTTGCTTTTTCCCAAAATGCACCCCGCCTGTGCCAACCCGCTGAATGAACTCCCATGTCTCCCATGCCTGGGGCACTGGCTGAGTCAGGGTGGGGTAGGCGTCCTGCCTCAATCTCTGGCACCTAAGCCGTGAGCTCCCAGAACAACGTCATCTTCCCAGCAGTTGAACAAGCGAGTGGGTGCACGGGGCTGCATGAGGCGTGCCTCCCCTCCAGGTAGCCTTCCAAGTGCACTGGGTCAGGAACTCCAAGTCTCACACATACCTGCGTGGGAGACTTGTGCCCCAGCTTGGTCAGGTGAAGCTGTGGCTGGAATCCCAGTGTCAGCTTCTGCCATGTAGCTTCCTGCCGCTTTTCCCTCCACTTTGTAAGGTTTTATTTGTTCATTTATTTGAAACAGAGAGATAGAGAGAGAGAGAGAGAGAGAACTGCTTATTCACTCCCCAAATGTGCACAACAACTGGGACTCAGCCAGATTGAAACCATGAACATGGAACTCCACCCGGTTCTCCCACATGGGTGCCAGGACCCAAGTACCTAGCCTATTGCCTGCTGCCTCCCAGGCTGTGCCTTAGCAGGAAGCTGTACTGGAAATGCAGGCAGGATGTGAACCAGGCTGTGATATGGGACACATGTGTTGCAAGCCATGAGGAATCCTGTTGCACCACAGCACCCTCCATTTTCATTTGAAAGGCAGAATTATGGCAAAGGAGATGCAGAGAGAGACAGAAAGAGAGAGAGAGAGAGAACTCTTCTATCTACTGGGTCACTCCCCAAATGGCCACAGTAGTTAGGGTTGAGCTATGCTGAAGCTTATAGTCAGGGGCCAATGTGGTTGGCAGGGACATAGGTACTTGGGTCATCTTCCACTGCTTTCCCACGTGGATCAGCAGGGAACAAGATTGGAAGTGGAACAGCTGGCACATACAAATCAGCTCCCACCCGGGATGTTGGCATCACAGATGGTGGATTAATCTGTTATCTATGCATTACAATGCCAGACTCAGTTTTTCTTAAAAAGATAAATAACTTATTTCCTTCAGTTTTTGAAAAAATGCATTTAATTATATGTTATATTTATTTTAACAACACGGAGAGAGCCAAATTGCCCATCTGCTGATTCACTCTCCAAGTGTCAGCAACGGGCCGGGTCTGGGCCAGGTCAAAGCTGGCTGGGTACTGGGAGTCCAATCCAGGTCAGCCTGCATGAATGGCAGGGACCCAACCAGGTGTCATCACTGCTGCTTTCCAAGGTGTGCATTAGCAGGGAGCTGGAACCAGGAGCAGGGCTGGGACTGATATGGATGTGAGGGTCTCCATCACCAGGCTAAACACCTGCCCCTCATGGCTTCCCTTGAACTACCTTCAGCCTAAGCTACCTCGTCTGTGACCGGGGGCCCAGTAATACCTGTTTTGACCCTGTTAGGTGTGGATCGAGCATTCTGTGGGCTGCTCCCTGTGGGAATCCTCGGCAAGGTGGCAGCTATTGGGCTGTTATCAGTATGTAAAGATCTGTCTACTTGTGGCTGGCCCCACTCCTGTGAGCCAGGAACTCTCCAGGTTCTGAACTTAGCAGCTGGTCCTGAGGATTCCCAGTACAGGGCTGGAGGAGGGGTCAGCAGGTGGTCAGCAGGGTCGGGGCAGCTTCCAGGCTCCAGACCTGACTCAGGAGTGGGTTTGGATAAATTCAATCCCTCTTTGTGTGTCAGTTTCCCTGTGTGTACATGGAGAGGTTGAGCTGAAGCTCACATACTAAATTTTCTTTTAAACCATGGAGTTTCATAAAGTTTTACATTCAGGTAAAGTCTTACACCAGAAATGCATTAAGTGATATAAGTGAACACAGAGCTGCTCTGTCCAGAACAGGGGTGGCCCCAGCTCCTGCATCCCAGCCTGAGAGGCCCCAGACTCCCTGCTGAGTGTCCCCTGCAGGACAGGGGGACAGGTGGCCTGGCCGTGAAGCCACCGCTCAGGACAGAACCCCATGCATCCTCTGTCATGAAGCCAGGGTGCAAGTCCCAGTCCCATGCGCTGCTCCAGCTCTGTCAGTGCACACACTGGGAGGCAGCAGGTGACAGCCCAAGTACTGGGGTCCCCCTCATCCCCATGGGGGACCAGGACTGAGTTCCTGGCTTCTGGCTTCTGTGTGGCTCAGCCAAAGCTGTTGCAGGTCTCTTGGGAGTAAACCAGCACATGGGAGATCTCTATCTCTCCAACAAACTAAGTAAATAAAGGAAAAAAAAAAAAAGCTTGGGACCTGGATCCCTAGCCTAGTGGCTAAAATCCTCGCCTTGAACGTGCTGGGATCCCATATGGGCCCCAGTTCTAATCCCAGCAGCCCTGCTTCCCATCCAGCTCCCTGCTTGTGGCCTGGAAAAGCAGTTGAGGATGGCCCAAAGCCTTGGGACCCTGCACCTGTGTGGGAGACCCGGAGAGCTCCTGGCTTCGGATCGGCACAGCACCGGCCTGTTGTGGTCACTTGGGGAGTGAATTATCAGATAGAAGATCTTCCTCTCTGTCTCTCCTCCTCTCTGTATATCTGACTTCCCAATAAAAATAAATCAATCTTTAAAAAAAAAAAAGCATTGTTGAAGATGGGACCTTGGCTCTTTGCCATGCCTGCTAATGGTCAGCTTGGAGGAGGCACACGCAGGTGGCCAGGGGATGTCCTGCTCCTCGTGGGTAGTGGAGTCCTTTGCGCCTGTGGTCCCTACCTGGTGAGAGCCCTCCTTACTGGTGTGCCGCATGCTCAGGTCACTTACCTGACACACAGAAGGGGCTGTACAAACACGTGCTGAGTGGATTCATTGCACAGAGCAATGATTGCGCTTGCCGTGCCTCCACGGCTAGGAGCAACTCCTCTCTGTATGCAGGAATGTGGACTAAATGGCCTCAGAGATCCCATGTCCCTCTCACCTGTACAAGCGCCCCTGGGGGCCCTCCCAGTGGGTGCTGAGGCTCTTAGGAGGAAGGTGGAGAGTCCCTCACTGCAAACCTCAGGGCCCAGGATGAAGAGGACCCTGGAGGCAGGGCCAGACAGGCTGCTGGGGTGCAAGGGGGCCTTGGAGGAAGCGCCAGAGGCCTCTCCATTATTTAGAAAGCAGTGCTCCCTTCGTCAGCACATATACTAAAATTGGAAGGATACAGAGAAGATTAGCATGGCCCAAGTGCAAGGATGACGCACAGATTCATGAAGCATTCCATATTAAGAAAGAAAAAAAGAAAGAAAGAAAGAAAGAAAGAAAGAAAGAAAGAAAGAAAGAAAGAAAGCTGTGCTGTAACTGCTGCTCAGCTCCAGCCGTCCTGCCCCACACAGACCCCTGGGCAGTGCAGACAAAGCAAATCAGGGACCAAAGTGTCTTCGCACCTGCTGGAAACCCTAAAAGCCCCTTGACGCTCTGTTGCCCCTGCCCCTGGGGTCTGAGCCAAGCCATGACACCCCACGCTCCTGCCTTCCTTCCTAGAGCTCCAAGGACTGTACAGCCTTTCCTGTCCCGGGAGTCAAGTCCAATTCCCAGTGGGCAAAGCTCCTGGAAGAAGAGCAAGGCTGCTCGGCAGGGTACACCTCCCCCAGGAGCACCCCCAGGCTGTGAGACTGAAGGAAAGAAACAGCCAGAGGAGAAGCAGAGACGTGGGTGAAGGCTGAGCCCTGAAGGTCTGCATGCTATTGTGGCTTGACCTTGTCCCCTGAGTCCTCTGCAGACTACACTTTGGGTGGCTCCCGGAGAGCGGGTGACTCCTTGGGAGTCTGGGGTTTCCTGTGATTCTGGCCTGGCTGGCTGCACAGAGCAGATCCTTCTTTCCCATTCTCCTTCCCTTTCCACTCCTGGCCAGCTGGTGCTGCTGACTTGCCTTTGACAAAGCACTCCCGCCAGACACTGTCCACCCTGTGGCCAGGCAGCCCATGGCATTCTCTCAGCAGGCCATTGTGACTCCCTCACACAGACAAGGAGATGCAGGCAGTGGTGTGGGTGGAGGCTCCCGTAGCTGCAGAGTGGACAGGGTGTCCGAGGCCGGAGTCCTGGGCACCACTGCCATGAAGCCTGGGGTTTTTGGCTCCATGTAAATACCAGGTGCTCTGGCTCTGCCTGGATGACTGTCCACACAGCCCTGACCCTTACTGACCCCAGACCTGCTTGTACTCTTGACTCGCTCCACTGACACATTCTCAGCCCTTCTGCCTGACCCTGGGTTGGGGGTGCTGGGAGGAGACACCAGGGAATCAGACAGTTTTCAGCAGAGAAGACCCCACCCGCCCCTCCATCTCTGTTGGGGTCTGTGCAGTAGATGTGGGGGACATGAAGGGGTGAAGAGTGTTGTTCCATTGCAGGCAGGGCTGCAAGGAATTTCCCGCTGACCGGCAGGGAGCGCTCAGCAGATGTCACTACAACCACCTGAATGCATCGCCACCTTCTTTTGCGTGGACACCAGACTACACTGCAGAAGAATTCTAATCCATCCTGGCATTTGCTACTGCGAGGCTGGCCTTTTGCTCAGCCTGAGCTTGGAGGTCAATGTCTTGCAGAAGGGCCCTTTATTATTCCTACTGTCTTGGCTGTCCCCATTGAACCTATGCTAATCAAGGGACCTGTGTTTAGGCTTTCATTCTTTCCTTGATCTTTAGGTTCCCCTTTTCTTTGTGATACAAGATTGAATTGTAGGATAAGAATTGTAGCAGGAACTTCTAGGTAATACTATGGCAGAGTTATCTTTAGAAACACCCACTTGACTGTGACGTAAAAAGTCTGAGCCAGAGTTTGACTGATTTTGTATAAATAAAGCGGACAGCTTTTGTGCATCGTCCATTATGATCATGAAGTCCTAGTGGTCCGTCTCTTTCTTTCCTCTTTACGCCTCATCCACGCACCCTTCTCGAGTTCCGAACTCAGCTGGAGCTGGACTCCGGCACATCTCAGCTTTCTGTCCCATCCCCAAGTGGGTGATGGACATTGCTGACGGCCACACTGAGGCCAGGAGAGAAGTGATGTGCCTGGGACCACAAGGCCAGGGAGTGGCGGTGTAGGGAGCTTTCAGCCCTTCTGAGTGTCTGACAGGTGCTTCTTGCACCACCATAGTACAAGACCCTGGCACCAGGTCAGACCTCCTCCAGCCAGGGCTTATTCAGAGCAGCCTTTGGGAGGGACTCTGCCTAGCCAGGTCAGCTTCCAAACAGGCCTGGGCTGGGAACTGGCACCTAGGAAGGAGGGAAGCAGGGCTGGGGTGAGGTGGCTAACAAAGAGTTTTACTTGTTTTTCTCAGGATTAAGGAGCAGACAAATCACCTACAAGTGTTACACAAATGCATGCTGGCCGGGCAACAGCTTGTGGTGGGACAGCCTCTGTGTGTGTGTGTGTACGTGTGCATTTCTGCATGTGTATGTACTACATATATGTCTTTGCATTGGTGCATTGTATATGCAAATGTGCACATATGCACAGATATGTGCATGTGTGTATTAGGGGGCTCAGGTATAAGATACCCGAGCCGAGGATGCAGCTGAGGCTGGAAAGGGGGACGCCCACCACTCATGCTGGCCCCCTGTGTGCTGACAGGGTGCCACAGGCTAGAGACTGAAGGGAAAAGGAAGAGATCAAGGCTTGGGTAGAAACGGGCTGGAGCTAAGAAAAGGGCCCTGAGTTGGGGGGTGGGTGATGGTGGTGTCGGTGCGACTGCGAAGTCTGCGTTTGTGCATTGGTGGGGGAGGGGGTAGGCAGAGGGCAGGGAAACTGCGGAGCCTTGAGGAAGTCGGTAGCAGCAGCGCGGAGGGGAAGGGGGGTGGAAAGCCCGCGCTGCCCAGTTTCCCTGGGCGCCTCCTGGCTCCCGCAGAAATGCCAAGCCTTTTCCTCCACCTCCGTGGGCGGAACACTCCGCCGCCCTCTCCCTCTTCCACCGCCCTGCTCCCCGCTGTGGTTGGACACAGATCCCCCTAGGGCCGAAGCCCTCGCCCAGCATCCTGAGGTTTAGCTAGGGGGCGGAGTCCCACGAGGCTGGGTGCCCCCCTACTGGACTCCCCCCAATCCTTTTCCAGTGCCCCCAGTCAGGGCTTTGGTAGCTTGGGGTCTGCAGGCCCCCTTGTTGAGCAAGAAGGTATTGGTCAGTGCCCCTGGACCGCCCAGAGGAGGCCCCGCAGCGGCAAGCCCCGTCGGTGGGTCCTTGCAGCCTTCAAGTTGGAAATCCCTTTCTCAGTTTGGTCTGCCTGTTCGTAATATGCAAGAGTCACAAGATACCCCACGGCTTAGGAGCTTGGCTGGGTGGGGGGCGCGGAGTAGGGGTGGGGATCTCGGTGACCTCAGGAAGTGGGTCACGGAAGGTCCTGAGTCTCCACGCCCTCACCTGCAGCTTGGAAGGGGCTGGTCGACTAAGAGGCGGGCAAGGAAGGATGGGATGACTCAGGACGGCGCCTGCAAAGGAACGCGCGCCCAAGGCTGTGAGTGCCCGGCAGTGTGCATGCATTGGGTCACTGGGGAGCGCGGGTCTCGGAAGAAGTCTGCGAGCCGGGCTCCGTGGGGCCCTGCAGAGGAACAGCTACCCCGAGGCCGCGGCCGGGGCTGGGGTCGGGGCTCCCAGCTGCGGCGCCGAAGTGCGAGGCGGGGAGTGGACACGCCGAGGCTGCGCCGCGGTGCAGTCGCGGGGCTGGATTCACACACCAGACTCTTGGAAAAGCTCACATTTTCCCAGCTTTTCGCACTCAGAATCACTTCCTTTGTTCGGAGGAGGGGGTGGGGGAGGAGACGGAGGGCGAGGAGGGAGGGGCCCGCGGGTGCCGCCGCCGCCGCCCCCGCCCCTCCCGGGGTGCGGAGCCCGATTGTCACTCAGCTCCCGCGCCGGGGGCGACCGAGGCGCCGGCGCCCGAATCCAGTCCCCGCCAGCCGCCACCACCTCCCTGGACGCCGGTGGTCCGGCTCTGGCTTCTCCCGGCCAGCACATAGCGGTAGGCTGCCGGAGGCGCGGGGGACTGTCAGGGCGTGGGGGCGCTGGGACAGACCAGCTCAGGTGGCCGACAGCTGCTCCGGCATTGGTGACCTTGGGTGAGTCTGTGCCTCAGCGCGCCCCGGCGCGTCCCAGCGGGATGCCAGAGAGGGCGCAACAAGGCGCTTGGAATGGCCCCCTTGGGGCAGGTGGTGGGCAGGGGTCCGAGGAGAACTGGAGCGGGTCCAGGGGACCGCTCAGAGCCGAGCGCCAGCCGTGTCTCAGGTGGGTGGGCGCAGGGCAGGTGTGCGGTGTGCGCAGCTGGTTGGGGAGCCCACTCACTGGCCTTGTCCGGGCCTCAGCTCCCCAGACTCACGCCTGCCGCTCTGGCCCCAGGTGCGAAACAGGAGCACTACCTCTTTAAAAGCGTCCGGGGCAGAGCCTCCGCCGCACCATGTGATTGCTTGAAAGGCCGGGCTGGGAGAGCTGCGGCGGGAGCCTGGAGGGCGGTGAGCTGCCTGTGCCCAGAGCCCATCCCTGCCCGGAGCAGCCCTGGAACACCGGGCTTCCAGAGCTTGCAAGTTTGGGCCCCTTGCAGAGGGCCCCTGGACCCTCTGCTGGCCAGCGGGCGGGATGGTGAGCTCCTTGCATGGTGCTCTGTGGGTATGGGGACCCTTGTGGAGTGAGTGTGAGTGTGTATGTGTGTGTGAGTGTGTGTGAGTGTGTTGTGTGTGAGAGTGTGTGTGTGCTGGGAGCTGCCTCACACCTGATAACAGCCCAGGCAGTGAGTGCTGCTATTTTAAGTTGCTGAATGGAACCTATGGGGATGAGTAGGGAGGGAAAGATTAGGAAGAGGGAGAGGAAGAGCTGGGTAACCCCACGGACCCAGGAAAGGCACTGGCAGTGCCCAGTGGGGCAGCCAGAGCGCAGTGCATGGTGTGGAGGGTTCCCCTCCTCTTCCCGGGCTGGCCCTCCACCCAGGCCTCCCTGACCACAGGTACCTGCTGCGTGCCCCCCCAGTGCCTGTCTGCTGATGTGCCCAGCCTGTGCCCAGCATGCCGCCCTCCATCTCGGCCTTCCAGGCCGCCTACATCGGCATCGAGGTGCTCATCGCCCTGGTCTCCGTGCCTGGCAATGTCCTGGTCATTTGGGCTGTGAAGGTGAACCAGGCATTGCGAGACGCCACCTTCTGCTTCATCGTGTCACTGGCCGTGGCTGACGTGGCTGTGGGAGCCCTGGTCATCCCACTGGCCATCCTCATCAACATTGGCCCTCAAACCTACTTCCACACCTGCCTCATGGTGGCCTGTCCTGTGCTCATCCTCACCCAGAGCTCCATCCTGGCCCTGCTGGCCATCGCCGTGGACCGCTACCTCCGCGTCAAGATTCCTCTCCGGTGAGTCCCTGGTGACTGCTCGAGGGACAAAAGGTGGTGAGCAAGACCTCAGGGCAGCACCCCCAGGCACTGTGGTGCCAGTCTGAGCTGAGGCTGGAGAAGCAGGCAGAGGGACCGGAGATCTGTGGGAATAGAGGCAGCTGGCCAGGCCTGCGGTAATGATGGGGGCATTCAGAGGGGCCGCCCAGCCAGGGTTACGCTGATGCTGCATGGGAGTCAGCTGAGTCTTGCCGGTCCCTGGGAAGGTATGGAAATGGAACAGAGAGCTGGGGTCTGAGTAAGCAGCCCCAGGGAGCTGGGGGAGCAGCCTCTCCAGGGAGATCCCCAGGCTGGCTTCCTGAACTGTCGTTGGCTCTCTCTTATCCAGTGTTTCTGTGCCAGCCAGACCCACCCCCGGGCACCGTCCTGCCCAAGTCAGTCAGTGGGCTGATGGCTGCTCCTCGGCTCACACTTAGGGGAATGCAGTGGCAGGAAGAAGTGGAAATGCTGGTGCTTGGTTTTAGCATTCCTGTTTGCTTGCAAAACCACGTGTGCCTGTCCTTGCCCGGCACGGCTGAGGTGCATGAGCCGCCTCCAGACAACATCGGGGCAGGTGGCCTGATGGTAGCAGAATTCAGCGTGGGTGTCCAGGCCATATGGGACTTGCCAGGCCATAATCTCATCACCAGGCAGTGCCTGGGCCACAAAGTGCCAGCGAGAATCTGGGCACACTGCCCAGGACTGGCCCTGCTGGGACACTCTTGGGAGGCATGCTGGCCCTTGCTTTAAATTCTTGTCACCAGCAGATTCGTTTTCTACTGGGGAGCTCTGGCCTTCGGCAGCATCTGCCATCCCTAGCGTGGCTTCCATATCTGGATGTAGGGCCTCTGGTCTTGCTTGGCTGTCTGCCCAGGGAAAGCACCACATCTCTCCCTTTACATGACTTCCTAAGACTTTTTTTCCACTCTGATTCCTCCCTGATTCTGGAAGGGGATTGATAGAGCAGGAGCTGACAGAGAAGGCTGGCCTCAGATGTCCTGTGCAGGAGGTTGGGAGCCAGCCGCCACCCAGTCACACACCTGCTGTCTTGAGGCCCCGTGCCCAGAAGCTAGGAGCATCCGGTTCTCAGGGGGAGGGGCACTAAAAGCTGCTGCTTGGGCCCTGTACACTTAGCTAGCCGGGGCTTTTGTGTTGCCATTAGCTCTGGGTCAGTGCCAGGCTGTGTGGAAGAAGCTGCTGGTCCCGGTGCCTTAGCAGCAGGGCTGGGCCTGGGAGCCTGGACCGTTCTGACCCAGAGTGGCCGCATTGGGAAAGTAGCTCAGATGAGCAGACCTAAGAGGGCTGCTGAGAAATCTGCATGCTGTGTGGATGCCAAGGCTGGCCAAAGGCCTGGCCCTGCTGGGACAGTGGGCATGGGCCCTGCGGGGCTGGTGCTGGCTGTACCAGGAGCTATGTTCTGTGGGCCGAGGCAGGAGCAGGCCCAGAGGCCGATTCAGGTCTCTGCGTGACTCCTGCTATAAATCTGTAACAGTGTGACTTTAGGAAAATCGCTTATTTAACTTCTTTAAACTTTAATTTCCTCACTTATGAAAGGAGGCATTATATCAAGCACTTAGTATTATGCATGGTGTATTATACACAAGCCACAAGTGTATAAATTTATGTTTGCAGATTTTTTATTGGATTTATTTATTATTTATTTGAAGGCAGAGTTACAGAGAGCATGGGAGAGAGAGAGCACGAACAAGTGCTAGTTCACTCTCCAAAAAGTTTGCAGTGACCAGAACGGGGCCTGGCCAAAGCTAGGAGCCTGGGACTCCATCTACATTTTCCCCATGGGTGGTGGCAGGGCCCCAAGTACTTGGGCCAGCTTCCGCTTTCTCAGGAACATAACAGGGAGGTGGATGAGAAGTGGAGCAGCTGGGAGTTGAACAGGTGTTCATATGGATGTTGGCTTCTCAGTGGAGAGCTTAATCCCTGCACCACAGTGCTAGCCCCCTTTATTTATTGCAATACTAGTATGTATTTGTAAGTATTTATTTATTTGAAAGGGAGAGTAACAGGGAGAGAGATTGAGAGAGAGAGGTTTTCCATCCACAGCTTCACTCCCAAACTGGCCGCAACACCTGGACAGACCAGTTGGAAGCCAAAGACCAGGACCCCTTTCTAGGTCTCTTTTACGAATGGCAGAAGCTCAAGTATGGGAGCCAGCACCCCACTGCTTCCGAGGCACATTGCAGGGAGCTGGAGCAGAAGTGGAGCAGGCTTCTACTCTGATGAGCTGGTGCTCTGAAACGAGATCCCGACTCCCAGAGCAGCAGTTTAGGGGGCTGCACCACAACAGCAGACCCTGTTGTCACAGCGAGGCCCCGTCCGCAAACCTTGCCACCCCCCACACTCATGCTCTTATATGGCAACATGAATGCATACACACAGAGCATGCTCTTATATGGCAATCACATGCATGCACACACATACACATGTGATCTTTTTTTTAAAGGCAGTTTTACAGAGAAGGAATACTATGATCTTATATGGCAATGTTGGTGCGTACATGCAGTATGCTCTTATATGGCAACACACATGTACGTGTACACACACCATGCTCTTATCTAAACATATACGTAACATGCTCTTATCATGCTGCACACTTCCAGGCTGCTCTCAGTCCCGTTGTGTTACACCTGGATATGTTTTCTAACCTTTAGGGGATCCTTGGTACCTCCAGGCCACTAGCTGGGTGGTGACTGCATTGTGTCTGTTTCAGCACATTCTTTAGGACAGCCAGCTCATGTCCTGCGTGTAGCAGACACTCCATAAATAGCTGACTTCCTAGAGTGTGCCTGGTTACTCCACAAGCTGGCCTCCCACCCGTCTAACCTCTGACCTTCTTGCTGTGGACCTGACCTTCTCGGACCCTGACCTTGGCTGCCCCTGTCAGCCCAATGTGCTCCGTGCTCTGGCTGCGCCTGCCAGGGGGCGTCCCTTGCCCCACTGACAGTCAGCTTTACTCTCCAGGCAGGGGTCCTTGCCAGCCACTTCCCAGGCCACTGCAGGTGGAACTTATGCTCCCAGCTGGGCCCCTGGAGACAGTAAGAGCCTTCTGGTCTGAGATCCCAGGCCCCAGCAGTGCTGGCAGGTGTAGCTCTGGCAGCGGGCCTTGGCGAGGCTCGTGAAGGGCATCTGGACACAGGTGTCAGCCTGCTGCTCACAAGCCACAGGACGCGGCATGGTTTGGCCAATTAACCACAAATTGTGTTTCCTTCCACTTGGCGGAAAGCAGGGAGAGAAGAGAGACTCATATGGAGTATGATCCACTTGCAATGTTGTGGAAGATTTATTTTATTTATTTGTAAGGCAGAGTAACAGGGTTGAGGGCAGTGGAGAGAGAGAGAGGTGGAGAGAACAAATCTGTTGCTCAATTGAACTCCTTAATGGCTGCAGACACTAGGGCTGGATCAGGCCAAAGCCAGGAGCCTGAACTCCATCCAGGTTTCCCACCTGGGTGGCAGGGGCCCAGCACTTGGGCCATTTTCCTCTCCTCTGCCAGGCATATTTGCAAGAGCACTGGATAGGAAGTGGAGCAGCTGGACTCAAATTGGTGCACTAGTATGGGATGCCAGTGTTGTACACGGAAACCTAACTGCTGTGTCAATGCCAGCCCAACAAAGTTTTAAGAAATTCAGATTGTTAATTCATCAGTGACCTGTGTGAGGTTATTTACATGTAGTTTGGCTGTTATGCGCATGACATACCCACAGGTGTTATTTATGTGAAGTTTATATGTTATACGCCCTTGTACCCTCTGCCCCCAGCTCAAGGGTGTCTCTGTCCCCTTCCCCAGGGCTTTCTTGGTGGCACTCTGGTGATCTGGTGCCTCTGCCGGGGGCTGGATGGGGGGATGATCTTGTAACAGGCTCCCTGCTCAAGCCTTCTGGGAAATGGTCTACAGCTGGACATGGCTAGGGGCATGGAGGGAAGTGAAGGACTGCTGTGTGTCTGAGCTTGACCCTTGCTATGTGGCTGGCCAGCCACGTACCCCCTCAGCCCTTGCCTCACCATCCAGCAAGTGAAGGGGTAGCATTGGAGGTCTCTGGGATCCCGTCCCCGCTGTGTGTAGTGTGTTGGCTCCCGAGGGTTCCGTGCTAGGCACAATGCTGTGGTTTTTGATCTGGACCTCATTTGTGGCCGTCCTCCCATAGAGGTTGTTGCTATCCCACTGCATAGACAGTTCCTTAGAGACACTGAGGTTTGAGGCTGGGCTGGGTGGGAGGGGCACTTGGCCCCCATAAGCAGCTTTTCGGGAGCCAAGGCAGCTCTGGCTCTGGGCCTGTCTACCAGATGCCTGCAGCCAGCAGCCTTGACACATCGTCCATCCTGAGATGCTGTGGGATGCAGCAGGCGTTTCCTCTGGCTGTCAGGAGTGTGATTTTTTCCTCTCCTGTAACCTTTGCCAGTGGCCTCTGTGTGCTCCACCCTGCCTCCGCCCTCCCACCTTCACCCAGTGGGCAGCGGAGCCCCTGGGAGTCCTGCCTCTGTCCACAGCTGGACGCCTGCCCATGCAGGCTGCTGAGCAGGGAGGCAGGGCAAAGAAACCTGGCAGAGGAGGGTGTGTTGGCATTCATGTGGCCAGTGCCTGCTGTGCCCTGACCGTGGCCAGTAGCTGTGGTTTCTGAATAGGTGTCTGCTTTCAGCAGAGGTAGGGGTCTCTCGACCCTCTGTGACAGGTCTGCAATGGGAGATGGGTGGAGGCAGAGGATTCCAGGCCGGTGGAGGCTGGCCCAAGGTCATGGGTGGGACATTAACTCCCTGCTTCTGCTGTGCAAGTCTGCTTACATCTGTGGGTGCCAGAACCATGTCACTTTGTGCTGAGAAAGGTTACGGCTTTACTTGAGTTAGAGACAGCCAAGGAGCCTGCTGTGCCGGGAGCAAATGCCTGGATTGGTTTCAGGGGTGCAGACTTCCCCAACTGGCGTTTGGCCAGCTTCAGGAAGTGTCTGAGTGCGCTGTGCGAATGCAGGGGGTGTGGTCAGGCTACCTTCTGGAAAGCCCCTTCCATCCAGGGGTAAGGGGAGGAGCCACAGGGGTCAAACGCTGTAGTTTGGACTTGACTTCTGAGCATCATAACTCAAGGAAAGAATTTTTAAAAAGAAAATGGAGGAAAGAGTAAAGGTGATAGGATCTCCAGGGACCCAACCATCTACAGAGGGCTCCTTAGCATCTGGAGGTTCCAGGAAATTTTCCCACGTGTGTACATACATATGGGTTTGTTATTTTTACATATTGAGAACAGCTCCCTGTGCGTGGTTTTAAACCCCTTGGACTCAGCATTATCAGCAGGTGAGCTGCTTGACCACTGGACGAGGCTCTCGCCACCACACCACCCTGGGCTGTGTTATGTTTCTGCCTTCCCCACCCTCAGCAGATATGCGGCTGATGTATGCTTCTCTTTTCCCATCACTCCGGTGCAGTTGGTTTTCTATTTGCTGTTCCTCTCCCTGGCCTCAGCCAGCCCTAAAGGGCTGGGACTCCACATGCTTCCAAACCCCGTGCCTCTCACACCTGGTGGAATAGGCACGCTAGAAACATGTTCTCTATACTGACCCTGTGACTCCTTGCAGATCATCTTTGATGTAGGGTGTTACTGATTTTTTTTTTTTTAAGATTGCAAGACACTTCCATCACTCACCCCGTCTGTTGGATCAGAGCTAAGGCCAGAACTCTTGTTAGATGGCATAACCTCTGTCTGCAAGGCTTATTTATTTTTTCATTTTAAAGATTTGTTTATTTATTTGAAAGTCAGAGTCACAGACAGAAAGACAGGAGAGGAAGAGAGAGTGAGGGAGATCTTGAATTTACTGGCTCATTCCCCAGATTTTGTCATGGCCAAGCACCCAAACAGAAGGCCATTTTCTGTTGCCTACCAGGCGCATTAGTAGGATTAGAAATGGAGCAGGCCGTACTCGAACCAGTGTCCATATGGGATGCTGGCATTGCAGGTGGTGGTTTAACCCCAGGCACCACAACGCCAGCCCCTATAAGGGTTTTCTGGGGAGGATAAGACGAATTCCTGTTCTTCCAGGGCATCCTTCCCCAGCCCCATGTCAGGGCCTGAAATGGTCCCCACACTCAGCTCCTGGTCCCCTAGGCCTGTGTGTCATGGATTTCTTTGCCTCTTGGTGAGCAGCATGGTGGAAGGCTAGAGTATGGTGCTCCTGGCTTGGCCCCACCTGACAGTGAGGGAGCAGTGAGCAGTGAGGGAGGAGGCTGAAGGGCCCCTTGAACCTCAGCCTGGATTGTTCATGCCCGGAAGAGGCTCCCAGCTGTTAAGCAATCAGAAGGCTGGTGGTGGCTGTGGGCCTGGGGTGGTGAGGATGGAGACAGGTGGGTGGGTCTTGGCATTCACATCCCTTTGGGAACACTGGCTTGAAGGTGGGAGTACAGAGGATGGGCAAGGGGCTTCCCTGACCCCAAAGAAGACCCCGTACCGCATTAGGTTCCCCCATGCCCCTCCCAGCCGGTACCCTGCGAAGGTAGCCTCTCTTCCCACCTTCCTCTCAACGGGTTGATTCTGTCTGTCCTTGAACTTTACTACATGGACTCAGGTTTGGCTTCTGAAGCTCACAGTGCTCCCTGGGATTCCTCCTCACAGAGTCCCCCTCCCCCTTGTCCCATCCTCCTCCCCCTCACTGTGCATCCTGGAAATCCCGTATGTGAATGCACCATGGCTTGTTTAGATTGGCTTGCATCTTGAAGAGCCGGTGAGTTTGCTTATGGGTTAGGAGGAGTTTACCTACAGGTTGGCTGTGAGGGAAGAGGAGTTGGCATGGACCCGAGTTTTGGTCTTGGGTTGATGGGAAAGGCTGCAGGTGGTACAGGTTTGGGAAGGAATAAAAGGAGTCAGGACTTAGCCTCATTGGAGCTGGGTGGGGGTCTAAAGGGACATCCGTGTGGTGTTGGGCATGTGATTGGAGGTATGAGGCTGGAGTTGGGTAGGCAAGAAAGATAAGAACCACTGACAAGGGACTGGGTGTGGCTGTGTGAGGCACAGTGGAATCCCTGAGAGAGGAAGTGAAGATGAAGGAGAGAGCAGGGGACCTGTGACTGAGCCTGAGAAGCTGGGAACCCCGGGAGGCAGCTGGGGGGGCTGCAGGATTAGCTGGATGTGTGGAAGCAGACCCCTGGCCTGTGGACCTAGTGAGGGAGCCTGTATGTGAGACAAGGACGACCTGGACAACGGCAAGGTCAGTGACATGGTGGGGCCAAGCCCTGATGGATCAGAGCACGGAGCAGGCTGCAGGAGATGTGGGAGGCGACCTTTGCTGGGGGCTGTGTTTTAACACCAGGAGGTTGGTGTGTTTGCTACTGGCTGATGGCCCTGGAGGGAATAAAATCCTCACAGGGTGTGGGTGGGAGATGAGGCGGGGGCGGAGCCAAGCGGAAGCTTCCTGGTGCCACTCCCTTTGGACTGGAAGTTGGGGGACCTGTGGTTGCAACATCTGTAGGGTGCGGAGGCTGGTGGAAGTTCTTGTCTGATTGTTTCAGTTTTCCTGGTGAGGCAGAGCGCCGGAGAGGGAGGACACGGGGGGGGGGGGGGGGGGGGGTTACAGAGAGCAACAAGTGTGACACAGAAGTTCTTCAACAAGGGGGCTGGTGCCCACACACAGGAAGTGCAGCCTCACGGGGTGGGGTGGGGCAGGGTGGGGTGGGGAATGACTTGAAAGGCCCCCTGGAGTTTGCAGTAGATCTGGTGACACCCCTGTAGGTGTCTCAGCTGCCCTTTGCAGCTCCAGGCACCAGGGCATGGAGCAGGCAGAAGGCTGGATCCAGCGTGAAATCCAAAGTGCCGGAGTCCCCGACAGGATTAGGTGTCTCCTCTGGGTCATGAACTTGGCTGTGATCCCCGCCCTTGCTGAATGTGGAGGCCAGTGGGGAGAGACACCCGGAGACCTGCCAAGGAGCAAGTAGCTATGGTTACAGCTGGAGAATTTGAGGAAGGAAGCAGCTGCTGGTTCTTCTTTGGGGCAGGTTCTTGTTGGTGTCTCCTGAACCCTGTGCTGACACCCAGAGATTCACAAGGGAGCTTCCCACTCCTGGGGAGCTTTGGGAGGGCCTGGTAGACTTTGTGGCTCCCGGTCAAGAGTCTGGATTTCATTCCAAGTGCACGACAAAGCCTCTGAGTGGCCCGAACAGGCGATGACATAATACAAATTGCGTTTTAGGAAGGTCGAAAGCCCTTGGTAAAATATTAGCAAATGAAATCCGGTGATACAAGAAGGGTAATCTATCACCACCAAAAAGGGTCTGTCCTGTGTCTACAACACTGCTTTCCCATTAGGAAAATCAATGCGTGTAATTCATCGCATGCGCAGGAGAAGGTCACGCAGCCCGGTGCGGGCGGCATGGGTGGGAGTGGGGTGAGGCAGCACATGGAAGAACAGTTGGCCTGGGAGGGGGCAGCGCGGGTGCAGCAAGCTGGTAGAGCCTAGGTCTGTGAGCCTTGGAGCTGTCTTGGAGAGGCGTGGATGCACAAGGAGGAGTTGTGCACCTTGGGGTGCTTGACTCCACGGTGTGGGTACCTGTGCACGTCTGGAGCGGGGGAGAAGTAGGGATGGAGACGGGGTGCAGGAAAGGGAAGCATATCTGGGTCACATCAGGTGCCAGGTGGAGGTGACATGTTCCCGATGCCCGTCCCCGTGTATCAGGCCTGTGGCCCTGAATTGTCTCAGTCTCTGGCCAGGTGTCCCCAGACCTCAGCTGGCTCCTGGGCCTCTCTGCTTGGCTGACTTTTCCCAAGGCTTCCAGCTTTTTCAGGCTGGGACGGCGGTGCCAAAAGCTCCCTTGAGCTTCCAGAAGATGCCAGGGCTCGGGGCCTGTTCAGGCTGCATTCAGAGCAGAACTCAGCGGCTCCTACACTATCTAAGCAATCCCCCAGCTCCACCCCTTGTCCTGCAGTCCTTCCTGTGACCCTGTCACCACCTCCGGAACCTCAGCCTATCCTGGGGGGCCTGCTTCATGGATTGGGGCACCCCGTGCATCCCGACACTCAGGTCCCTGAGCTGGCTCCCAGGCGCTGGGGTAAAAGTGCTGGTTTGGGCATCTGGGGCTAAGTCATCTTGGGTAAGATGCTGCCTGAGTGCCCGTCTCCTCTCTGGTAGGTCAGGCTTCTCTGTCCCTCCCTCCTAGGGTAGCTGGGAGCTGATGGGTTCCCCTAGGAGCTGGCATGTCGTAAGCCCTCTGCAAATGGTGTCTACTGTGGCTGTGGAAGGGCACAAAGCTCATGTTGCCCCAGATGCTGTGTGGATGCTGTGCTCCTGCTATGGCTGGTCAGGATGGGGTGGGACGAGCTGTGTGGGTGCTGTGCTCCTGCTGTGGCTGGTCAGGATGGGGTGGGATGAGCTGTGTGGGTGCTGTGCTCCTGCTGTGGCTGGTCAGGATGGGGTGGGATGAGCTGTGTGGGTGCTGTGCTCCTGCTGTGGCTGGTCAGGATGGGGTGGGATGAGCTGTGTGGGTGCTGTACTCCCGCTGTGGCTGGTCAGGATGGGGTGGGATGAGCTGTGTGTGCTTGAGGGCAGGGTGTGGTTCTTCCTGTGCCTTGTGCCTGGCACCTAACCTGTGCCCACTGACACTTAGTAGGTGGTTTATTTGGTGTCTGTAGAGGGCAGGAATGGGTGCGTACAGGAGAGGCCAGGCCACGATGGCTCTGGGCGCTGAGGGGGATATGCATGCTCTTGTTCATGTGTGCCCGCACACACGTGTATGGCCCTCTTGTTTCTCTAAGTCAGTAGCGATATTCTGGGCCTCCACACCTGTCATCCACCTGCTCATTCAGTGCCTTGCTTCTTCAGTCTGCTTCCTGCTTGTGTGTCTCACCCTCAACTTTCATTCCTCAGTGTGAGAACAAGGTTTACAGGTTCAAGTCCATTTGAGGATGCAAGGATTGTCCTTAAGGGCACAGAACCACACTCCTGGGGCAGACAGGTAGGAGACCTGAATCAGCCTGGCCCAGCAGCAGCAGGTCCTGGTGCACACCCTACCTACCTGCGCCCACATCTGCACTGTCCCTGGCTTGCTGGCCAACCACTTCTTAACACGCCGAGGCCTTGGAGTGGAGATTGGCATGAGCAAGGAAGCTGGCACCCAACCACTGCTTTCACACCACATCCGCATGCACGCTCATCCCCACACGTGTGCACACACAGCTATTCCCTTCATCAGAGGGAGAGTCTAACTCCTCGTTTTTCACACTCCACTCAAATGATGTCTTCCTTGCTTTCCTGTTATTCACTCAGCTATCTGGGCTTCCTTTTTTTTTTTTTTTTTTAAGATTTATTTATTCCAAAGGCACAGTTACAGGAGGGAGAGACAGAGAGATTCATCTGCTGGTTCATGCTCCAGATGGCCACAGCAGTCAGGGTTGGGCCAGGCTGAGCCAGGAGCTTCATCTGGGTTTCCCACAGGGAGCTGTTGGGTCATCCTCCACTGCTTTTCCTGGGTGGATTAGCATGGAGCTGGAGGGGAAGTGGGGCCCGTAGTGGGCTCTGACATCTCAGGCAATGTTGTGTGCCCACCTCCCATGCTTCTTTGTGGAGCTGTGAGGTATTTGGGGGGACTCACTGAGTGTGGGGTCACAGTGGTGGCTCCAGCAGCTGGATTCACCAGGCCCTGTGTTAAGTCCTGATTTAATCCTTGCATGGGTTTATGAGCAGTGCTTCCCATTAGTCCCCATGGGAGGAAGCTGAGGTCCAGAGACTTAGCAGCTTCCCAGCAGCCACACGAGTGCGAGGGCCACCAGAACCACTGAGTAGACAATTGCCCAGAGGAACAAAAAGACTTGAGCCTTAATGCCAACACTTCCTGTTGGGTGACCTTGGGTGGACCACATGTGTGTGTATGAGGCGGGGAGCAGGGCTCAGTTTCCACATCTGGAGAATGGGCAGGTTTCTAAACCCTTCCACCAAGGGTTTGTGCGGGTGGGGAGGGAGGAAGGCTTCATTGCTCTGTGCCCATGCCCTTCTCCCGTCCCATCCTTGGCCCACGTGCCTGGCACTGAGGTGGAGGAGAGCTGATGAGAGAAAAAGAGAGAGAGAAGGGTTGGAGCGGCTGTGCTGCAGGCCTGGCTGAGGAGCAGGGGGAAGAGCTGAGCCTGTCACACCTGGGGCTTGGCAGGAGGGCCCTGATGATGACTGTGGCCATGCTGACTGTGGAAGGTGGGCGGGAAGCAGCCACGGCTGCCGTGCAGGCGTCAACCCCAGATGATGTGCAGCTTCAGGCCTGGAGCTGGGGATCCTTTCAGGGTGCCTGTCCACTGTGGATGGGGAGGGGACGTTCGCCAGTCCCCGATCTTCCCATCAGCATGGGCCCAGGTCTGACTTGGTCTGCAGTGAAGGTTGAAAAAAAAAATGTGCAAGAGCAGTCATAGTGAGGCGAATCCAGGGCTGGGGAGCCCCTCCTGTGCCAGGGAAAGCTGAGCCTGGCACTAGGGGGGACCAGGGCTGGCGTTGGGGTGCCTGACACTGGACCTAGCTGCCCTGCTGCCCACTGGGACAAGCCACCCACCCCTCCCCTTGGCCTGAACCCTTGTCATCCAGGCCAGCCCAGCTGCTCCCTGTAGCCCAGCCCAGCCCCGCCCCTTTCCTAGTCTGTGCCTTTGTCCTTGTCCTCCAAGCCTCAGTCTCCCGGATCTGTAAATGGAAACAATCAGATCCCCCTGGGAGAGGGTGGGAGGACTTAGCCTCATCCCTGTCATCCTTCCCGCTATCTGTGGGGCCAGCCGGCGCTCATACTGGTGGGGGAGGCGGCTGTGGCGGGGTTAGGAGGCATGTGAGCCCTCCCAAAGGGTAAGGGCTCACAGGGCTTTGTTGTGCCCCTGCTGTGGGTCCGGTGCCAGGCAGGTTCCTCCCTTCCTGCCTCGGCTTCTCTGGGCACACAAGAGGCTGCCTGGCACCCGAGGGTCCCTGCTGTGTAGGAGAGAAAGCCTTGGGGGAGGAACAGCAACCCTATGGCCTGTATGGAATTGGGTGACTCCTGGGTGTGTGTTTCACTGGACTTGCTCATGCAAGGCTGACCTGCATTCCAGCTTACGGTGAAACGGAATCAGAGAGCTAAAGGGCCTTGAAGATGGCTGCTCAGCCAGGAAGTAGCAAAACCAGGATCGGGATGTGTGCCTGCCAGATACAAAAAGTAGACATCTCCCCACTGTCCTCTGGGGTTTCCAGGCTGGGAGCTGTAGCACCCCTATTTCTCCTAACCCCTTCCACCTGCCATGGGAGCTTTGAGACTCAGAGGAGCAGGAAGAGATCTTGCAGGTAATTGGGGATGTCAGCACAGGCTGTGTGTTTTGGGTCTGACCTGCTGCCGGCTGCCCAGATTCTGTTGGGCGCTGACCACGCTCTTCCAGCTCCAGAGCCCGCGTGGCTGCCTCATTTGCACGGCTGCCTCCGTCACCAGAGCTGGGGAGCTAAATCTGGAGGTGTTGCTAGCATCACGGCGGCAGGAGCCATCCCACGAGGTCTGTGTAGGTGAAAGGGGGAGGCGGCCCAGCAGGCCCCATGCAGGAGCCTGGGGTACAGCCCTGTATGCGTGTGTGTTGGCAGGAGGTGGTCCAGGCAGACCCTCCTTGCCCCTCTGATCTCATACAGCGAGGCAGGCACCTGTAGGTTCCCAAGGTGCCTCTGACAGAGCTGAGCTGACCTTTTGCTCCTCTCTGTTTTCCAGTCCTGGCTCCCCGTGCTGGGTGGAGCTTGCCCACCTGATAGGGCTGTGCCTGCCTCTGTCTGGCCTGATCCAGGGCCCTGTCTTTTTTTTTCCCAAACAAGGGTGGGGTGGTGGTGGGGAGGAGCTATGTTCCCCACTGAGGGCCAACCACTAGTAGGGTCAGGCTACTTGAAGTGTGGTCAGGGGCCAGCAGCCCTGGCATCTCCAGGGAGTTGTCAAAGAGAATGCCGGGTCCCACCCTGGACTTGCTAATACATCATCTGCATTTGAAAAGGACCCTAGGTGACTCAGGCCCTGTGAACGCACAGGGCATGCCTTTGCATTCTTCAGGCCCTTGTGGGGGACTGTGGGAGCAGGAAGCAGAGCCTGGCTTGTAGATCTCCAAGCTGGACCTGCTGCTTCTGCTGTGTGGGTGGGATCTGAAGTCCCATGCAATATGTTACCTATTAATCAAAATTCTTTGAAGATCCCAGGAAACAAGGCTTGATTTTGGAGGCGGCTGACCTAGTGCTGCATGGCCCTGGACAAGTCTCCCAGCCTCATGTGTGCAGGTGGATGTCCCCCAGTTTCACCCCAATCGCAGGCTGGCTCTGCAGAGAACCCAGGAGAGAAGGCACAGGCAGCCCAGTGCCAGAGGGTAACCACGGAAGCCCCGGGAGGAGGCGGGTGGGGCGACGCTCAGAGGAGACTGAAGTCCTGATCAGAGAGCCAGGCCCTGCAGTGCCCTGCTTCTCTGGCCAAGCAAAGAGCAGGCCCCAGTCATGCAGGCTGGGTGGGGGCAGGGAGAATGCAGTGCCAGCATTGGGGATCTGAGGGACTTGACCTAAATTGAGGGTGCTCATAGCTGCCCCAAGGAGGCCAGATACTTCCTTGCTCGCCACCACCCATGAGCCCCCTGCTGCACCTGTTCCTGGGGGCTCCGTGTAAGTCCTGCTGGCTCCTGGCCTGGTTTCCCAAGGCCCCTCCCTGTTGGCCATCCGCATCCCTTTTTCCCCAGCTCCGAGCACTGTACTTTGAAGTTTTCGTGAATGGTGGCTGGAAAGAAAGGCTTTGATTTAATCAGAGGCCTCCTCCCACGCATACATCATAGAGATTCCCTTCTCCTCCTCCCACTCCAGGGTCGAGACAGACCTGACTGACGGATAGGGCTTTGCACGAATGCAAGAATCGATTGGAGGAGTTTATTGATCCACCTTCAGAGAAGCTGCCTTGCCAGCCCCTGCTCAGGATGCTGTCAATAACAATGTCCTGCTCCCCTGTCCCAGTGCAAAGGGTGGGCCCCGGCCAGCCCCAGGGGAGGACAGGAGGTCCCCCACCTGCACCTGGGCCTGGTGAGGAGAGGGGCTGGTCATACAGCAGGTGGAAGTGTGACAACACCCCAGCTGTGAGCACCTACTTAGGTGGCTCACAGGACTGGGGCTGGATGATGGAGGCAGAGAATGGAAGTTTCCGGAACTCCACAGGAGGCCCTTCTGCCGGCCTGGAGGGCTGTTGTTGAGATGCACAGGGAGCCTGGGTTGGCTTCTGCTCACCCTGGCTTGCGCCGCTGGCCACTCGTGTTCCAAACAGCGGTCGCTGCTGAGTTCTTATTGGCCATGTCTGCAACGGCTTCCTTTTGCTACTTGGTTTGCTTTTTCTTTTTCTGCATCTCTGGTTTTAATTGAGCATCCAGTGTGGTTCCATTCATGGCACCCCCCCAACCACTCCCATCATACCTGGGTGCCTGCCGTGGGCCAAGTACCACAGCAGGTGCTAAGAAGACCCCACGGAGCCAGATGTGATCTTGGGGAGCTTGCAGCCTGGGATGCCCGGAGAGGCAGATCATTTTGCTGATCTGCCTGCATGGGATCAGCCCCACCACCATGCAAGAGAGCTGGTAGCCTACTTCCTGCTGCACGTTGCTCTGGAATAGGGAGCTGCGTCTTACCAGTGTGAGCCTGGGTACCTCCCACTTGCCACCGCATCTGGGTTACTCCTACACCAGTCTGGCCTTGAGTTGGGGCAGACGTGAGGCAAGGGACTGTAGGGGTGGGCTCAGCTATTGCTGCACTTCCCTGGGTTTGGCTGCCTGGGAAGGGCAGGTGTGTGTTGGGGTCTGGCCCAGATTGTCGTGTCAATGCCCCTGCACAACCATGAGGCTGGCAGGGACACAGGTGCAGAACATCCAGGGCACTTGCTGGCCACTGGGCATCTTTTTCTTTTAAGGAACTTCTTCAGGGTATCCCCATGGATGTAGGGTCCCAAGGACTTGGGCCATTTGCTTGTACCTTCCCAGCTGCTTTAACAGAGGCCTGGACTGGACTTGAACTGAAACTCTCAATATGGGATGCTGATGGCTTAACCCGCCAGCCCTTCTGCCTGGGCTTTGATGCAGTAACCTGGACTCAAGTCAAACTCAGGGTTTTCCGGTTGTGGATGGGGATTCCAGGGTGCGGAGACTCTCCAGGCTGGAGAGCTCTCTCCCTGGCCTCCTCCTACCCCCTGCCTCCTGCTCTGGCTTTTCCAGAGCCAAGGACCAGCCGCCATGAGCCTCAGGGGGCCCTGGCAGCATAGGGTGGTGCCAATAGGAGAATATCCCTGGTCCTGAAGCACGCTGTCCTCTCAAAGCTGGGCATCCCCATGGCCCAGACCAAGGCAGGGCTGGGAGGGGCACTACCTGTGGGCCTCTAGGCTCTGGACACAAGATATTCCACCTGCCTGCTGGGCCCCAGCCACAGCAGCTGCCCACGGATTGTTATGGAGTCTGCACTGGGACTCCCCAGTGAGGCTGACTTCAGTTCCTTGGCAGGAATAGCCTCCCACTTGGTGTCCAGAGAGCCATGCCTTGTCCCAGGCCACAGACTGCAATTGTGGAAGCTGCCACATGACTGCCTGTCTTTCTGCACTTCATTCACTCATTTCCTTTCTCCATTCTCACTGCACTGGTTTCTCTGTGCTTCCCAGCCTGGGCTGTTTCCTCCTCCCTGGGGGCACAGGGCTGGAATGTGGGGTTCTTTCTACTGCCTTTTGGAGAGGGTTGTGTGCCTCTCCCTAGGCAATCCCTTTCCTCGCCTTGCTGCTCTCACTGCCCCCCCCCTTCCACAAGGAGGGACTTAGGATGTGCCAGAGCTCAGCCCAGGGCAAGGGTCTCACTCAGGCCAGCTCACTCTGCTGGTGGTTGTGGATCAGGATGCTGCCCCCAAATACTCCTACAATCCACCAGGTGTTTGATCCCTGGCATCCCTAGGTGCAGCCCACTCAGGGTCTTCTCCCCACCCCTTGGTAGAGGCCGCTGTCAGCCCATGAGGTGCCAGCAGCCCTGGCAGCTGTGGCAAGCTGCATCCACTGAGCCCCAGGGCCAGGCTCTTTGCATCACTGGTCACCCCAGAGAGGCCCCCGCAGCGCTGCCAGCCGCTCACAGGTCATTAAGTCTGGACACAGCTGGGAAGGGGTTTTTTTCCGTCCCACCGGATGAGTCAGAAACAGTCTCCCGCAGTAGGTGGGGCCATTTGGCTGTGGGCCTGCCTCTCTCCATCACCCCCTTTACCCTGCAAGTTGCCAAGAACCAAATCTCACAGCAGAAAGGGGCCAGGGCTGATGTTTGGCTTCACCTTCCTCCCCCAGGACCACCTGTCCTCAAGGAATGGGAGCTGTGCCAGCCCTGCAGTGGGCTCCTAACCCCCTGGAAAAGGAATGGGGATTAGGTGAGCAGCCTTGGAAACCCTGTTTCCTGCACACCCTGCCAAGCCCCTCACCACACTCCCGCCTCCAGCACACCCCCAGCTCTCTGGGGGCCATAGGGCATACCTGGCAAGGAAAGACCTCATCCCGGGGCCCACAGGGCTATAGCAGTCCTGGCGGTGTCAGGTACCCTTGTGATCTGGAAGCTTGGGTGCCCTCGCAGAGGGGGTGGAGGAGAGGAGGGGTGGGACTCTGGCCTTGGATGTGGCCCTGCACCTGCTCTTCGGGTCTGCCTGGCGGCCAGGCCTCCCCGGTTAGACTGAGCCTCTCTCTGGAAGAAGGCCTGTGTTTCCTCCTCTGCTCCCACCTGGTGAGTGGGGTCTGAAGGAGCGGGCAGGGCCAGTGGTGACTCAGAGTGGAGGACAGACATCCCAATTGAGAGAACTCAATTGTCTTCTCCCAATCAGCTGGGAGTTAATTGCCAAGGCCATTACTCTGAGAACGTAATCAGTTTACCCAGCTTTTAGACCCCTCCTGTGTCACCCGGAGGGTGGGGCTGCAGACCTGACCCCTCTCAGGAGGATGGATGGTTGTTGTTGGAGATAGTAGGGGTGACCCCCTGGGCTGGAGAGGGCAAGAGTCAGGGTAGGATTCCCAGGCCCCAGCTCTGCCACCCCCAGACTCCCCTGGGCAATGTTACTGTTAAGTGTGTGGCCTGAGAGTGCGCCCAGTGCCTCTGATTGTATCTAGTTTCCTGTTTTCCTTTGGGAGGAAGCGCCTCTCTGCAGGAAGCAGTTTATTCATCTGAGAGCCTCACTCCTCTCCTTGCCGCCTGGCCAGGGATCCAGGCTTCCAAGGCTGCAGGGGCCGAGGTCCCGGGCAAGGAGGGGACAGGCAGGGTGAAGCTGGACATGAGAGTTCCTTCTTAGGCACAGACCAGGGCAGAGATGATGTCAGGGTCCCTGGGCCCCTGGCCAGCCCTCTATCCTATTTGCCTGTACCAGGGCCTTGGTGAGGAACAGGGAGGACTCCACTCTGTTCTCAGCAGCAGGTGGGTCGTGTCATCCCCAACCCTGTCCTCAGACAGGCCACACCAGTCCTGGATTCTATCTTTGTGTCTCAAAGGCAAGGTGGCTGACTCGGGTCTCTGGGGTGGCCTTGCTCTGGGAGACAACACTGCAGGCATCTACTTACCTCCGAGGGCTTTAACGCCAAGAAAAGCCACTCAGCGGGTAGCAAGTTTCCTGGGAAATTAGCCACAACCAGAAGCCACCGGAGGCTGAAGGGCACAGGCAGGACTGGAATGCTGGCAGGCTGCGGGGCGGCACACAGCTTGGGAACCTGTGTGCATCAGCTCTGTTGATGGTGGCAGAGGTGTCTCTCCTACACCCTGTCTGCTTGGCATTTCTTGGCTCATGAAAGAAACTCTTGAGGGCTCCGGAGCCCATCACACCCTCTCCCATCTCATTTCCCTGTTGGATACATCCATCCCTGCCTGCCTAGGCTCCGTGCGGATCACTCCACAGCTCTGTGAAGTCTCCTGCTGTGGAAGTCACTGCCCAATGTGTGCAAGAGCAGCCCTTCTCCGAGGCTGTGGACAGGTTAGGCCCCGCCTGCATGCACAGGCCCAGGGATCCCCAGTGGAAGTGACCTTGGTCGTGTAGGCCTGGCACCGGGAGGAGCTGGGCATGCTCAGGACAGCTGCTGGGGGCAGGGGAGGGGGAGGCATAGGGCTGGCAGCTCTGGCCAGGGCAGCCCCTGCTGGTCCAGACTCAGTGCTGCTGGTTGTGTTGGTGGCTGACTGTGGCCTAGTGGCACTTACTTGCTGCTGCATCTCCTGCGAGGCGCTGATCCCTGCACCCTGCTGTCCCTTGCGTCTGATGCAGCAGGGGATCCTGGCAGCTCCCAGCGCCGCCGGGGACACCGGGGGACGCCGACAGCGCCAGGGCTCTGTAATTGCCTTGGGGCTGGGGCCAAGCCTGGCTAATCTGATTGTGTCTAATTGAGCAGCAGCTGTTTAGTCCTCAGCTCTGCTTCCCTAAGCTGTGCTCCTGAAAGTTTCTCCGTCAATCATTTCCGAACACACAGACTCGTATATTGGTTAGCTCGTGTTTGCGTGTAATCACTCATTCATTCTTTCACATGTGGCCGCTGCACGGTGGTATGGGGGAGTCAGGCGACCATCCTGGGGGTGTGTCACGTGCCTGATCCTGAGGAGCCTGGCAGAAGGAGTCGGGGAGCCTGGGGGTGCTGCCGCCCCCTCCCTCAATGGTTAGCATGGTACCCGGCAGCTACTTTGCTTCCTTCCCTCCCTAGACATCCACTGCCAACTCCTGGGTCCTGTTCGTCCCCAGCCCCTCCCAGATGGCTCGCTGGGCTCCGTGGGCCTCCTCTCTTTCCTGCCGCTGATGGGGAATGTGGGTTGTCTCTCCCGGCTGCTAGCTTCCTTCAGGCAGCTTCCCCACGGTCCCTCTGCCCTCGGTGGTTGCCCTGCCGGGGCTGTTCCTGCCTACTGTCAGGAGCCCCCCCACCCCACGCCTGGGTCTCCGCTTGGTTGGCTCCTGCCCCACAGTCTCCAGGAGCAAAGGTGTTCCCTGCAAACCTCACTCCCTGTCGTAGTTCTGGATTGTCTTAAGATTTGTGTTGGGCATCTTGGCTGCCTACCTCCCACCTCCCGGACAGAGGGGGCACCTGTTTTTTTCCACGTTTCCAAGCCAAAGCTTTGGAGTCCCTGCACCTGCAAGGTTCTTGATGAACCCCTAGTTTCTGAACAAAAGAGCCAGAGCCCCAGCCAGCCAGGAGCCCCCAGAGGGACCCTCAGAGAGGCTGGACTTCCAGGGAGTAGGAGGAGCTGGAGGTCAGTCAGGGATGTTGAGGCTCCCCCCTGCACCCCAGCACAGCTCCAGCCTCCCACTGCAGCTTCTGCCACCTGTGTCTTCCTCGTCCGCTGGCTTCCAAGTGGCAGGCCCGGGCCCAGCGTGGGCTTTTGTCTCTGCGTCTTCCCGGATGAGTGACCTTAGACATGTTTCCCTGTTTCTGTGGGTCTGTTACTGGAGGCAGCAATGGCTGTAAGAAAGGGACACAGTCCCAGGGCTGTGCTAAAGCCAAGCAGGTGGAAAGCAGCTGCAAACCTGAGCTCTCATCTGCATGGCTGCCCTGTCCCCCAGTTCCCTGTTTGTCTCTGAGCCCTTCCTGCAGCAGCCCCACCACGGTGCCCTGGGATGAACCCCTGGCTGCCTTGCCGAGCCTGCTTTGGACGTGGGAGCTGCATCCACATTGCGCATGAAACGTGTCCCTGCTGCCAGCCGGACCAGCTCTTGGTGGCCCCAGGTGGAAGGGCTCAGCAGCAGCCCCTCAGCTCCTTTCCACCATCTTTGTCTCCTTCTTGGAGTCCCACCACCCCCTAGCCCAGGGGCCTGGTCCTTCCATGCTGTTATCATCAACAGGAAGATACTGCCCAGTGAACACATTCTCAGCTGCCATTAGCTTCACCGTGGCTTTAAGGACTAACACACAGGCAGGGCAGCTGTGTCCCGAGCAGGGGTGTTGGAGGGAAGGGGACAGAGGCAGACATGGGGCTGTGCCTGGTTCGCTCAGTTGTTTGTGTCTGGAAATGCACGGCCCCGGCTGTGGATGGCTCCCTCGGGGGCTCTACCAGCCCTTCTCTGGCTCCCCCTTCCACGTCTGTGCAAAGCTCTGGTCCTGGGGTCAGCCAGCTCTCTGGCTCCTTCCCACCATGATCCTTGGGACTAGGGAGGCCTTGGGCATCTGCCTACTGCCTGCCCAAGCCCATGTGCATGCGCGCCTGCTCAGCTTCCCTTTCCCACATGCCAGAAGAGGTGTGTGGCCCTGCCCTGTCCTTCCCATGAGAGCCCGCCCCGCCTCTGCCAAGGTCTTGGACCTGGCCATTTCCCAGCAAGGAGAAAATAGCAAGAAAAACAGATGGGAGCTGATAGCCTGTGCTGCAGGGTCTGCTGGGACGTGGTCCTGGAGGAGCCCCAGGAAAGCTTTAACCCCGGGGCTCCAGGCAGGCGGAAGTACCAGGGAAGAGGAGGGGAGGGCGCACCCTACAAGCTGCCCCCTTCCCTACCCGAGACCTACTCTCTCTTGGTAGGCCCTGATGGTCTTCAGGCTGAGCAGCAGCCCCAGGGTCCCGTGGTGCACCCCGGTCGCAAGCAGGTGTCTTCTTCCAACAGCTCCCCCCCCCCCGCCCACACACTGCCCCTATAAAGTCCCCAGGCCAGGGACCATCCACACCTGAAGTTTCACAGTTGGCCTGGGGTGCTGGAGGACTGAAGCCAGACTACATTTGGAGTCTAGAGCTCTAGGGAATTCTGCTATCTGCTACGCTGGCTCACAGGTGGCCGTGGTCACCTGAGTTATGACCTGGACAGGGCTTTGTCTGTGAAAAATGTGATGCCAACCAGAGAAGTGCTGGACAGTGGGGAGGGCAGGAAGCAGCCTTCCCCTTCCTCCCACTGCTGGAGCCCCCTTGGTCCTGGCCCGGCCCTCCACATGGTAACACCAAGGAAGTGTCCTGTAGAAGGGCCCACGTTCCTCTGGTCTCTCCCAGAACACTACCCTCCTTGTCATCTTCTTTGCTTTACTTCTTTGAAAGGCAGTGAGATGGAGAGGAAGAGAGATACAGAGAGAAAGCCATCTTCCATCCTCTGGTTCATGCCCCAAATGGCCACAATGATTGGGGCTGGGCCAAGCTAAAGCCAGGATTCCAGAACTCCATCTGGGTCTCCCACATGAGTGGCAGGGGCACAGGTACTTGGTCCATCTTCTGCTGCCTCCCAGGATGCCTTAGCAGGAAGCTGCATCAAAAGTGGAGCAGCCACGACTCAAACGGGGGCTCCTGTATGGGATGCAGGTACTGGGGCTGCAGCTCAGCCTGCCCTGCCCGGAACTCCTTTGGTGGCATTTGTGTGCTCTGCTCCGTGTGAGAGAATGAGCTTGTCAACAACAGGTTCTGAGCAAGGGATTAGAACAGCCCTGCGTCTATGTTGGCTGAGCACACAGAGGTCTCAGAGTTGTCACAGGAGCGAGTGGGTGTGGGGGCGTGGTGGGGCAGAGATAGAGTGGTATCAGCAGCTCGTGGCTCCCGGAGCATCTGCCCTTGGCCGTGTCCTTGGGTCCTCAGACAGCAAAGCAAGTCTTGTTTTCCAGAGCAGGGCAGGGGCTGGGGGTGGTGGGGACATGTTGAGCTGACTAGTGGCAGACCCGGTTCCAGAGGTCCCTGTTGGTGCTGGAGGCCGTGTCTGGCTTCTCCCACCCTGCAGATTGTCACCCTTCTGCCCACCCCACAGCTGCACAGAGCAGGAGGGCTAAGAGAGAGGCTTTGTAACCCCGCTGGGACCATTGACCAGGGTGCCAGGGACCTCATGCCCCATCACCAGGAGGAGAAAGCCACCCATTCTGCAGGCCGGGGACTGGGAAATCAGGACACAGCTCCCCTGTCCTGCGGCTCAGGAGTGAGGCAGGAGGACACTCTGTCCACCTCCGGACACCCCCAAGGCTGTCCTGGAAAATAACAACTGGGCACGCTCTGATGTTCTGTTTTGCAGCCGCTTCTGTGTGTAGAGCCAGGTGGCCCCAGCCCTTGGCACTCCCTCCAAGACCAGTGTGTGTGGGCAGAGGATGCGATGGTGCTAGTCGTGCTGGCCTAGAGGGAAGCAGGCAGCCCATGAGACAGAGAAGAACTCAGGCTTCTGGGAGGGGAGGGGCCAGCCCTGATGTTTCCGTCTTGTCTGTGGATGCTAATGGGGAAGCCCTGCCCCCTGGCAGCTTCTTATGGATGCATGATGGTCTGCATTGGTCTGTGTGCTTCCTGACTTTCCTGTGTGAGCAGAGAACAATGCCTACCGCACCGAGCACTTGACAAGTGTTTGCTGAGCTTGCACAAATACATGGAAGATTCTAACATGCTGCAGAGGCTTGGTGAACATCATTTTTCTCTCCTGAGAATCATTCCTGGTCAGCACAAGGGCACAGAGCTGGCTATTTCATTTTTATTATATGTTTTATTTATTTATTTGTAAGGCAGTGATGGGGAGGGGGAGAAAGACTAAGAGAGGGTACTTTTATCTGCTGGTTTACTTCCCAAAATGGCCACAATAGCCAGGGCTGGACCAAACCAAACCAGGAGCCTGGGACACCAGCCTGGTCTTCCACGTGGGTGCATGAGCTCCAAGATGTGGGCTGTCCTCCACTGCTTTCCCAGGAGCATTAGCAGGAAGCTGGTTGAGAAGTGGAATAGCCAGGACTTGAAGCAGTGCTCATATAAGTTGCTGGCTGCCTATGCTGGTTCAATGTGCTATGCCACACACAGACCCCACCAAAGGGTGGTTCTTGACATCTACCTGTTAGGGTAATGGGAGCAAAGATGGAGGTGGAGATGGGGCACTGGTATGGGCGGGGCAGATGGGATGCGGTTCAAAGAATAGGGGTGCAGGAAGGTTTGCTTGGGACACATGTGTGGCTGGCCCCAGGGGAGTAGGGGCTGCTAATCCCCTGGCTGCTTTAGGCAGGATAGAAGGGTGAGGAAGCCTGGGGCAGTGCTGTCAGCTTCTGCCAGTCCTGGACCACTCACAGGGCTGAACCAAGTCTCATTTCCTCATCTGTGAAATGGGCCAGTGCTTTCAGTGCCCAGAAGGGGCTATGGCCAGGCTGCAATGGGATGAGTGACAGAGGGTGTGCCCCGCATAATGTGAGTGACTTTCTCTTGGTTCTGAAAGTGGCTCCTGAGTTACCATTCATTTGGGGTCCATTTCCATGCAGAAGAAACGAGCCAGTGCAGCACCCTATATCTGAGGTGCTGTACACACACCCCCCCACCTGCACACAATGAGTTTCCCACTCACTGGGCCCAGATGGGGAGGGGACCTTCTCTCAGGGGTCAGGTGAGGCTCCCCAGGGACCATTCCCAGGTGACTGGGGGTGGCGGTGCCTCACCCTCTGCCCTCCTCATCCGCAGGTACAAGACGGTGGTGACCCCACGGAGGGCAGCGGTGGCCATCGCCGGCTGCTGGCTCCTGTCTCTTGTGGTGGGGCTGACCCCCATGTTCGGCTGGAATAACCTGCAGGAGGTGGAGCAGGCGTGGGTGGCCAACGGCAGCGTTGGGGAGCCGGTGATCAAGTGCGAGTTTGAAAAGGTCATCAGCATGGAGTACATGGTGTACTTCAACTTCTTCGTGTGGGTGCTGCCCCCGCTGCTGCTCATGGCCCTCATCTACCTGGAGGTGTTTTACCTGATCCGCCGGCAGCTCAACAAGAAGGTGTCGGCCTCGGCTGGTGATCCGCAGAAGTACTATGGCAAGGAGCTCAAGATCGCCAAGTCACTGGCCCTCATCCTCTTCCTCTTCGCCCTCAGCTGGCTGCCGCTGCACATCCTGAACTGTATCACCCTCTTCTGTCCCACCTGCCACAAGCCCAGTGTCCTTGTCTACACCGCCATCTTCCTCACACACGGCAACTCGGCCATGAACCCCATCGTTTATGCCTTCCGCATCCACAAGTTCCGCGTCACCTTTCTTAAGATCTGGAACGACCACTTCCGCTGCCGGCCCGCGCCGCCTGCGGTCGCAGCCGCCACTGCTGCCGAGGACCTACCAGACGAGCAGGAGGGGAAGCCCAAGGACTAGGCACTGCCTGCCCTCTGCTCCCCCACCTGAGCTGTGGAGGCCCCAAAGAGAGATGGAGGCTGGGGAATGGGGTGCTTCTCCCAGGAGTACACCCCTGCACCCTAGGGTCCTGGGGACGTGGTGGGGAGGGAACCTGCAGCCTGGGCCAAGAGCAGGGTCTCGAGCACCGTCGCCTTCTTCTGGGGACTGAGCAGGGCCCTGTGGAGGCCAAGAGTACAGAGGGACTGATGGGTTTTTGCCTGAAGGGGGTCCGGTACATAGGAGGGGCGTGTCTTGGCCTTGCTTTCTCCCTTCCTCTGTGGGAGGAGGCAGCCAGAAGCAGCTAAGGGTCAGTAATCAAAGAATCTCTGTCCCTACCTCAAAGGGACTCTGCACAAGGAAGCCCAGGATTGCACCTGGCAGGGGCAGAAAGAGTGGGTCCAAAAGTTGTTTCTGACCTTAGCTTTTATTCTCCATCAGCCCTTGAACTAGGGGCAGGGTTCGCACCTCCCCATTGTCCCACCCCTCAAACCCCTCCCCCAAACACATACACACAAACACACTAGGAGTGTGGAGTGCTGGGTGCTGGCCTCACACAACCACTAGGCGGCAGCACCAAGCCCTCCTTGCTCTACTGTCCCCTGGAGGAGCCTGGCCCCAGTGGGAGTGCCATGGGGGAGTGTGGTGGTTTGTGCAACCCAGTGCTCACTGGAGCTGTCGTGGGGGGACAAGTGGCAGGCTGGAACCAGCCGGAGGAGACCATTCATGAGAAATGCTGGGGATCAGTTGTGGCTCAGTGTGGAACCTTTAGGGGTCTGGGGGAAGCCTGGCCTGAGACACCCTTTCTGGCGCACACGATTGTGGGGGGGAGGGTATCAGGCCTTCCTTCTGTCGGGGACTGGGTGGGAGGCTGCAGGACTAATAAAAGGCTAGACCCTGGTAGTGAGCATGGCGCTAACGCTGTCAGGGATGTGGGGGAGCAGTGGGATTGGGGGAGAGATGCGGAGGCTGCAGGAGCCCAGGGTTCCCTCCAGGGTGTGTCTGTTGCTATGGTTACACAGGCACCTAGGGTGAATCAGACAGCAAGAGTCTAAACACTCACACATCAGGGAAAGTCCCCGTAAGACCCAGAGCTCCCTTCACTGGCTCCCTCACAAGGATGCCGGACGGCGCCCCAGGTGACTCCACACTTCATGGTCAGAGGCCCCTGGCTGCAACCACAAGCCTTTATTTGATGCTTCTTGCCCAGTGCACAGCCCCGTGCCCACTTCAGCTCCTGCACATTTCTGGTCTTTTCCACCCTGGAAGCATGCTCCCGGGGGGCTCGCTATGCCCACCTGTAACTTCTGGGCTCCAGCCAGGGCAGGCGGAGCCAGCGGCAGCAGAGGGAAGCCACGGCTGTGAAAGTGGGAGTCTGGGGTCTTGGTGAAGTTGGATCCTCAGGCTGCAGCACCTGCTGGAGAAGGTGCTTCCTGAGCCCTGGTGCGGGGTGGAGCGTGGCTGCTGCCAGAGGTGCGGGGCGGTGAGGGGGTTGGGGAGGAGAAGGAAAGAGGGGTGCAGCAGGTGGAACGCAGCACCTTCCACTCTCCCAGGGCCTCCCTCCCTAGCCTGCCCTGCAGTACTACACGCTTCCTTATGCAACGCTGAAGAATGCCAGGGAAGGGGTAGGGGCTCCGTATCCCTACCTCTATGTAAAGTCACTCAGCATGGCCTGGCTCTGCAATGTCACCGTGCTTTTCCACACTGGTGCACTAGCTGCCCGTGCCTGCACATTTGCATCCTGAGCTGACCGTCCCCCTCCCAGCCCAGCCCCTGTTTAGAGGGAGCAGGGGTGGGGGCCCAGCCAGTCACCTGCCTTGTAGGCACGGCTTCCTCCCACCGTGGCTCTTCAGTGTGTGGCTGAGGCTGCAAGAGACCTGCAGGTTAGAGCTTGGCTAGGGGAGGAGGGGAGGAAGGGGGGAGTTACCAGGTGGGAGGATGGGGGAAGGGAACCGCAGAGGGTCATGGCTACACGCCTCTCCCCACACTCCTGGCCTTCACTCTCCTGTCCTCCTGCCTTGGATTTTCAGCTGCATCTAGTTCAAGTTCTCCTGTTCTCCTGATGCTCTCCAGCTCACCTTTGACCTCCAGCCGGCATTCCACCGAGGCCTCGCCCAGCACGTTGACCGCCTTGCAGGTGTAGACGCCAGAGTCAAAAGGGCTAGGCTTACGAATCTCCAGGGTGCAGATCCCCTGCTCGGAGATGGCTCGGTACTTGGGATCGCCCTGGATGTCCATCTTGTTCTTCATCCAAATGATCTTGGGCTGGGTGGAGTCATGGTCAGGGCAGAGCTGGGATGCCAGCCTCGGGGTGGGGTAGACAGGCCTGGGTGATGCCCCCACCCCTGCACTCCTCTAACTCCTCACCTTGGGTGACGCTCGGACACTACAGAAGAGTTGAGTGCTGTAGCCCGGTGTGGAGGTGTGGTCAGCCAGGGGCTGTGTGAATGAAGGGGCTTCTGAGAAGTCTCGCTCGACAAACCCTTTGGGTTTGGCTACAATACCTGGGTTTGGAGAGAAAATGGGGGCAGCTCTGAGGGTGTAGAAATGGGGGCACCCTAAGAAACTCCTCATCTAAGCTTGCAGGGGAATTTCAGGGAGCATGCCTTTCAGAGGCCCGGGATGGGGAATGGAGTGGGTAGGCCAGCGGCTGGCCTGGTGGCAGTCTGTGTCCTGGCACAGTCTGTGTCTGGCTGGCTTTTTTTTTACTTTTCTAAATGAAAACTTTGAATTCTGTGCAGCACAAGACGGTGTTAAAAAGAAGGTATCTGGTGGAGCCTGCAGGACATTGGGGACCAAGACCTGGGACTTAGTGCTGGATGCAGGGGTGCCTGGCACCTGCTGAGATGGACAAGAGCACCCCTCTCCTGTTTGATCGGCCGGCCAGCTGCGTTTTCTCTGGACCCAGAACTCTGTGCATCCAGCAAACAGCCCTGAGGCTGCCTGGCCGTGTGCATCAAGATCTCCTGGGATGCAGTGGTTGTGTGGGGCTGGCAGAACCAGTGCACAGCTTCCTGCTCATTTGCATGGGTCTGCTGTGCTGCGTTTGCTGAAATCCGTCAGCTGCATCCATTACTTCGATTTCAAGCCTGTGTGTGTGTGTGTGTGTGTGTGTGTGTACGCGCACGCGTGCGCACGCACCCACACACCCCTGCTGTGAGGCGGGAGGGCAGCAGATATCCCTGGGAGCGGGCACCCAGGAGAAGCCACAGAGCCGTGGTGACCCTGGGAAATGCTGGCCCACCCACCTGCCTTCTGGATGTGCGCCAGCTCCTTGGTGACTGTGGCTGAGTCACTGAGGCCACACAGGTTTTCGGAGAAGACCCGGAAGGAGTAAGAGTTGCCAACGATGAGATCGGAGATGGTGCAGGTGGTGGGGTGGTAGCGTTCCAGCACCGTGAACCATTGCTGTGGGGACAGAGCAGCTGGTCACCCTTGCCTGGCTTCTCCCTCCCTGCCAATCAGCAGCCCCCTCCTCAGCGGCACTTGCTCACTCCATGCCCCAACCTGGGGGACCTGGGTCAGCCGGGGGGCCTTAGAGAATCTGCAGCCTCAGCTTCTCTTAGAAGGGCAGGCACTCAGCCCCTGAGCAAGGCTCCATGTGTTCATTTCCATACACAGGAAACTTCCAGAGCATGAACAGAGGAGGGGGTAGCAGCTCAGAGAAGGGGCTGGTCCTGGCCGGGGCCCCGCAGGGAGTCAGAGTGGTGGTCCTTAGCATCCCCAGCAGGCGGGTCCCTCGTCTCCGACTTCACCTGCCACACGGCTCACCCCTGTCTTCTTGTCTGCCTTCTGCACCGTGTACCCAAGGAGTTCTGTGTTGCCCGTGTCCTGGGGTGGGCTCCACTCAAGAGCGGCATTACAGCCCCACACATCTAGGAGCTTGATGCTGCTGGGGGGCCCAGGTTTCTCTGCAGGACCAGAGGGCAAGGCATGGGTGTCAGCACCCGGCAGGCCTGCCTCCCGGTCCTCACAGCCTGATGTGGTTCCTGCCAGGCCCCATGGGCCATGCCCCACTCTCCCTGCCAAGCTGGGTGCTCCTGCACCCTGGCCCCCTTACCAATCACCAGGATGTCGATGGCTGCCTTGGCCTCCAGGTCTTCCAGCCGCACAGTGAGCTCATAGCGGCCCGAGTCACAGCGCTGGGCCGAGCGGATGAAGAGGATGGAGTCCTGCTCGCCGCTGCGCACATTCACGCGCTGCGTGTCCAGGGCGTGGCCATCATGGGTCCAGGAGGCCTGGGGCTTGGGCTTGCCCTGATGGAGAGCAAGCCGCAGGGTGAATGCAGGCAGGGGCCCACAGCCCCGGAAAGAGGGCAGACCTGCCTCCCCTACTACCCTCATCTTCTCAGCCTCTGACCACTGAGTCACATGCCCAGTTGAGAGTGCACGAGGCCACCCTGGTGGATCCCAGGTAGGCCCCCATGGGGGTCCTGACACTCCCCAGGCTCCCTGCAGGGACCCACCTGAAAGGGGATCTGCAGGTTGATGGCTTCTCCCACGCGGCGGATGTAGGTCTGACGGAGGTGGCGGGGGACGCGGATCTTGGGGGCCTCTGCATCAGAACGAGAGTCCAGGCTTAGCACAGCAGTGGGGCAGCTGGGGAGGACAGTTGGCTGGCAGGTGGCAGGCGGCCTTGGTATGTCCTGGCTGCCTCCCCATGGGGAAAGGCGGAGTTCTCACTGCTCCAGATCTAGAGGACCCCATCCCCATGAGGTCTTCAGGGAGCTGAGAAATGAGAGGTTGCTGGCAGGACAGGGCCACCGTGGTGTGAACTGGTAGGCATCTTGGGCACTGCCTTCTTGGTACCTTGACCTGGTTAGGCTGAGATTTGCCTGCAAATCCCCAGACTCCAGATGGGGCCGACAACCTCTCGGTCTCCCCCTGGTGGGGAGCGGGCAGTTCACCTGTTGCACTGCTGGGAAAAGGCAGCCTAGTCTTTCTCCTAGGAAACCAGCACAAGATACCTGACACCACCTCAGAACAGGACTTTCTGGGAACCCTCTTTGCCCACCCCTCCTAGGTCCTACTGGGAGGATTTTGGGGTTTTCCTTATGCACTCCTCCCACAATCTTTCCATCTTGCTGCTGGCAGGTCGTTCTTGGACTTGTCAGCCCCCTGCTAGACAACCACCTTCTCACACATCTAGCCAGGTGCACTCACTAAGCATTGCCAGTGAGGCTGCCTCAGCAGCTGCCCTTCCCCCTGGGTGGGTGCTGGAGCCAGGACTGGGGCTCCTCTGTGGCAAACAGGTGGCAGCAGTTGGCTGGTGGCATGCAGAACGCGGAGGAGACAGTGAGAAGGGACACTGTGTCTCCAAGGATTAGCTGAGCGGGCACTGGGCTCTGGAGCCTCGGGCTTGGAATGCTTCAAGGGCAGCTGCAGGGGGCCAGGAATGCTTGGCAGCCCCAGGTGGCCGGGAGGGACAGCTGTCCCGGGAGGCTCCTGGACAGGGCCCTGCCCCACCCTGTCCTGAGGGGCCTGGCTGTTCTTTACTTGCTCTGGGCCTCCTCAGCCCCTTCTCTCCAGGAAATCCCTTCTTGTCCTGCCAGAGGCACCTGCATGGAGCAAAGAGCGTGGAGCTGGCCCCCTTCAGCAGTGATGCACCCCGGGGGACATCTCTGAGGCTGAGCTCCCTGGGGTCCTTTGGTGATGGATGGGGGGACCTGTGGTGAGGTGCAGGATGCTGCAGGCCACTGCCAGGCCAGCCAGGCAGCTGTAGTTGCTGCCACCAGGGTGGAGGTTGCATCTCATCCGGAATGTGCAGGCTTTGGAACCCCAGGCCTGGCCTAGGAGGGCTAGGGGCAAGCATGGGCTCCTGGGGACCTGCTTGGTCTGGCTACCATGATCCCTGAGTCTCAAACTTGAACCCAAACTCAACCCCATTCTGTAGTCTCAACACTTTCTCCTAGAGGTCTCTCTAGACCCCTGGAGGTAGGGTTCTGTCCCCCAGCTCTGCTGAGAACTGGCTGAGGCAGAAGGTGGAGAAAGCTCCAGGCCACCTGCTTGTCCATGTCTCTTCTCACCCTGGGGCCCCATGCTGTCTCTAGAGACGCGAGATCGGACCCAGTGACTCACCGCCATTAACAGACCGAAACCTGACCAGCCCTGGCAGGGGAATGGGGGCGGGTTTGAGGCTAATACACCCTGCAAATAGAAATATTAGCCACAGGGACAGCAGCTGGCCTCCAGTGGCCAGTGGGTGCTGCCTTGTGAGGATGGAGAAGTTATGTGGCCATTCTGCATTCTGCGGCCTTTTCTTCTTCTTCCCGCCAGGGTCACGTTGTGAGCAGGGCCTTCTTGCTGCTGCAGACCCCGAGGGGAGGTGGGGACCCATGGGGCCCAGGACATTCCCCTGGTGCTGCTAAGGACTGAAGATCAGACAGGAGGGAGTACAGAAAGGTCATCGAACCTGGGTCCCAGGGACCTGGAGCTTCTGTTGGTGGCCATGGCAAAGCCCCTCCCCCAGGCTTGGCCCACTCAGCTCCAGAGGGCCCTGGCTGCCTGGGAAGCAGGACCTCCCTACAAGCAGGTGTGTGTGAGTGTGGCGAGGCGGGCTTGCCTTCCAGCAGGTGAGAGCTGGGCAGCAAGATGACGAGGGGCTTTACCGATGGTCTCCAGGATGTGGACAGGCTGTTCCAGCACGGCCGGCGGGCCAGCACCCGCCCGGCTCACGGCAGTCACGCGCAGGAAGAACTTGTCCCCCAGGGCTAGGTTCCGCATCGTCTGCTGGGTCACCATCAGGGGCCGGGCATTCACAGGTACCCACTCTGAGGCTGGGCAGGAGGGCAGAGAGAGGGGGTGGGGAGGGTATGAGGCCTTGTCCGTGGGCTTTGCCTTCTTGCTGGTTGTCTGGGAACACTGACCCCCCATCTATGGGTCTGTCTCCCCCTTGCCATGCCCACCCCAACTTCTGAGTTCCCAGCAGCATCAGAGACACATCATGGCCTTATAGTAGTGGCCAGAGGTGAGAAGGACGAAGCCAGAGAGGGCTGGATACATTTGCAAAGTCACACAGCGAGGTTGGGGGGCCTCGCCATGCCTCCTCATTCTCTCATGGCCTGTCCCTCTATAAGTGGGGTCTTTTGATGCATAGCTGACTATCAGAGGTCCCTGGTGGGGCAAGAGGGGCAGGGATGGATGCCTCCCCATCTTCTGTGACTCCCTGAGCAGCCCCAGTGCCCAGCCCCTCTCCTCACCACCCAGTACTCACCTCCTTCCCGGCGGAATTCCAGCACATAACCCTGGAGCCCCAGCTTTCCCAGGCGCTCTGGGGGCTCCCAGCTCACGGTCACTGAGCTGCTGCTCACATCCTCCAAGGCCAGCCGCAGGGGGGCGCTGGGAACATCTGTGCGGGAAGTCAAGGTGAGCTCAGGAGCCCCCTCCTCTCCTTATTCCTGTCCCCCGCCCCGCCCCGCGCCACCCCTGGTCACCTTCACTGAGGGGGGCAGGTTTTGTGGCTGCAGGGGCTTCTGCAGGGGCCGCGGGGGCCTCAGGGGTAGGTTCCTGAGAGACAGGGTCCTGCAGCTGTGGGGGCTGCTCCTCCGACGCTGCTGCTGCTGCTGCTGCTGCAGACTCAGTGCTGGGCGCCTTGGCAGACTCAGCCGTTGCCTCCTCCGTGCTGGGGGCAGGGGTCTCAGAGGCGGCTTTTCCCGTCATTGCTGGGCAGGCTGGGGCTCGCACTGCTGTGAGCAGGGTCGGTGTGGAGGGCCTGGGGCTCCAGGATGCCTGGGCCACCTCGGTCTGGGTTTATATAGCTAGGGGCTGCCCCGCCCCCTGCCAACGATTCTCAGCTGTGGGGTCAGGTCAGGTGGGGGGCTGGGAGCAAGGCGTCCAGGCTAGGAATAGATCTGGGGGAGGAAGCGCACAGGCCCCTTGAGGCGCTCACTCCCTTGTCCAGCACCCTGGCTGTGCCTGGCCACCAGAGTGCCGCTGCCCGGGGAGTGGGGGAGGGCGTGTATGGGAGAGCTGGGACTTGGCTGGGGGCCGGTGCCAGGTGACAGGGCTGTGGGGAGAGTGTCCATCTGGGGACGGAGACCAGACTGAACTCTGAGTGTCTCTGGGGCCACCTGTTTCCGGGGCTTCTCACACCAGGGAGTGGGGCTCAGAGTCCCCCGACACATTTCCCTGGGGTCTGCAGGCCTCTAGGACTCTCCCCTGTGCTGTGTGAGGTTGAGGGAGTGGGATGGGGTTCTGCAGGACACCAGGGGCTCAGGGTGTCAGGAAGAGTGGGCATCTCGGAGCTCACGGTTGAGCACATTGCCTGTGGCAGGGAAGGGTCTGTGGGTTCTGCCACAGCATGGCAGGTGCACAGGACAAGGGGCATCAGGAACCTGCCCTGCCAGAATGCACCTGCTCCAAGTCTCAGTGACCTTGGTGCAGTCAGGAGGGGCGTACTCCACGGCCCGATCACCTACAGACGGCCTCACTTCTTACTGCCACTGCCTGGGTTCATGGTCAGCCTTCTTTGGTTTCCCTTTGGTACACAGAACCCTTTGCCCTGGGGGTTGGGACAAATTGGAGGTGGATCTTGGAAAGGCACTACTGCTGGAAAACAGCTTTCAGAATCTTCTAGATTCTTTGAAGCAGGGTGTGGGTGGGAGCGTTCCCAGTATAGGGCAAATGAGACATCTAGACATGGATTGAATAAAACATTAGCCCAGGTCATGCCTTGAAAAGCCACAACAGTAAGAAGTTACAACCATTTTGTAGGCATGACAGTTCTGACAGGGCTGATGGGTCTGCTTGGCAGCACCCCAGCACCACCCCCAAATGCCCACTTCTGTGCCCTAGGAGGTAGGGAGGGGAATGTGTGCAGTAGGGCAACCCCGAGCTCTGGGGGACACGGCTGGCTCCAGTGGAAGCATAGAGAAATGACCGGCATCTTTGTAAACCTTAAAGTGAAATACAAGGTGAAGAGGGCTGGGCATGGGGCAATGCACGAGACTGCACGGCCCTCCTGGGCAGCAGAAGGAGCAAGCCACGCAGAAATGCTGTCCTCTCGTGGGCTGGAAGCTTGTTCAAGATGCAGTGAGCTCGCTGCACCCAGGGATGCCAGTTGTGGCCAAGTCAGACGGAAAGTCAGGTGATGATCAAAACAGAAGATGGGGTGGGGGTGGCCTACAGAGGTGGGATAGGGGTGTGTCCTCGAGGTGTACTCAGGAGAGACTTGCTGTTCTGAGTGGAGGCCGCACAGGTGTTCCCTCAGTGATGATTCATATCTGACATATTCCTTCCAAGCATATGTCTGTCAGTTTCAGAATCAACAGTCCTGTCATTTCTTTAGCAATAGATAACATGCTACCCTTTCTTGGGGCTGGCTATCCTAGCTGGGTCCAATAGTAGAGGGCCCCTCTGGTGGCGCCCATGGCCTCCGGCTGGCGATTCAGTGTCCTGCTGGACAAGGAGCAGTCCTTGGAGACCCGATCTTCATCCTTGGCCTCTGACTCTGCAGCTATAAGCAAATGTGACTAACCCTGCAGCTCCCTGAGTCAGCCCTGGAGAGCCTGCCCAGGCTGGGGGAAGGGTGGCCCCAGGGGACGCGGGCTGGCGGCCACTGCCATGGGGTGGGCTGAGCAGCGGGCAAGGATCAGGCGACACTTGGCCCCACTGGCCAGCAGTGAATGCCACGTACCCTTCTGAGTGCTGGCCAAGGCCCTTGCTTCCCCTGCCTTTAAAGGGGCTGTGACCTTGGGGGTCAGGTGCATTTGCCCTGCTTCAGCTGGTTTGGATTTCAAGGCCACCGGCAGGTATTCTCTTCCCTATTTCTCAAACCAGAGTCACAAACCATCCGGCCACATCAAGATCCTTCCAAGTCACAGACAACCCGAACATCAGGGACTCCGGGCACAAGTTCCAGCCATCTATGGAGCCCCCGCTGCAGCATCCCAGCTCATCCCAACCGTCTCCGACCAGAGCCCCAGGCCAGCCTGAGCCGAGATGCCCTGAGCGCTGTGCCTCTGAGTTGAGGGAGCAGAGTGAGCAGCAGGGGAGCCCAGGACATGGGACAGCCCTTGGATTCCACCCAGCCCTGCAGCGGGAGGCTTGCCTCCAGACAGAGGTGCCTGTCACTGGGGGTTGCCCTGCAGAGACACGCCCCCAACCTCAGAGGACAGGGAGAGGGCATAAGATGACATTCAGGGTTCTTCGCTGTGCCTGGTCCTATAATGAGCTCTCACTATCACCCACCGTGATAGGAAGAGATGAAAAGCTAGATGAAGGGCCTTTGGCAAGAAGCTAAATTTCTTGCAATAAAAAACTGAATTGGGAGACCACAATGATTGCTGGAAGGCCTGCAGCTTGGCTTGGCTAAGTCCACAACAGGTGACACAGGAACTGCTAGAGTCTCCCCTTGAGGGTTACTGGGCCTGGCATAGCCGGACGTGGCAGCTTTATCTTGGACCCCCAAGGCTCAGAAAGAAGAATCCAGAGGAGTGGCAGAGCAGAGCCCCTTGGGGGGTGGGGTCCAGTGTCCTACAAAGATAGACCAGAGCTAGGACTGAGTGATAAGCTATGCTGCTTTATTGAATAGTTGTGGGATTAAGAAAGGGAAGGGAGAGAGGGGCTGCGATTATATTCCTATGAGGAGGTTGCAGGCTGGGCAGAGGGTATAAATGGTAGGGTCACTGGGTACTGGAGGACCTGGGGCTGCTTCTTCTCCTTTAATAGGCATGACCATGAGCAGGAATTCAAAAACGTACCCTTGCACCAGCATTTCCACTCATCAGCAGGTGTACCTTGCACTGTGCTGGCCCACAGTCCCCACAGCCCCATGCCCTGTGCACCCCATCTTACACACTGTGCTGCGTTCCACACTTGTTCCCAGGCTCAACTCAGGACTCCATGGTGCAGGTGGATCCTGGGCTGAGGGGAGAGTGGCCTCCGCAGCCCCCACCTTCCTATCCCTGCCCCACACAGAGTGTAGGACAAGGGGCAGGCTAAGGCGCAGCCAGGGCATCCCTGATGGCATTGGTGAGAGGGAAGCGTAGGTTCTGGCCACAGAATGAGCCGCGGAAGTCATCCAGGTCCAGCGCCCACACCATGGCCCCCGCCAACTGCCTGCTTTTCAGGTATTGCACCTGGGTAAAGGAACAGAGCAGGCAGGGCTTGGGTCCCTGGACCAGAGCAGTGTGTGTGTGTGATGGGTGATGTGTGGTGCGGCCCTCTCCAACCGGAGGAGGGAACAACAGGTGCTAAGACCCACGTACCGGTGACCCAGTCCCCACTGTTCAGGGGACTAGATTTGGGCCTCTTCCCTCTTTATCCTGGGGTTCGAGCTCTGGGAAGCCTACCTTCTGTCTGACACTCTCCAGGTCGTCGTACCCCACCCACTGGTTGCCCTTGGTGGCATAAGGGACCTGTTGGCCCAGGAGTCTGTGGACCGTGGCACCTTGGAGGAAGTCACAGATCTGAGAAGAGAACAGAGCAGGGATCGTGTGGGGAGTGGCACCTGACTCAGCAGGTGGTGGGGAGAAGTCAGCCCCACCAGGTCTCCGACAGCCCCTCTCCCTGGCTTCTACTGGTTGGTGTAAAACAAGTGGGAATCCAGCATTCCTCTTTGCCACAGCCAAGGGGCTGTAAGGGGGTTCCTTACTGGCTTCCTCCCTCATATAGATTTGAGGACAAGTTCAGGGTCTCACAGAGGAACAGAGACTAGACTGAAACACAGAACCTGCCTCCTGGCCCTGGATCTTTCCCATGCTGGAAGACTCCACTTGGTGGCTGGGGCGGGCATGTGCCTGTATCTGCTGGAGATGGAGTGGCAGAGACCTCAGCGTGTCGTCTCTTTCTCAAGGGCGTGACGCCAACAGAGGATTGTTTTATTCCCAGAGGAGAAAAGTAGTATGAGGGCAGTCCCTTTCCCGGGGTGGTGTTGGTGGTGTTGGAGCTCTCATGGTCTCCTCTGGCTCCCTTACCTCATAGTAGGCGAGTATCCCCTCCTCCTTGGTGAACCGGCCGGGCAGCCCCGGTCCCAAGATGGGAACTCCAACGCCAGTCTCAGAGGAGGCCAGCGTGAAGCTCTTGCCAAAGGCAGGGATGCCCAGAAGCAGCTTATTGGCTGGGACCCCTCGTCTCATCACATAGCCCACAGTATAGTCCTGGATGGGGACAGGGCAGGGAGGAATGTGTGGGTGGGGTGGTATGGGCAAGGACCCCTGGGCTTCGACTCCGGGATGTGGGCACCCTGGCAAGTGGCAGAGCTTTGGGCACACACAGCATTGCTGAATCTGTCAGGACTTGCATCCTCTTGACCCCGGAACAGGGGGCTGTGGTGTCCGGTGGTCCCACGCCAGGCTCCGTGGAAATCATAGGTCATGAGACTGATGAAATCCAGGTGTCTGGGGAGGAAGGGCAGAGCGGGAAATTAAAAAAGCCCTTGGCTGCACATCCAAGGCCCCAGCAGGATATGAGCTGGGGCAGGAGGCAGCTGATGCGCAAGCTGTTAAGCCAAGTCCCAGCGTTCCCAGTGAGCACCACCCTGGCTGCTGGCCCACCTACCACGGGCCACAAGGGCACTTGGGGTGAGAGTGGGTCCCTGTATCCTGGCCCAACATGCGTGTGGGAGCCGGCCTCCATCCCACCTGCTGCTCCCCTCCAGGATAAGCTGACCGATAGCAACATGGGAAGTTGCTGAGAGGAGGTGCGACAGGGGAACACAGGGACCAAAAAGCGATGGAAGCCAAAGACACGAGAGGGTGGGAGGAAGTGTCCTTCGGGGCTCGGGAGCAGTGGAGGCGGACTGCCCAGCACAAGCTTCTGCCACTGGGAAAATGGTGCAGAATGCCTTCACCACCCCCAAAGTCTGGACAAATACCAAGTCTTTGCCTCTCTAGGGTCCTAAAGAAGAGCCTAAGGTCACTGTTCCAGCTTGCAGCTTTCCCGGAATCCCTCTGGAGCCATCAGGCCACTGGGCTTCTGGCAGCCATTCTCAGGGGGCTCTGGTGTTGGTCCCTGATGAGGGGGTGGCCAGCGGGGAGGGATGTGAAGTTGTCTCATTTTGGAAACCAAGTCTTTTTGTTCTGTGTCGGTCCTGTAGGCACCGGTGTCCTGCCCCAGCCTGGCATGGGGAAACTTGACGACTGGGTGGGTGTGTGGTGTCTATACCCTTTCTAGAATGCAGCCCTGGCAACTGTCAGCAGATCAGCAGCACCCCAGAGGAAAAGGAAGGGCGGGCATTGTTATGTCCCATTCGACAGATGTGCAATTGTGGCACAAGGTAGGGAAGTGACCTATTCCTGGTCCACAAGAACAAGGCCTGGAAGAGTTAGGACTCTCAGACTCTTGGTCCCCCTTGTGTACTTGGGATACCGGGGTGGGTAAAGGGGGTGGGGAGGAGGAAGAAGAGAGGTGGCCGAGGTGTGAGGGACATTGGATACGCACCTGGATATCTGGGCGATATCATAGCCGCTGTCAAGGGCCACCTTCCCTGCGGACACCGCAGCGCTCAGCAGCAGCTCATCTGCTCCACCCTGGGCCTCCCTGGCGAACTCAGCCTTCATTTCCTGGGGGAGGTAGGTAGGAGAGTGAAAGGGACCTGGGGACAGCAGGGGAGAGGCTGTGAGCTCTGAGCCCCTGGCTGCCCTTGGGCTGTGACGAGCAGCTTATAGAGATGACAGTGTGACCTCAACTTTTTCCTAAAATCTGTTTGGACCCCAAGCCCCATGCATACCATTGGTCTGGGTGACAAGAGATAAACCTTCAATCTTTTGCCCCTCCTACTGCCTGCCACGCCCTCCCTCATCGGCCAGCACCTTGATGAGTTTGGTGAGATGACCCCTGTCTCTCCGTGAGGGATAGAGCCAGGCCAGGTCCAGCCCGTCGAAGCCGTGGGCCCGCAGAAATGGCGCCACTGACCTGATGAATTGCCTTCGATTCTTGGATTTGGAGGCAATTTTGGAAAACCTAGGGTGAAAGCACAGTGTCCCATGGTTGGGAGAGGCATCCCTGGGCCTGGGGAGCAGGGAGTCCCACCTGTCCAGCTGGAGGAGGCGTTGATTGGGACAGGCCCAGTACCCAGGGGAAGAAACCAAGCAGGGGAGACTGTGTGACTCCTGGCAAGTTCCGCCCTGTCTCTGAGTTCTTTCTGGGTTCTCGACACTACATGAGTCAGGCCCCGGACAGGAGCCTCTAAAATCCCCCCTACAGTGGACTGGGGAGGCCCAGGCCTCCTTGCTGCTGTTTCACACCCTCTAGTCCCTCTTACCTCTGAGAGCCAAAGTTCCATCCACCCACAGACAGGAGGGTCTTCAGGTTGGGGTTCCTGCAGGATGGGAAGAGGCAGGGCAAGGTGGGGTCAGCGGATCAGGTGGCCCCATGTCTTGGAGGCCAGAGGCAGGCTCCAGCTTTGGGAAGAGGCTGGCTTAGGCCTCTGGGGCCCTCCTTGTCAGTGTTCTGAGTGGTCACAGACTCGACCACTGTTTTTCCTGCACTGGGAAGCCAGTATAAGGCAAAGCAGAGCCATGAACATTTTTCATGCTCCCTGGAGAGGGGAGGAGATGCCTCCAAGTGCACCCACCTTTGGCTGCCCCTCTTGTCTAAGCTAAGCCCTCCAATTCCCCACCCAGAAGTGGGTGCAGGGTGCCCATGTCCATGCTGCCAAAAACAGGGCTGCCCAGTACACCCCTGTCCCTCCCTGTGCCCTGGCTGGCCCATGGTCCAACCTGCTCTTGAGTGCATTCAGCATGCCATAGAGCGTGGCATCATTCCACTCCCATGTGTCAATCTCATTGTTGCTTATGTTGGCAAAGCTGTAGATGATGTGGGTACAGAGGAAGCTGTTGATGACATCTGGGAAGCAGCTCCCATCCCCCTCTCGGTACTGGGACCAGTTGGTGTAATAGCAGACCAGTTTGTAGGCGGAACCTGGAGGAAGAGGAAGGGGTAGGCCTCCAGGCTGAGCCCGTTACCCCCACCCCGCCCATGGGGCTTGGGGTGAGTGGGGGGTGAGGGAAGAGTAACTCGGATCTCTGGCTTGGCATGGAGCAGCTGCAGAGGCTAAATATGGTATAGACTGATAGCTGGGCCTTGAGTGGGGGCAGGGGTAGACTGGCACATGCTGCTGAAATGGGACTTGAGGGTTCCAGTAGGAGGCCTCTTGGAGGAGGCGGCTTTGAAAGAGAGTGGTGACCCAGCCCCATGACACTTGGCCTTCCCGTTGGAGCCTTAATCTGAGAGGAACATCGGCCTTTCCTGTCCCCTCTGTGGGAGTGTCCCTGTTTCAGCCTGGAGCTGGGGGTACACGGGAGCCAGCTCCCAGCATCCTCCGCTCCTGACTCCTGCTGCTGCTGCTGGGGCTGCCTCTCCCTGCCTCTGGGTACTGGGGAGGTGCAGAAGGCATTTAGGACCTGCATGGCAGTGTGCTGCCACCGGTTGCCTGGGCACTCCACGCCACTGCTGCTGGTGAAAGCCGCCACTTCCCTGAGCCTTCTCAAGTTTGCTATTTTGAAAAGTCTCAGATGTTCAGAGAAGTGGACACATGTGACCAATACCTTCTGGTGGCCGCGGACTAGCTTACGAGATACCTCCCAGCCAGAGACCCAGAAGAGCCTGGAAAAGGGCTTGCTGCTGTGCCAGCCCCCTCCCCAACGCCCCGTGCCCTTGCCACGCATTCCAGGACTGCAGGTGAAGCTGGGGGTGGGGGTGGGGGTGGTGGCATTACTCACAACACTGCAGCAGCACCAGGATCGCCAGCCCTGCAGGGGAAACCAGAGCGAGACTGTGCCAGGGTGTCTTGCCTGTGCACCTGCCACCCCTCCCACCAGGGTCTTAGCAGTCCCCCTTCTCTCCTGGCTTGCCCTCAGCCCATCCTAAGCCCAGCAGGCAGGTGGCCTGGCTCCAGGGTGCAGTGGCTTCTAAGAACTCCCGACCCAGTTTCCACTGGCCTTGGTCAGTCCAGAGACCTGTGTGAGTCGCCCTCAGTCCCATTCTGACAGTAGCAGAGTGGGTTGTAGTGCGGCCTCTTCCTGGGGTCCCCTGTACTCTGTGCTTTTTATACCAATCCCCTCCCACTTCCCCTTACAGGAACTGCACTGTGTGTCAATGGAGGAGCCCCAGCTGGCCAGCAAGGCAAGGTCGGCTGGGAAGATTGAGAAAGCCCGGGGTTTTGAAATGTCTGGGACAGTTCTGCCAGCAAGGTGGTGGGCTGGGGACTCAACTTCCTTCTGCACCCCACTCCTGCTGCTCCTTGCCAGCACCTTCCCAATTTCCCTGGCAGCCCCTGCCTTCACATCTGCAGCCCTGGGCACAGACCCTTGTCTGGGTCAATCAGGTTACATAAATGTAACCTCAGAACAAGGCTGCTACTATCCAGCTCTGCCTGCCTTCTCTCACACTCTCTGACTGCTTCCTGCTCTCCTCCAGTCTGGCCCAGTCCAGCTTTGTGGCAATGGGAAGGAAGGAACCAAGAAGCCCAAGATGAGGGCTCCCTGGGGGTAATTAGCCCTTCCTTTGAACAGTTTCTGCTGTGATAATTTCAAAACAAAACAGATGGGAGGCAGCTATTCCCAAGAGGTTTTTGAGCCGGGTGCTGTTTCATTTCCCTGATGAAATGCCCACACAAATAGGGAGTTGGGGCCTGGTGCAGACCTAGGATGTGGTCAGGTGCAGAGAAAAGACACAGCTCCCCCTGATCCTTTCCCGGGTCGTCCCCCAGGGTCAGGTGCAGACCATCTCACAAGGCATGGAATCTCCTCCATGGATGCTTCGGACATTCAGGCCCCATGGCCAGGCTATATCTCTCCATACTTCCCAAATCTCTCATCAACCTCTACGTAGGAGCAAGCCTCTTAAGGAGGCTGGGGCTGGTGCAGCCCCTGCTTGGGACTCCATCTGGGCCCCCATTGGAGGCAGACAGGGGAGCTAGGCAGGCCACGGGCTTCCAGACACAGTGCCCTTATTAGTTACCACAGTGTTAGGCAGTGACTGACGTCAGCCACACTGCGCGGGCAGCCCTCTTTCCAGGTCGTCTGCCTCCTGCTCTTCTGGTCTGGTTCTTTCGCCTTCTCTGAAACTCTGATAACCCATTTCCTTCACTGTAAGATGGTGGGGGGTTGTCCGGGGGTGGCCGTTTGGTCTTACAGGTCAAATGCAGTGGCTTCCTTCCTGCTCATGCGGATCCTGGGAAGACAGACGATGATGGCTCAGGTGGTTGGTCGGGTCCCTACTGGCTTGAGTTCCTGGCTCCCAGCTCCAACCTGGGCATCTGGAGAGAAAGCCAGCAGATGGGAACACTGACTATCTGGCCGTCTCTTTCTGTCTCTCTGCTTTTCTAATTAATTTTGAATAATTACGGGCAGGAGTTTGGTTCAGTGATGAAGTTACTGCTTGGTCTGTTCACATCCTGCTCCCTGGGAGGACCTGGTTTGAGTCCTGGCCACTCTACTTCTGACCTGGGAGAGGCAATAGATGATGCTCCAGTGCCCAGGTTTCTGCCTCCCATGTGGGAAAAACTAAGCTGGCTTCCGGATTCCTGGTTTTAGCCTGGTCAAGTTGTGATTATAGCAGCCATTTAGGAAGTGAATGAGTGGATGGAAGATCTCTCTCTACACCCCCTTCTGTCTCACTCAAATACAGTGAATATAAATAAATAAAAATTTGAAGTATCATGCATAGAAAAAAAACACAAAGAATTCCATGGTTGCCAGAGTCATACTCTGAATTCTACAGGGTGACAGCTTTCTCCTTTGAAAGAAATTGTCTTCCTTTGTACCCGAGATGATTGACAACTCCTGTGTGCTGGAGTACAGAGGAAGAACTCCCCTCGTCTCTAGTAGTGATGTGGCACAGTGGTTTGCATGTGGAAGTGTTCATGGTGCAAGGTATTCAAGAAGCACCTTCTCTCTTCCTTTGTTACAAATCACCTCCTAGACTAGGACTGGCCCAGGCCCCTTTGTCCTGTGCCCATATTCACGATGCATGACCAACACATGCTCAAGGCCTTGCCTCCACAGCCCTGGCCAGGGGTCCCACCCTGTACTCTACTCGCCAGCATCATCTTTCCTGCTCTTAGGCTATGGCTTCCATATGTGTCCTTCACACCCATCTGCAGCTGGGGAGCTTGGTCCCCAGAGTCTGATATTGAAGCTACCAAGTGCTGGGAACTTGGTGCCAGCACAGCTGAGAGGTGGCACTGCTGTGGGTCATGATTAGACTGGAGCAGGTCACCAGGGTGAAGCCCTCATGCCTGTGCGTTGCAAGATGCCTTACCCAACCCAGCCGCACCTCTTGCCTGTGATGCCCTTGCCACTTGGGGATTCAGTTAGGAGGAACACCTCCCCACCCTCCAAAATGGTCCTGACAGCAGGATAACAGTATAAAAGAGAAAAGCCATAAGACAAATGTCTGCATCTGCCTCCCTGGGCAGCCCTCAGTAGGCTCTGCCCTGCACTGGTCACAAGGGGCCGTGCAGAGAGGTGGGTGACAGAGGCAGAACAGGTGTGCACGGAGAGGCAGTCTCTGGCCACAGAGAACCTATAACGAGCAAAGAAAGGGGATGTCAAACAACATGATGGATCCTGTGTTAGAGCTGCACGAAGGGAAGTTCAACAGGCAGCCTTGAGGTGCGGATGGTCAGGGACTACTTCCTTAAGACTCGGAGTCTCAGGAGGTGGGAAGGAAGGGAGGGGTCAGCCTAGCACAAAAGTGCATGAGCAGGGCAGACAGCTGTGACAACCAACTTAAACTTCCACCTGTGACAGCAACTCCTCATGGGAGTGCTGATTGTAGTCCTGATAGCTCCACTTCTGATCCAGCTCCCTGCAAATGCACCTGAGAAAGCAACAGAAGATGGTCCAAGTGTTTGGCAACCTGCAGCCCACAAGGGATACCTGGATGGAGTTCTGGGTCCCTTGTTTTGGCCTGGCTCAGCTCGGCCATCTAGGGAGGGAACCAAGGGGGAGATAGAAGATCACTCTGTCACTCTGCCTGTCAAATCATTCAATCAGCTTTTAAAAACAATAAAGTCTGGCTTAGGAAACACCAAACAAAGCAAGTACTTAAGGGAGAAGAGGGATAACTTATTCTTGGTGGTAATCTACAGTGTCCTTACATGTCCCTCGTGGCCACTAAATATCTTCACTCACCTGCATAGAAAAGCCAGGGATGCAATTGTCAGGAAAGGCATATTTATAGGAAGGTATCAAGGCTGGTTTATTTATTTATTTGGAATGCAGAGAGCTTGTTATTTTCCAGATTTGAAGTGTCACCACCTTACAGTGGTGCGTGGTGAGGTCTGAGGCAGAGCAAAGGCTCAGGCTTGGCTTCCACAGTTGTTCCTTGCTGGTGGGCAAGTTCTTGCTGCTGAATTATGGGTTGGACTGTACGGTTGCTTAACAAGTGTCTGAGTCAATGCCGTCAGCTTGATAGGCTGTTTTCTTTGGCCAACATTTATTTTCAGGGGCTAACAGGGAAGTAGTGACAAATCTCTTCTGGTATGATTAACTAAATTAGAGCCACAAGATAAAGCTTGGCAGGAAACTTCTGTCTGGAGGCTTCGCAAAGCCCGTAGTCCAGGAATTACTTGGACATGAGAACGAACAAGGTGAAGTTTACCAGCACTGTTCCCTCTAAAATTCCCACACTTGCTAACATAACCCAGCTGCCAGGAGAGGCATTCCAGAAGCTGTAAGCCATGCCAGGGTTTCCCCAGGATTTCATGGGTGTTGTTGCCATGAATATACTCACTTCTTCTTGGTAGTGGGCTATCCTATGACCAAAAATCTTTGCTTGACCAAACCTAAGTCTGGCTTCTGTGTCTGCTCCTTGGCCTATCTGGGCACTGCCTTGTAAGATCCAGTTGCAGCCAGGGGTCTGCTAAGTCAGGGTAGCAAGGGGTCTCTCCCCATCTAAGTCTGACCACCCTCAGTCACGATCCTCGTCTTCCATGTCCCCAGGTGATGTCTCCGGTTTGCCTTCAGTAGGGTTGGTTTTCAGAATGTCTTCTGCAATTTCTTCTTGGTAATTTCCCAAGCCCTGATCCTGAACCTGCTTCTGAGCTATAAATTACACTTGTCCATGCTGTATTTGGAGTTGAGCCCAAATGTCTGCCACCTTGTTAGACCCCAGTGCCACCATCCCTATGCCTCTCCGGATGGCCTCAAGTTTAGCTCAGCACTCTTCAACAAGTGTCACAGGATTTTTTAAAATCATGTACCTAATTAAAAGCAAGGCTTGGCATAACCATGTGCAGGGATACTCTGATAAAGAATTACTTACTGAATTTCTGTAAGTATCCACATGATCCTAATCATTCGTCCCATCTAGAAGTTAGGTTAATTGATTTAGTTGCATTTTGCTCCCTGAAATTTTTTTTTCCAAGATTTATTTGTTTATTTGAAAGGCAGAGTGTGAGAGAGAGAGAGAGAAATAGAGAGAGAGAGAGAACAGAGACAAAGCGAGGAGATCCTCCATCTGCTGATTTCATTTTCCAAATGGCTGCAACAGTCACGGTTGGACCAGGCTGAAACCAGGTGCCAGGAACTCCAGTCTGGTCACATGCATGAGTGTCAAGAGCTCAGATACTCAGGACAACCTCCTCTGCTTTCCCACGTGTTTTAGCAGGGAACTGGATCAGAAGTGAAGCAGCTGGGACTTGAACTTGAGCCTATATTGGATGCCAGCATCACAGGCAATAGCTTAACCTTGCTGCACCACATGGCCGCCCTTAACCCAGTGAGTGGTTCAAGTCCTGGCTATTCTGCTTCCCATTGAGCTCCCCTCTAATGTACATCCATGAAGGAAGATGGTTGTGGACATCTGGGGGAGTGAACCAGTGGCTGAAATGTCTGCCTTTCAAGCAAATAAATAAACATTTACAATTTTCAAAGAAGAAAGAATGCTTCAACATGTTACAAATATACAAATAAATAATGAACTCAAAAACAAAAGCAAAATGTCACATCCCATTAATTTTTAAGTAATTTTTATTTATTTCAAAGGCAGAGATCAGGAAGGAGGCAGAGAGAAATTTCCCATCTAGTGGTTCATTTATCCACAAAGTCCTGACAAGTGGGCCTGGGTCAGGCTGAAGCCAGCAGCCAGGAACTTCATCTGCATCTCCTGCATGGGCTGCAGGCACCCAGTTTCTTGAGCCATCACCTGCTACCTCCTAGGGTGTGCCTTAGCAGAAAGCTGGAACCAGAATGCAGATATGGGGTGAGGTGTCCCAAGTGGTCAAAAGCCACTATACCAAACACCCACTTGTTATTAATTTTTTAGAATACATGGTAATGTGGATATATTGAGTTACATTAAATATCTTATTGCAATGTTTAAAAAGAGTGACTCATTCTAGTTTGTATAGGTGTGATCTATTAAAGTGAGGATGAAAGATAGTTTAAACAGCAAAGCTCTCTCTTAGTTAATGGAAATAAAATATGAACCACAATGGAGCCAGTTCACCTTACCCATTTAGTCTTTGGTAATCTCTGTATGTTTTGTTCATCTGGGAATAGGTAACCTGTTTCACACAGGTGTACAGGTGTGGTCTGTCCTTCTTGCTGAACTTGGCCCTTGTAGCAGGAATGCAGCCCTGAGCAACCCAGGGAGCATGCCTGCATTCCAGTTGCAGTTTACCAGGAAACCGTGGCTGTGAGTTGGAGTTGCCTGACAGCCACAGTCTGCTAAGCATGGTTCTGGACTAGACCACAGCCCCCAGAGTCTGTCTCAGTTGCCCGGTTCACTCCACCAGGGTGAGCCTCGGCTCTGTATGATGTCTTCTGGCTATGTCTCCCAGAAGGGTGAGCGCCTGGTGGTTGGTTGTAGCAGGGACCTGTATCTAGCAGAGGTAAGGAATGAGGAAAAGGCATCTGAGCCTAAGCTGATGGAGAGAGTAGAGGCCCATCTGCAGCTGATTCCGTCCCATATGATATGACCGTAAGCAGAGGCTTACTTAATAACAAACAAAAGCATTCACCATGCAAACACACTATTCAAATACGTAAGCCTTTGTTCATAAACACCAAGATTTTTCATTTGGAGGTGAAATATGGTGTGATCATTTTCAATAGAATCACTGGAACATTGAGCTTAATACATTTTATTTATTTTATTTATAAATAACCTATCTAAAGTGAAAACAGTAACAAATAGGACGACTCTTAGAACTTTGTTGAGCTTTGTTATCCAATTATTTGGATAACATCAGAGGTAATTAATTTTTAATATTTTCCTTTTATAAAGTAAAATAATATTATTACTCATGATCATTAAAAATATTCATAGTGAACCAGGCTTGGACAGTCCATATCACCCACTGGCGAATCTGAACACCAGAATGGAGTGTGGGTTGAATTATGTTTGGTTATAACACAAGCCAGTTCACATTACAGCTTGGACTGGAGGCCAGCTGGGCTGGGCTAGGCTGTAGCCCCCACCAATGTGAGTTGGAACTGGGGGTGGGCTGGGCCAGGAAACAGCACCCACTGGCAAATGCCAAGGTGAGGCAGGCCATTCCAGATTGGGCCGCAGTGCCCAACCAGCACTCCTGAGACCCAGTGGGGAGGGCAGCGAAACCAGTAGGAGGAATGTGGAGGGCTCTCCTGCTGGACTACCACTCCCACTGGAGAACGTGAGTTGGGATGGGGCCAGACCAGACCGGGCAGGGCTATAACACCCATTGACCTTATGTGAGCTAGATCAGGGAAAAGTCAGGCTGGCCTGACTGTTCCTACTGGTGCATGCATAAGTCAGAGTGAGTGAGGGTTGGTTGGGCTTTGCCACAGCATCAGCTGGCAGATGCTGGCATTGGGGGCTAATTCTGTCAAGTTAAACTGCAGAACCACCTGGAAAGTGCATGATCTGGGAGTGGGAGTGGACCCAGTAAGGAAACAGTGGGCACCTCTCTCTTGGGTTACCACTCCCACAGGAGAACATAAAAATCAGGACTGGGGCAGGTGTGGCTAGACAGAACGGCATCCATCAGCATGTGTGTGAGCTGGATAGTGGGGCTGGCTGGGTTGAACTAGGCTTCAATGCCCGTTGACATGTGTGAGATCTGAATTGGATGTGGGACAGACTGGACCAGTATGCTGCTCATACTGGCAGGCACAGGAACCAGGACAGGGGGTGGGCCTGGTGAGGGTTATTGTGGGTTGCTCCAACTAGGCTGCAGCTCCCACTGGTGTACATGAAGGCTGAGTGTGTGATAGGCAGGATCGGGCTGGGCTGCAACACCCATTGGTTTGTGTAGAAGACAGGGTTGAAAGCAGAACTGACCCAATAATTACAACCACCAGCATGTGCACAAGCTGATTGTGGTGACAGACTGTGCTGGACCCTGTGTCAGCAAGCATACACAAGAATCAAGTCTGAGATCACCTCAGACGAAGTTTCTTTGGGGATCCCTCCATCTGAACTGCTCATCTCAGAACCCTTATCATGAAGAGAAATGAGGTTCCATGGTCTGACCATGGAGTGCATGTGTCAGAGCTGGGCCTCCTCAGTGGCTCAGACAGAGCAGTGGATAGCACATCCAGGTGCCATGGAAGATATGGCAGTGTGTTGGAGTCTGCTGAGGACACCCAGTACCACAAGAGAGGATGGAGGACAGAACAAATTGATCAACCATCCTGGCCACATGTTGGCAGTGGAAATCTGGGCAAATGGAGACGCTAAGGTGGACTGTCAATCAGTGAATTCTGGAGATGTTACATGGAGCTTGGAGTGGTACTATTTGGGACTGTCGAGCTATCGAAACCTCATGAGTAGGATCTTGAGAGCATACCTCACATCAGGGACCCTGGGGTGGCGTTGGGTGGCCGTCCTCCATGCCAGAGTACAGAGGCATTTGGGAGGCTGGGTGTGGCTTCTCCCCTTGTCTCCTCTCTTCTCCCAGATACAGGAAGGAAAAAAAAATGTGGAAATACCTTCCTGTAGCCCTTGACCTTAATCACCTTAATCAACTATGTAAAAATAATAAAAATAATTATAAAAATTCATATTTTGCTATAAAAGACATTATAAAAACCTTACCATTTTACATATGGAATATGATTTGGGGAAATGGAATATGGGGAAAGGAAAATTCTAATTTTCAGAGGTTATAACTATTTAAAGGCAAAAATAATAACAATATATTTTTCTAAAAAAACCTCACAGAAGTAAGTAAGGATAATTATTAGAAACACTGAACATTTTGATAAGATGTAGAAATAGACCAAAAGTCTGGGGAAGTGACAAAATATGTTGATGGTAGAGTTAGACTGACTCTGCAAGCAGAATTCTGCTTTGTGCCACATATATCACCCCAGTGAGAGTTTGCAGTAGGGAACTCAGAATCAAAAAGAATGTGTTAATACTGAGCCGACTTTATTAAAACAATTTAACATATGTCGTTCTTCTTTCAGATTCGTTATTTGTGGTTATTTTAAACCCATGAAAACAGCATTTACTTCCTCTCAAATCCTCTAGACTTACAGTACAACTTCAAGTTTGCCTTTTTTTTTTTTTTTGAACTATCAGAGTCATATGGACACAGAGGGAGGGACGGAGAGCTATCTTCCATCCACGAAGTCATGCCCTAGAGGACCTCAGTGGCCGAGCCAAAGCCAGGAGCCAGGGGCCTCCTCCGTTTTGCAAGAGAGTGCAGGGCCCAAGCACTCGGGTCATCCTCCAGTGCTCTCCCAGGCCCCGGTCGGGGGAGCTGAACTGAAAGTGGGGCAGCCCAAGTTTATCTTTTAGCTGTAGTATCATTTATGTCTTGGCATATCAAAAACATTTTTAGTTTAAGAAAGATTTACTCTGTCCCTCCTCCCAACAAAACATCACCATTGTGATTGGACACTTTGCACCATTCTTTAAAAACATTAGTTGTGCATGAACAAAACAAGAGACTGTGTGAAGCTCTTCAACTCACTGCCAGTGGCCAGGCTGTGCTGTGCTCATTAACAACGGGCCCCCAAACACGTTTAATGGAAATTATTTTATTTATTTTCATTTTATTTGAAAGAGAGATAGCCAGGCAGGTCGCTCTCTTCCTCTGGATCACTCCTCCAAATGCTTACAGCAGACAGGGCTGGGCCAGACTAAAGCCACCACTGGGACTCGGGTCCTGGTCTCGCACATTGGGGGCAGAGGCCGGGTCCTGGGCCAGTACCTGCTGCCCGGGGCATGCGTGGATAGGAAGCTGAATCCGAAGCCCAGCAGCCTGACCTCTAAGCGGGATGTGGGCAACCCGGGCAGTGACCTGCTCACTGCTCCACACACCTGTCCATAAGTATTTTAAAATGATGTCACCTCAGGATTCAGAGATAATTCATTTTTCATACCAAATTCAGTGAAGGTCTTAAAGTTGACTAACGATCTGCAAATTGCACTTTAAGTTGGTACATTAAGTCTGTGTGATTTTTAGCATTGGAAAAAGTAATCTGTTTTTACAAAGACATCAGTTATTATCATTAATCTATCTTAAGCTTTCATAATCTCAAACAAATTAATGCTTGCTTATCTGACAAGGAAAAACATTGGAGAAATTTATGCAATTCACTATGATTGAGCTTTTCATGTGAAAATACAGCTGCTCTGTATAAATTAGAATATTGTGTTTATATTATTTTTAAATGGTGGTAAAATCAGAGAAAAACATAAAACTGCCTTGGAGCCAAATTATTAAATTAGCTTAATTTTTCCAAATAATCATCTTAATTAGAGAGCATTATGTAATTTTTTCTCATAATTACGTTCTAAAAACCCTGAAGTTGTTCAACAGTCACATTTTGCCTCTTAATTTATAACCTGGTAACAAAACCATTAAGAAAACTTACAATCAAAGACCTTTTTTTCCTGCTTTAGTCTGGATTACAGTTTTAATTTAAAAATCCACAGCAAAAGATTTTAAGCATGAAAGTGGACAAATCTGCTGGCATTAACTCACAGCAGTCAAACCATCTGTGATATCAACAGCCCATGTGGGCACCAGTTCGAGTCCCAGCTGCTCCAGTTCCAATCCAGCTCTCCGCTAACAGGAAAGTGAGAGACGATGGCCCAAGTGCTTAGGTTACTGGGAGACCCCGAACAAGCTCCTGGCTCCTGACTTCTGCTTGGCCTAACTTGGCCATTGTGGCCATCTGGGGAGGGAGCCAGCGGACAGATGACTTCCTGCCTCTCCTTCTCTCAATGTAACTCTTTTCAAATAAATAAATCTTTAAAAAGGAATGTGGATGACTGTTTCAGTAACCTTTGGATTCTCTGCATGTATGCAATGACAAATGACAATATTGATTTAAAAGGATGACGTTTAGAAACAGGAGTATATTCTATTAGATTTTGAAAGATTTTATAATCTGGGAAACAAATTCCCTAGAGAAGTATGCAAGAGATATCAATTTGTTTGCTCAAAATCTTCTCGCATTTATTAGGCAGGTGTCCTCACTTCTATGGAGTTGGGGAAATGGAATCTGAGGCCAAAACACGCACACCAGCATCGGAAGCGCCAACCGGAGACCAGTGCACAGCAAGCTAAGGTGCCACTGGCAGCACCAGCATTCATTATCAGAGCCCCAGTTCAAGCCCCTGTAACTCTGCTTCTGACCTAGCTCCCTGCTAACGCACCTGATAAAGCAGCAGAAGATGCCCCAAGGACTTGGGCACCTATGTGGGAGACGCTGCTGGAGTCCCGGGCTTCTGGCTTCAGCCTGGCCCAGCCCTGGCTGTCGTGGTCATTTGGAGAGTGGACTGGAGGATGGAAGATCCTTCCGCTCCCTCGTTCTCCAGCTGTCTCTGTCACTTTGCCTCTCAAACAAACGCATACATATTTTTTAAAAGATAAAAAAGAAAGACGATCAGTTAAGACATAATTAAGCACCATTAGGTCTTTGTGGGGGATGCAACGTTATTGAAATCAGTCATTTGGGGATTTTTCTTCTGAGTTTAGCAGAGCAATCTGCTCTGTAAATGTCTCTTTACCTTACAATATTTTCACTCCCTCCCCTCATCTTTTTACTTTTTAAAAAGATTTCCTTGTATTTATTTGAATGTCAGAGTTACACAGAGGTGGGGGAGGGATGGAGAGAGGCAGGCAGAGAGCATCTTCCATCCATTAGTTCACTCTCCAGCCTAGGCAGGGCTGGGCTGAAGCCAGGAGCCAGAAGCTTCTCCCAAGCCTCGCACATGATGGTCCAGGTGCAGGGGCCCAAGCACCTGGACCATCTTCCACTGTGTTCCCAGGTGCACAGATGCATTGGCAGGGAGCTGGGTCGAAGTGGAACAGCTGGGACATGAACCGTTGCTCATATAGGATGCTGGTGTCACAGCAGCCACAATGCCTCCTCACCTTAGATTTTAAAAAATCTAAAAATGTTACTTTTGAATCACTGGACTATTTTAAAAATTTATTTCTATTGGAAAGTCAGATTTACAGAGAGGAGGAGAAACAGAAAGATCTTTCGTCCAATGATTCACACCCCAAGTGGCCACATGGCCGGAGCTGAGCCTATCAGAAGCCAGGAGCTAGTAGCTTCTTCCAGGTCTCCCATGCACGTGCAGGGTCCCAAGGCTTTGGGCTGTCCTCAACTGCTTTTCCAGACCACAAGCAGGGAGCTGGATGGGAAGCAAGGCCACCGGGACACAAACCAGTGCCCATATGGGAAACCGGCACGCGCAAGGCAAGGACTTTAGCTACTAGGCTACCGCACCAGGCACTGAATCACTGAATTATTAAGAGACATTAAAGAGAGGCCAATTTGTTCCCTTTCATTTTGGTGTAGGGATCTCACTTTGAAGTTATCACAGGCTATGGGACCATCATGGCTTTAAACTCCAGAGCTCTGGGATGAGGAAAGGAGCTCTCAGCTGAAACCCCCATGAGCTTGAACTGCCAGGAAGATGCAGCCCCCGAGAAGTCGGAGAGGCCAGCAGCTTTTTCAACCTGTGATCTCACAGACGAGGAATAAGCAAAAGCCTCTGACCAGCATAGGTCCCAAAGAACATAGGCCTCCAGGCCGAGCAGTAGCTGGAGACCCTGCCTGCTGATCTTGGAGAGAAAGCCCTTCATGACCAGACCATAGCACCAAGTTCGTGCCCAATCTCGTGGCTCCCAGCATGAGAGCGACTGGTGGGAACCAGGGCCAGGTTTGGCAAAGTCGGGTGTAGCCCCCAAGATTCACCAGACAACCCCCGCCCCCCGCCAGAGGAGTCAGGTGAGAGTGAGGGGCTGGGATTCCAGGCACGTCCCTTGGTTGTGTCGGGAGGAGCCAAGCGGCCACAGCTGTGGCAAATTCCTAGAGGGCTGTACATGTGGGAAAGGAAGGCCGCACTCACCTACCGATAGTGGCAAGGAGTTGGCTTTGGAAGGAGAGAGACCTTCCACACACAGAGGAAGCTGTCCACCCTGGGCCACAAGACCACACACCTGCATGAATGCCGAGTCTTCAAGATGGAGAGGGCCAGCCATCTCCCACAGCTGCTGCTGGCTCCTGGACCTCGGCACAGCAAGCTCAGGGCTCAGCTGGCTTCCAGGTAGTCCGCATTTCTGGGAAACACTCACAGCTGATGACGCCAGGGACCAGAACCCGTCAGGATGCCCTGTGCTATCGTCCTATCAGAATACCCAGTCACCACAGCAAAAGCAAGGTAAAGCATTAATAAGGCATGACACGGGCCTAAAAGCTGAAACTGACAGAAGCTGGTGGTCTCTCAGAGGACCATGACTGCCACGTTGGATCAAGAGGGGAGCGAGCCGGACCCCCTGAGGTCAGTGTCCACTGGGGGGTCCATTGATGGGGTTTTTCCCACCTAAGCCTCATGTTGACACCAGACCCTCAGGGTCATGTTGGTAGTGTTCAGGGATAGAGCATTTGGTATCAGATGAAGCCCTGTGGCTTTAGAAGAGACTCAAGTTGGCAAGCTTGCTCTGTCATACCACAACCTGCTAGAAGGTTGTTACCAGACAGGTCCCTCGACTCTGCATGTGCTAGGCTCTGGAACTATGAGATGAATAAGCCTTCATTTGGCTTAGATTCCCCCAGGGTGGGCCTTGGGCATGGCTGTTAAGGAAGGGGTCCAGGTGTCTGCTTCCAGACCTTGTGAGGCAGCTGTGATGGTTCAGCAATCGGGTTGCTGCCACCCACACAGGAAGGATTGAGCCCCTTGCTCCGGGATTCAACCTGCCCAGTTCCGATCGTTACAGACATTTGAAGAGCTGTCCATCTCTTTCCATCACACAAATAGGTAGTTGATAGGTCCAGAAAAATAAGCTATCCAGCAATAGCAACAAGGCAAGATGATGATCCTGGGCCTGCTGGCACACATGGGCCTTGGACTGGGGAGAGGAAATGGGGTCAGGCTGCCCAGCAGCCGAGGTCAGCGGTCTCCTCTTCCAAGCACAGCTGGGATAGTGATGCACCTGTGCTGCTTCCTTTTGAGGCCCCCTGACCTTGGCCCATTTGTTAAAGCAGCAATGGTGCTCCAGCTGGTCTGAGTGATCTCTCATGTCAGGGCGTGGAGGGCTTGCCCTGCCCTCCCCACCTTCACAGGCCCCTCCTATTCCTCCAACTCCCCACGTAAGTCATTCCTCTTCCTCCTTCCTTTTGGGCTGGGCCATGCCAAAGCCAGGAGCCTGGAAATACAACTGCATCTCCTACGCAGGTGGTAGAGACCCGAGGACATGAGCAGGTGATGACCCGCTGCCCCTCAGGGTGCACATCAGCGGGAGCTGGGCAGGAGGCAGTACCACGAATCTACACCATGTAGAGTGTGGACTTCCAGAGCGTTGGCTTAGGCTGCTGTGCCACAACCCCTGCCCCAAGGTCATTTTTGGATCATCTGAGTGGACTCAGTATAATCCCAAAGTTCCTTAGGAAAGGGGAGACACAACAGGGGGTGTGCGTGTAAAGGTCGTAGATACCAGTGGGGTGTGCCATGAAGGTGGAGGACCAGTCACAAACCAAGGAGAGCAGGAGGCTTCTAGCAAGTGAAGAAGGTGAGGACGTGGATTCTGCTCTGGAGCCACTGGGAGGGGTGTGGCCCTGCGAGCAGCCACTCACTATGATCACAGCATGAACTGATTGTGCACTGGCCACCCCAGAGAGTCCTCATTCACGGTGCTGGGAGCCACTGTAGTCATGGTGATGGTCACAGTGGTCGCAGGAAAGCAGTCCAGGGACTCTCCTCCATCAATACCAGGGAAGCCAAGAGCAGGTGGCCCACCCAGCTCCCGCTCTGCCGGCGACACAGCCTTCTCTCCCCTCCTTGTTCCCATGTGTGGCACAGGGCAGACCTGAGTGCAAGGACTGAAGGGATGCAGCCCACAGCTACCTTTATCCTGTTCAGTGGGGGCTTTGGGGAAATGTAACCCAGAACAGCCAGCTCCCTTCCCACTACCCATCACACTGGGGTAGGCTGTCAGCTTGGCACAGGAAGAATTCCCACACGGGGTGAGGGCTTTTGCAGTCTCCCATCCCGACTCTGACTTCCGGATTCACCAAGACACACCTGCCCCCATGGAGACGGTCACTGAGCTGGTTTGGTGGGTCATCCCTTGAGGCTCTGGCCTGGGCGGGGTTGGGGGAATGGCCCCTAGCCCTCACTTTGTAAAGCAGAGCCTGAGCCAAGGCCAAGGTGTTCAAATAAGGTTGAGAGGGAGTGTTCAGGGCTGTTGGAGGATGAGGGTGCATGGTGAGGTGTCAAGGGGTGCGTTCTGCTCCAGGCAGGAGCCTCTGCGAAGGGAGGAACCAGGTTAACCAAGTCATGTTCACACCCAGCTGCCTGAGGCTGGTCTCCACAGCTCTGGTTATTCATCAAACTCTGACCTTTTCCTGTGACTTGAGCTGGGCACCCTTTCCTTGCAGAGCGGGCATTCAGCACCCTGCAGGCATGTCCTGGCTCACTGCTGGGCCCCGACAGAGCGAGAGCGTTGCGGTCACACCCCACCCCTATCGATTGCACACCCGCTCGCTCGCACTGTTGGGTGACAGCATTACATTACACTTGAGGCCCAGGAGGTTTCTGGCTGAACAACTGCATCACACCACAGAGCCACTCTGAGGAGAAGAGGGTGACTGGCACAGGTGCTCGCATTGGCCACACCCACGCCACGTCCTGGAGCTGATGGACAACGGTCAGGGAGATGGCCAGCATTGTCCGGCAGGACTTGAACCACTTTCAGCTCCCTTAGCAGGGAGCATGCGGGCTGAAATGGGCTGCCTCACAAGGAGAGAGGGGAGCAGGAAGAAGAGGACTGAGCCCAAGGGTGTCAGGGGACTTGTGAGCCACTGTCAGACAATAGACCCGAGGGGCTCAAGTCAGGACTGTCCTACATAACGGGGTAGGGCTTGCCAAGAAAGGAAGTCAGGAGCTAACTATAGAAGGGGCCCACGACAGCCAAGGACCCAGGCATCCCTGTGCCCAGTCACCTCTTCCCTCTGGTGATTTTCCACCCTGCCCACTTTCCCCTTCACTGACTCAGGTCTACAGCAAGAGGCAGGGGGAATGGGACTGTGGCATGCTGCATGAAGCCACCACCTGCAGTGCTGGCCTCCCACGCAGACACTGGTTTGAGTCCTGGATGCTTCTGATCCACTTCTGATCCAGCTCTCTGCTAATGCTCCTGGGAAAGCTGCAGGGGATGGCAGCTTTCCCAGGTGAGAGACCCAGAGGAAGCTCTGGCTCCTGGCTTTAGATTGGCCCAGCTCCAGCTGTTGTGGCTGTTTGGAATGGAAGATCTTTCTTCTTCTCTCTGTCTCTCTTCTCTGTGTAACTCTTTCAAGTAAATAAATGAATCTTTGAAAAAATGTTAACTAAGTACATAAACCAAGAAATAGGAAGGGGTAATGACGGAACATTAGAGTGTGTGCGGCTGCGCAGCTGGCTCAGGGGGAGCAAGGACTCCTCTGGGTGCTGTTGGCATACGCGATTCTGAGAAAATGCAGGACCAAGGTGGGCGGTGGGGGAGTCCCCAGAGACTGGGGCACAAGAGAAGCAGGTTCCCCTGGAGCTGGGGAGAGGGACAGGAGGACCTGCTCCAACTGATACGGCCTGGGAAGCCTCTCTGAGAGCTGGCCTTGGGCAGGGGGCAGATCTCTGCCATGCCAGGAAGAGGAGACACACACGCAGGCCCCAGAGGTGAGAAGGAAAACAAGCCAGGATGTGGACCAGCCGGCCAGAGATGATACAGCCAGAGGGAGAGAGGTGGGGGCTGGCATGATGGGATCCTGAGCTACACGCAGCTGGAGCCACTGAGTGCTTCAGCAGGGCTGAGGGTCAGCGGGGTAGAGGGGCTGGGGGAGTGCAGAGGGGGTGCGGGGGGGTGCGGCAGGGGAGACATGTAGGTATTGTAAAATCATCCTGGGGTCTGCAGAGAACACACATGGCACAGGGCAAGTGAGTTGGCATGGTGGAGCAGTGGGTCAAGTGGCTACTGGGGTCTCCACATTCACACTAGAACTCCCAGGAAAGGGATCCCACATCCACTTCTAATCTGGCTTCCTGCCGAAGGTCTTGGGAGTCTGCCTGGTCCAGTCCTGGCTATTGCCAAGTGAATTGGCACATGGAAGATCTCTCTCTCTCTCTCTTTCAAATGGACAAGTCAGTCTTAGATGAAGAACTGGGCAGTGAAAGAGGGGAAGGTACAAAGCCCGGGCCAGGCCAGGGGTGTGGTGGCTGGCATGGGATGGGGCAGTCTCTGGACATGGACTGGGGTCCTGGCTTTGGTCACAGGAAGGGGGTGGGGCATTCTAAGGCGAGGGTACATCTTGTGAGAAGTGGGTTCAGAGCAACTGCCTCTTAAGGGAGGGTTGTCTGGGCTTTGTGTAGACAGAGCAAGCAGGCCAGCAGGCTGCACACCTAGGACTCACGTGGGTGTCCGGGCTGGAGGTTTGAAAGCTCAGGTGTCATCAGCATGAAGACAGACACAGGGGTGATGGGCAGGATCTCTGCCCAAGGCTGTGGCATCTACAACTCAGGGAATGCCTGTGGTTCTTTGGCTCAGCTTGCAGGAGCCAATCATTGCAAGATAAAGTGGCCAAGAACACAAAGAAATCAACATATGTCTGCAGGTCCAGGGCGGGTCAAGGTTGTGTGGGGCCCACGGGCTTTGGAAAGCTGAAGGGAAACAGAGCCAGAACATTTCAGGGGGAATGTGCCCCGAAAAACCCCTTCTCCGACGGCCTGAAGCCAGAACGAAGCAGCAGCTGCCCAGAGCTTTGCCCTCCATCAGGGCAGGATGCTGTCTCAAAAACAGTTGCATCACTCCCTACTGTTGAGAAATCACGCATGTTGACTGGCTTGTATTTCAGGGAACTTGAAGAAAACACAGGCATCTAAGCCCCTGATGACCGTCTCAGAGAGCAGCGAGGTTAACCCTCTCCTGCCTGCAGGTGAGGCCCCAGTACTGGCCAGAGGCAAGCCCTGGCCTCCTTCCCTGCGCTGGCCAGTCGTGGGGGCCCAAGTGACCGTGTCCTGTGGCTGCACCCCAAGAACCTACACAGTGTGACCCCAACCTCGCTCTCCTTCCTTGTCTGGTGTTGCCTCCATCTTTACCAGGCCCCGTCCAGTCTGGGCCTGCCTGGCAGGGCGAGGCAAGGCGGGGCAGGGTGGGCGGTGCTCAGCCCTTGGCCTGAGCTCCCCACCCTGTGTCTCCTTCCTAGCTGACTGCTCGAGGCAGCAGGCAAGTCTGAGATCTCATTCAAGGTTCTATATCAGTGCTGACGCTCCGAATATCCCAGCCAGGGAGGAGGACTCTACCTCTGAACACATCCACCTGCTGTGTGGGACGGCTTATTGCTCACTCCACCTTGACTCACATCCCCATGAGCAGAGGAGTAAGGCCCAGAAACTGCAGGAGATGGAGCTCAAGGCTGAGGCCGAACCTCAGGGACTGCCACAACCCAGGGCTAGGACGCACCTGTGGAACAGATGAAACGCAGGCTAGTGATGCAGTGGGGGCTGTGGACTGGTATGGGAAGTGCACGTTGGGGCTTCATTTCATATTTGTTCATTTACTTCCCTTGCAACTCAGAGAGACAGGGAGATACAGAGAGTTCCCATCTGCTGGCTCTCTCCTCAAAGGCCCACAGTGGTCAAGATTTGGCCAGGAAGCCTGGAACCCAGCTCAAAACCTCCCCTGTGGGCAGCAGGGACCCCAGGGCTTGGCCTTTCACCTGTTGCCTCCCAGAGTGCACAGCAGCAGGAAGCTGGCACCAGGCTGCTCCAATACGAGACAGAGGCATCCCAGGCAGTGGATCCATGACTGACCAAATGCCCTCCTCGGGACTTGATTCGTTGATTCTCTATGAAAATGCACCTGTGATTCTAAAGGGGTGGGGAGCAGCTCATTCATTCATTCATTCATTCATTCAAAAGCCCCCTTTGAAACAGCTACTGTGTGCACAAGTACCCTCGGGGCTGGAGGCACAGCAGTAAAAGGACCAGTGGATCCGGCTCCCTTGCAGACTCTGCCAGCCCTGGGGGACAGAAAATCAACAAGGGAAATATCACGTCCTGGCAAAAGCAAGCACTGAGCAAGCGTGGGAAGCCCCTGTGTCCTAGAGTGGGGTGTGGACTTGGGCACCTTTCCTTACGCAGGAGGCACCTAATCTCATAGTCCCTCTGAAGCCCAGGATTGGAGAGGAAAGAAGCAGCCAGGGTGACCAGCCCAGGGTGACCAGCCCAAGGATGACCAGCCCAAGGATGACCAGCCCAGGGTGACCAGCCCAAGGTGACCATCCCAAGGTGACCATCCCAGGGTGACCATCCCAGGGTGACCAGCCCAAGGTGACCAGCCCAGGGTGACCAGCCCAGGGTGACCAGCCCAAGGTGACCAGCCCAGGGTGACCAGCCCAAGGATGATCAGCCCAGGGTGACCAGCCCAGGGTGACCAGCCCAAGGATGACCAGCCCAGGATGATCAGCCCAGGATGATCAGCCCAAGGTGACCAGCCCAGGGTGACCAGCCCAAGGTGACCAGCCCAGGGTGACCATCCCAAGGTGACCAGCCCAGGGTGACCAGCCCAAGGTGACCAGCCCAGGGTGACCAGCCCAGGGTGACCAGCCCAGGCGCATCTGAAGTCCAGCACACTGCTACTAGAGTGGTCGGGAGCCAGAGCTCAGCGACAGTGGGTGGCTGCCCTGCAAACTTCCCCCCCAACCCCCTTGCTCCTAATTCGATCCCCTCCTTTCTCCTCCTGTCCACCCACAGCCCTGCCTTGCTTCTCTCTCTGCTTATTTCTCTTTCCCCACCAGGATTTCCCATCACGCTGTCATTTCTTCACCATCTTTCAAGCTATAGCACGTGAACTGCCCCCAGTTGGGAAGCCCATGTTTAAAATGCTGTATCAATTGCGTTTGTCCTGGGTGGTTTTGCTTTGCATCCCGGGGCAGGTGCTTTGAATGCGTTCTGTACCTCTCTTAGAGAAAAACGCACTGCGACAGCCTCCACACCTAAATCAAGCGATTTTACACGATGATATGACTCACATGATTCTGTTTTTCCACTGAAGTCACCATCCCCTAATAGAAGATGGCTCCCACCACTGGATTAGGGGATTAGAAGGAGATTGTCTCAAGGAATTTGGGGCCTGCGGGGCCAGGAGATGAGGAGGGGAGGCATGGATGCCAGCCAAGGTCGTGACCTCTGAGTCATGCCTGGGATGCTCTGGGGCGCAGTCCGCTGTGCCGCTGGCTGGCGCCGGCCTTGCGGCTGGCGCTGCTGAGGTGGCACCAGGTATCCAGGAGGCTGAGGAAAGGCTGTGGGCTCAGCCTTGGGAGTGGCAGCCCTTGAGGAAGCTCTAGAGAGGTCCTTGGCATGAAGGGCAAAGTCAGGCATCCATCTACTGCCACCATGGTTACAGGTGCCTGTTCTTGCCAAGAAAGGAGAGGATTCCTATGTATGTGTGTATCTGCGTGCATGAGTGTACACTGTATATGGATATACATATATATGTGTTAATGCGTATTTGTGTATAAGTGCACATGTGTATACCTGTGCATATATGTGCACACATGTGTGCTCACGTGTGTAGTATTATGCATACATTTATGAGCATGTGCACATGTCCATGTTGTTCGTGCACATGTGTGCACAAGTACTGTGTATGCACGTACATGTGTGTGCACACTCATGTCAATATGTACATTGCATTGCCTGTGTGTACCTGGCATGCATGCATTGTGTGTATGTGTGTGTGTATGTGTGAGCACTTGCAGCAAGCGCTGGGTCGGGTGGAGCAAGGAGCTGTGGAGCCCCTTCCACAGAGGCCTCTGCGTGGGAGGGGTGGGGAATCTATGGTATCACGCTCAGGGCTTGGCCTTCCTATCTGCCTCCCAGTGTCCCCACCCCTGGGCTTCAGTGAGGCTGAGGACATGCAGCATGGCAGGTGTCATGGGCACTGGGCTCGGCACCTGTCCCTCCCACTGCCCCTTCTCGGGAGGCCCCTTTTAGTGCCCGTTCTCAGTGCGTGGTGTCCAAGGAGAGGAAGGGCCGGGCAGGGGAGAGCTGGGAGGTGTCCAGCAAAGCCTTTTATCTCCTTGATTTATTATTGGCCTGGGTGACAGCTGGGAATGGCGGGGGCGCCCTGGAGTGGGAGTGGTTGGAGCTGGGGCCATCCTAAGCTCCCACGATGTCCCATGCCATCTGGTGGGGCCAGAGGGGAGGGCAGGGGAATGACATGAATGTCTCTGTGTGGCCTTTTCTCAGCCCCACCCTGAGCAAAATGTGGCGAGGCGCAGTGGGCCCTGAAGGGGTGTCTGACTTCAGACTCACTGGAAGCTCTGGCAGTGAAGGCCTGGCTGGTCACCAGCAGTCTGGCACTTTCTCTTTACACTGGCCCTGGACACGGGGCAACAGGGAGCACTTTCAGTCAGGGGAAGAGAGACTGAGCACAGAAAGTACTGTCCGTCATGATCCCTCAGTCAGGGCAGGACCAGAGACTTTGGCTGGGGACCCTGTAGCCATGTCCCCTGCTGGTATGTGATGCTAGTATGCTGTGCCATCTCTGCATTCCAGATGGCACCGCTGCTCCAGCCAGGGCCACACCGGAGCCCCCCAGACTCGGTGGCATGCAGGGTGGGGGAGGGGTCCTCTGGAGCCAAAGGACACTTACTCTGTACCCCTCCCCCACTGACAGCCTGACAGTGTAGGAAGGTCATGAGAGAGGAAGAGGAGGGAGGGGCAGAGGGAGCCAGTGCACTGAGCCTGGGTCCCCCAGAGACTGGATGTGTAGACTTGTATGTGAGAGGAGTGGGGGCAGCAGCTCCAGGGGGCCCAGGCTTGCAGGAAGCTCTCCCCAGGTCCTGCACCTGCCTGAATTTGGGTCCCCTGCAGCCAGCTCTCAGGGAACTGGAGTTTACAGAATCTGACCCAACACTCTCAGGTCACTGGGGAAGTGATGAGGTGGGGAGATAAAATCTCAGATGGGGACTTTTCACGGGACACACAAAGACCTGGGCTCTGCAGGTGGTACTGCCACCTCCCGGCATGCTCAGACTTGGTGTGTGGGGGCGAGGCGACGATGAGTCTCAGCCTTCAGCTGCCTAGGAAAGTGGAGCCACCAGGGGTACAGCATCCACAGTCGCCAGTTGCCCTTAATGGAACCCAGGCCCAGCCGGCTTTCCTGGTCACTGTGACCCAACATTCCAGGCCTAGAAGCCCCTTTGGCATGACCCTTTAAAAAAAAAAAAAAGATTTATTTTATTTTTATTGGAAAGGTGGATATACAGAGAGGAGAGACAGAGAGGAAAATCTTCCATCCGATGATTCACTCCCCAGGCAGCTGCAATGGCTGGTGCTGAGCCAATCTGAAGCCAGGAGCCTCTTCCGGGTCTCCCACGCGGGTGCAGGGTCCCAAGGCTTTGGGCCGTCCTCGACTGCTTTCCCAGGCCACAAGCAGGAAGCTGGAAGGGAAGCGGGGCTGCCAGGACTAGAACTGGCGCCCATATGGGATCCCAGGCGTGCAAGGCAAGGACCTTAACCACTGCGCCATCGCGCTGGGCCTGGCATGACCCTTTTGTAAGTGGGAAGAGGGGGCCCTTGGTTCCTCTGATGATGGCAACCAAGCCAACATCCCAGCTCTGTGGGGTATTGTTTGGGGAGGAGGGTTGTGTGAGCAGCATTGTCATACCATAGTCCCACAGTGACTGTTACAGAGGACACAGCCCACAAGAGCACCCCAAACTAAAATACTGAACAATGTGAGGCCCTTAACATTCTTCCATGGTTGAAGAAGACCACTGAAAGACCATGGTGTTAGAGAGGGAGACTCAACATTATGAAGGTGCTAGCTCCCCCCAGACTAATCCAAAGACTTAATACAATTCTAACAGAATTCTGACAGGAATTGGGCACCCGAATTCCAACCTGTATGTAGGAAAACCAAGGGTGAAAAATAACCAAGGTGTTTCTAAAACTACAAGCTGCAGCAGGAGGACGTGTCCTACCAGGTGGCAAGACTTCTTATGATGTTTGAGTCATTGAGACAGTGGGTTCCTGGAGACAGAAAAACAGAGCTGTGGAAGAGCTAGCACCTAGCGGAGCCTGGCTTATTGCAGAGGCGGCATCTGATGTTAACACGGAAAGGGGTGGATTCTTCAATAAATAACACCGGGACAACTGGCTCTCGGGGAGAAGTACAACGAAATTGGATCCTATTTCACAGCACGCTCAGTGTCAGTTTCAGAAGGGGCAGAGATGAAAAGGAATCAAGCCAACCCTGTAAGGCTTTCAGAGGATAATAGAGAAAAATGCCTTTGACCTCAGCCTGACGGAAGACTGAACACACAGAAATCGTACCGAGCGAGATGGTAAATCTGCCTGCGTTGAAAGACCAAAAAGAGACAAAAGACTCAGCCGAAAAACAGCCAAAGGGCTCAATGGACCATTCAGTCTGTTTGCAGGGTGGGTACACACCTGTAGATTCCAAGCTGGAGAAAGACATTGAAACCCACAAGGAACGGGCACGGGGAGGGAGGGCATTGGAAGCTTTAGCCACAGCAAGATGCCGTCCTCCACGTCTCGGCTGGGCTCACCATGATGTGAGGACGGGCTGTGAGGAGGACGGTCCGTGCTCTGGGAAGCACACTGCCTGCCCCGCAGACTCCCAGCGCACCGAGGCATGGCGGAGAAGCCATCGTCTGTGATACTGGCATCTCGCATGGGTGCCATTTGTGTCCCAGCAGCTCCATTTCCCATCCAGCACCCTGTTAATGGCTTGGGAAAGCAGCAGAAGATGGCACAAGTGCTTGTGCCACTTGCTCTTTGTGTGGGCAACCCAGATGAAAGATCTCTTTCAAAATCAGTAAATATTTTTTAAAAAGCATGCACCTGCCCTTCACCTTGTTAATCCCATCCTGAGAGTCTCCTTACACGTACTTGAAGACACACTCAAGGGTGTTTATAGCAATATTAGCCCCAAATTGGAAGTGGCCCAATGCCCACAGGGAGTGGGGTTTACCAAGCTGGCATTCACTAATGGCAGAATACTGGGCAGCAGAGAAAATGAGCGTCAACTCTGATCTGTAAGAAGTAAGCCCTGATTGCCAGTGCATTGGCTCAACTAGGTAGGTCTCCGCCTCCAAACGTCAGCATCCCATATGGATGCAGGGTCGTGTCCCAGCTGCTCCGATTCACATCCAGCTCCCTGCTTGGGTCCTGGAAAAGCAGTAGAGGATGACTCAAGTCCTTGGGATCTGCATCAGTGTGAGAGACCCAGGAGAAGCTCCTGGCTCCTGGCTTCAGGTCGGCTCTGCTCTGGCCATTGTAGTCCTTTGGGGAGTAAACCAACAGAAGGAAGATCTTTCTGTCTCTCCTTCTCTCTATAAATCTGTTTTTCCAATAAAAATAAATAAATCTTAAATAAAAGTGAGCCCCAGAAGATATGATTCCACTCACACAAGTTCCCAAAACAGCTGAATTAAACAATATTGTCCAAGCACCCACAGTGCTGGTGAAATAACGGAAATGCAACGGAATGGGAAACTACAACCTGCTCGGCGGGCCGTGGGCTGTGGGAGTGCCCGTCAGGAGCCAGCAAGAGGCTGGAGGGACAGCCACGGCAGCTCCTGCGTGTCCCGAAGCCCCTTCCACACGTGTGACGTGTTTCATAAATGTTACAGAAGCAGGAGCAGGTTCAGCTCTTGCTGCTCCTGGGGGGGTGAGATCTGCTTGGCCGCGGGGGCAGGGCAATCATCTCTCTCTACACAGGACGTTCTGTCCCCACACCCACCCACACGTCACTCCTTGGTGGATGAGAGCTGGACAGCCAGGGCCACGGGGCTACCCACAGGGCTGGGGTGGGCCAGGCTATGGTTACCACCCACCCATGTCCAGCCACTCTCCTTGATCACGGTGCTGGCTGTCCACACATCCAGAAGGAGCCCTGTGGGCATCTTGCTACCACACCCCACATACCTGCTGTCGCCCTAGACAAATCCTCCCCTCCCTCACCAATGTGTCAGGGGGAGACAGCTCTCCTCATGGGCCCTAGGGTTCCTGGCCCACATGGGTCAAGGAAAGAAGGTGCCCCCCACCCCTCAAGTCAAGATCCCGGCCCTGAGCAGCTGGAAGCGCGAAGGAATGATCCCCTCTTCACACAGGCGGCCCATGAGTGGATGTCTGCAGGTCAGGTAGCAGGGGTGCTGCGGCCCCCAGGTGTTTCCAGCAGGAGCTCATCTGGGCACCTGGTGGGAGGAGGAACACAGCACTCAGGGTTCAGGGGCCACAGTCAGAGCACAAATGACTAGGGTGGGCCTGAGCTAGCTGGGTGCTGGCAGACATCTGGGGTCCTGCCTAAGGGGCTGCCATGGCAAAAGTTAATGGTGACAGCTGGGGTTCCTGGTAAGCAAGTTGAGGCAGAGGTGACAGGCGATGAGGCCAGGCAGAGACCAGAGAATGACAAAAGGTCTCTGTTATATGACAAATGGGGCATCACTCTTTGAGTTTGGGGTCTGGGGGTGGGCGCAAGAGGAACAACAGGATGGGGTCCCCAGGGGAGGCAGGTGAAGCCAATTGCAGTGTGGAGAGAGGTGATGCTGGTCCAGGGTTGGGTCAGGGGCCATGGGTTTGGAAGGAGAAGGACGGAAGACCAAAGGAGGCCTGATGACAAAGTAGATGCAGATGGCAGGCTGTTGATAGGTGGGCTCCTCCTGCCAAGGGGAGGCGATTGGTCCTCTTATCTCTTTCAGCCCACAGAAAGCAAAGGAAGATCAGAGGGTGAGGAGGCTGTGGGTGCTAGCTGCGTATTCCCGTTGTCCTCATGATCAACGGGACGTGCCCCATCTGGCGGAAGAGAAAGCCAAGGGTGTCTTTCCTTAGCTCAAGCTCCAAGGCTGAGTCCCCAGTGCGCAGTAAAAACAGGCAGTCAACTGAGTAGTTCCTCTCTGCTGCCATCTAGTGTACACTTTGGAAACGACACTCAGCAGAATCGTTCCTCTCCAAGGGCTCCTGAGCCAGTGGCCAAGAAAAATGCTGTCCACTGTGTGTCCACTGAGGCCCAAATATGCACTGGGCCCAAATATGCACCTCGGCACCTCGGGCCACCTTCCTGACACTTTTCTCTTACTTCCGGGGGCTGTTTCTGTTGGACACCACAAATGCGAGGGAATAAACCCAAGATTTATTTTGCAAATTCAAGAAGCAACCCCAAGGTACCACAGCAGAAATGAGGCTGCAGCTGAGAGCAGAGAGACCACAGTGAGACCAGCAGGAGCTGGACATTAGTCAGGGATGGCTGGCAGGCCCGGGTCCGGCTTGGGACTCAACTCCAGTCACAGCATTTGCAGGACGGGTTGAACACCAGACCTGCAGGGCAGTGCTGCTGGAACAGTCGACCCCCCACACAGGTGTAGAAGCTGTTCCGGTCCCCAGGGTTGGGGTACAGCCCATTGGCCTGGCCCTGGCAGAAGGCGTCCGGTCCGGGGCTGGGGTTCTGCTCAGGTTTGGAGGGCTGCCCCTGGGTGGGAACTTCAGGTTTCGGAGTGGTAGAAGGTCCAGTTGGAAGACCTGGGAAGACAACGCAGATACAACGGAGGCCCCTTCCCCACCCAGGATTACCCAAACCCATAGACTACACACAGAGGCGCACCCCACTGGCCGCTGGCAGACACAATTGTGGAGCCCAGCCACACCCATGGCAGCCCACGGCCACATCCTCCACAAAGAGCTGGGTGATGGTTTTCTCCTTTGCCCGTGGGCAAGCAGCTAATCCTGTGTCAAGGAGCCACCCCCCACCCTCCCGCCCGCCATCCTGGTTTCCACACCCTGGGAAACATTGCTACAGCGGAAGCAGAAAGAAACTCATTTCAGCAGCTTCCTCAGCTCCTGGGGTGCAACTAGGACGTCACAGAGGTGAGGCAAAGTGTTTGCCTCAGAAAGACTGGGGTCTTGCAAGTGGGTGTACTCCACTGGCAAGCAAGGCCACCATGCCCCTGCCTCTCCCCCGTCAGCTCCTTACTTACCAAGCTCTTGGTGCAGAGTGCGGATGAGGGGGTACGGGCCCTGGTTGCAGAAGGAGCCCCGGAAGTCATCCAGATCCACTGTCCAGACCATGGCCCCGCCGAGCCCCATCTGCCTTAGGTAGCTGACCTGCATGGGGAGCAGTGGGGAGGCTGGCTGCCAAAGCCTGCAGCCTGGCTTCCCCACCTCAACACCTACTGCTCCAGTGCCTCCCCGACCCCCCTCTCTCCCCGAGGCTGACCCCAAGCTCTGTCTGGCTGGCTGGAGCAGGATCTGGGTGGAGCGACCGCATAGATTCTCTGCTTGCTCTTGCTGACATGGTCAGTGTTGGCCACAGAGAAGAACCAACAAGCCCCCAGATGGATTCAAGCTTGGCCTCCCTGACCCCATTCTCCTGAGTGCCCCTCTTCCTCCTCCTCGCTCCCTGGGACCTGCAGGATTCTCCCAGAGCGAGGCTGGGGGTAGCCCCTGTCCTGCTGGTAGCACCTCACTTTCTGCATCCTCCCGAGCTCAGGAGCCCTGCCAGTGCCAGGGTGGCACTCTGCCCTTCTTCCCTGCCACACCTTGGCCTATGGGGCTTCCTCCAAGAATGTCCAGCCTTGAGATTCCCATTGACCTCCCTCCATGCCCCCTTCGCCACCTCCCCCCACCATCCCACCACCAGTCCTACAGGGAACTGATTGGAATGAATGGCAGGCCGGCAGCTCCCTGTCGGAGCTGACCAGCTCACAGAAAAGACAAGTGTGCAAACTGGTATGTGCCACATAACCATGATCTGATCACCAACAGGCTGCTTACGGGGTGACTATGAGAATATACTAGAAGAGCAACCATTACGAGCGCTGAGTCCAGTACCAGCTGCTCCACTTCCCATCCAGCTCCCTGTTAACGCCCTTGGGAAGGCTGTGGAAGATGGCCTGAGTGCTTGAGCCGAGCCCCTGCCAGTCACATGGGAGACCCGGAAGGAGTGTCCCTGCAGCACATGTCTGTGCTGGTGTGAATAAACCCAGTAGTGCCCGCAGCAGGGTATGGTGCACGGCACTGGATGGCGGAGGGCAGCTGCTGGCCCTGCTTGGTGCACTTATCCCAGAGCGCCCTCCTACTCATGTAAACCTAAGCTTGCTGTGAAACAGGAGACCCGCTGACTCCGCAACGGACTGGGTGTCCAGAGGCCACGTCATCTAACGGACCTACTCCATGTAAATGCGTGCCAGCCCCTCTGTGGCAGGTGCGTCACGACTGAGTTGCCCGTCACGTGCTGTACGGCTGTGGATGCACCAAACGCTCGGGGCCATCTAAGCTGGACAGACGGAGGAGGGGACGAAGCAGGAAACAAAGGAATCCCGGCATCTGAGAAGGCACCAGACACTGCCGACGGGCAGAAGAGACTCATGTCCCTCGCCACCCGCGATTTTTCTCTTCGTGGGTCTGGGGAATCTGTACTTAACAAAGTGCAAAGCCCTTAGAGGGGCCTCTGGGTGTCATGTCGGGTCCTTGTGTCTTTTCTCCACGAGAGGTGTTCATGGCACCAAGTGCAAGCACATAGGACATAGACGAGGGTCCTGGGAGAGGTTCTGGGTGCTGTCCCCTTCAGTGTTATCTGCCTGGGACCACCCTCCCTCCTCCAGCATTGCCGGCACTCACCTTCGCTTTGAAGCTCTCCACATCATCAAACCCAACCCACTGGTTACCCCGGGAGGCACAGGGCACCTTTTGCTCATTGATTCTGTGTGCATCCCAGGAGCAGACCTGTGGGAGGAGAGGGCAGCCTCAGGGAACAGGGGGCAACTGTCTTCCTTGCCACAGGGGACCCTACATTGGAAAGCTCTAGAATGGGGAGCCTGGGGGCCAAGGAGGTTCTAGAATGATCAGCCTGAAGCTCCCAGGCTTGAAGATCCGCCCAGGATGGCGGGGCCCTGGTGGTAATCTCACACTGAATTGTATGCATCCTGTTCAGCACCCTGGCTCAGAAACCATGGGAGAAGCCCTCCCCACCACACCCCTACTCCCAGGCAGCCCCTGTCCTGGTCTTCCTACCTCATAGTAAGCCAGAAGTCCTGCTTCCTTGGTGAAGGGGCCGGGAACACCAGGTCCTAGGGCTGGGGCCCCCACGCCGCTGTCGGATGAGAAGGCCAGCGTGAAGGACCGCCCATAGGTGGGCATGCCAAGCATCAGCTTGCTGGCAGGGGCCCCCTTCTGCAACCACTGCCTTACAGCTGCATCCTGGGGTGCAGAAGGAGTCTGGGTTAGTTGGTCCTGCCTTGAGGGCAGGTTAGCTTGCTCTGGGACCTGTTGTCAGAGTGTCCAGGCTCCAGCGGCAGAGGTAGGAGGGTTGGGACTCCTCGGGCAGAGCCTCCTTGTCCCCCTCATCCATTCCAGCCTGCCTTGACCCTTCACCCCTGGTGGGAGAGGCTTCTGGGTGCTGAGCCAAGGAACAAGGCATGAATTTTGGAACTCCGACCAGAGGAGCCAGCCGTGCTGAGGAAACGACCATGGAGAGTCCTCCCCCGGGCTGGACGCTAGCTATTCCCCAAGGCCCTAGTGACCTGCACCCTCTGAGCACTTAGCCACACTGGCTGTGCAGGGCTCACTCCGCTGCCTTTCTCCCTGTGGGTCTACACGCTGTATTTCCCATCAGCCTGGAGCCTTTGGAGGGTGGAGTCCAGCCTTCTCCTCTGTCCTCCTAAACTAAATGACCCTTTGGGCAAGTTTGGGACCCCCACCCATGGCCAGTAGAAGGCCTCCCTTGCCTCTCAGCGTCTTGGTGCCTCCCCATGCGGGGGGAGGGGAGGGTCCCCAAGTATACAGCTCCCTCCAAACCCCATGTTTTTCCAGATGGGGATGTGACACTTGGGTGCCTGACTTAGCAGCCCAGCCAAGGCTGTCCTTCCACCCTCCTCTTGTGAGCAATCACTGGCCATTCCTGACTTCATGTGGGTACCCAGAAACTATTCCGATGACTCGGTGAGCGGCTCGGGGAGGGCTAATCTGAGGTCCCCCAGGGATGCCAGCCCCTTGGGAAGCTGCTGGCTCTGAGAACACCTTCCAGAAGGCCGGCCATGTGCACCCCAGGACTGGGAGGAAATGGGCTGGGGACTGTGCAGGAAGCAGGAGTGCGAAGGCTGCAGGCCCCAGTGTGAAGGGGGTTCCCGCTCAGGGATGGGTTTGCCGCATGCACTGCCAGCTGAGACGCCCCATGGATGGGAGGTATCTCTCAGAGGCAGCACAGGACAGGGGCGCCAGGTTGGAAACACCAGGTTCAGGGCCACCCCCACCACTCACCACGTTGTTGTCCGCCGCTGCCCCGCTCTCACCCTGCCGCCTGTAGAGGGGGCTATTGTGCCCTGTGACCTTCTCCCAGGAGCCATGGAAGTCATAGGCCATGAGGTTGATGAAATCCAGGTTCCTGCGTTGAGTTGGGGAGCAGGGAGGGGCGGCTGGTCAGGGGTGCTCCCTCCTGCCCCTCCCCCCATGCGGTGTGAGGACTCAAGAGCCACCCTGGGGGTCCAAAAGGGGACCCTGGGTGCAGCACTCCCACTGGAGGCTGTAGCATTCTCCCTGCCCCATGTCCTCAACCCCTGGGATCCGTCCTGCCCACTCAGGATCCCTGTACTGCACTGGAGGGGCTGTCGGTCCTATGCCAACCCAGTCCAGGCTGTTGGGGACATCTGGGGAGGAGCCAGCAAACGAGAGACTCTTCTCGCCCCAGTGTTACTAAGTAGTAGTAATAATTCAAATACCAAACATGAGTTTCAGGGCAGAGGTCAAAGACCTAGAGAGAAGGTTCTAGAAGCAGAGAGTGGTACAAGCGTGAGATGCTGGTGAAGGGGCAGAGTTCTTGGCAGAGTCACATTCACAGAAGTCCTGCTCCACTCCTGAGATGGGGTGGGGGTCTTGCCCACCTCAAGGGCCCCAGTCATCCTCCTCTGAGACTCACACTGCCAGCTTGTCCACCTCGTAGCCCGCGTCCACGACGTCTCGCCCGCTAGCAACGGCTGCACTCAGGAGGAGTCGCTGCTTGCCTGAGGCCTGGGCCTCTTGCTGGAAGGCGCTGGCCAGGTCCTGCAGGCACAGCTTGGGGTAATCTCCTGGAGAGGAGTGGGACAGGCAGCCGCAGGCACCCCCACCAGCGGGCAGTCCACGCTCAGCAGGCCCAGAGCTGACCCAGCAGATCAAGGGACCACGCTTCCCCCTGGGTCCCCAGGCAGCCATGGCTGTACCTGCACCAGAGCTGTGAAAAGCTGCTTGTCCGTTGCTGGGCTCCCCCTGCTTCCAGGGTACTCCCAGTCAAGGTCAAGGCCATCGAAGCCGTGCTGGCGCAGAAATGTGATGGCCGAGTTGACAAAGATCTGACGGGTGCTGGCAGTGGCCACCATCTCTGAGAACCTGAGAGGTGACAGAGGGAGGACTTAGCCTGCTGTGGGTGGCAGAGTCACCCACCTCCACATGGAGGCCACTGGGGCATCAGAGCTACTGGGTCCAGGCAGGGGGTGAGGCTGGGACAGGGATGTGTGTTGCTGGCTTGCGGGCCTCCAGACAACCTAGACAGACTCCACCCCAAACACTTACATTTCAGGAATGGGTTGACTTAACAGGGGTTCCAGCTTCCTCAGATACCACCCACCCCAAACCTACCACCGTGGCCCCTGCCCTTCACGAAGGTGTGTAAAGGAAGAGGACTCCGTTTCTGAGCTTGGAAGGGAAGGAGGCTCAATGAGGACACCCAGACCAGCGTGGCAAACCCCTCGGGGTGAGGTGGGGTGGGGTGCCTGACTGAGCTGGGAGTTCAGGGTCAAACCCGCAGACCAGAGCTCTGTCTTTCTCTATCTCCCCGCCTCCCAAGTAAATGAGCAACAATTTGAAAGGAAAAAAAAATTAAAAGCAAAGAAGGCCCTAGAGATTCGGCAGCTGTTGAGCTCTACAGACTGGCACTAATTCATTTTCTTTTTATTAATGTATGATTACATTTAGGTAGCCGCAGCTCTTAGTAAAAGGTGCCTAAAACACTACACTAAAAATCCCACCTTTCAATATGAAACTTGCTGGGACTGCATTGTGACACGGTGGATAAAACTGCCACCTGTGCTGCCAGCATCCCACATGGGTGCTGCCTTAAATCCTGGTTGTGCCGCTTTAGCTCCAGCTCCTTGCTAATGTGTTTGGGAAAGCGGCAGAGGATGGCCTAAGCAGTGGAGCGCCCCTGTATCCACACGGGGGACCCGGAAGAAGCTCCGGGCTCCTGGATTTGGCCTGGCACAGCCCTGGCCGTTTGCAGCCGCTGGAAAAGTAAACTGATAGATGAAAGATGTCTGTGTCTCTCCTCCTCCTCCTTCTCCTCTTCCTCTCCCTCTCTCTCTTTCAGTCAAGTAAAAAATAAATCTCTAAAAAAAGTTTAAAAATCTGCATAGAAGTCTTATTTTTGGAAGAAGAGTCACCATTCCCAACTGCTTCTTTAAAAAGGCTCAATTTCTAGAAAGTAAAGACGTAGGAACCAGAATTTTTGGATTTTCTAGGAAAAATCTAGTTCCAAATAGTCTATTCCATTACCTTCCCAACTCATCAGAAATGCTTCAGAAATGCCAGCATGTTGGTATCTGGTGTCTGGCTGCATTGTATGCCCAGAAAGAGAACGAAAACTCCTTCCCACCTGAGGCGTCCCATTTTATGGTTCAGAAAAGAAAGACACTGTGTTGTCTGGGGTCCTTGGCGCCTCTGCCTTTCCCCGTTCCCTAAGAGGTCAGAAGTTCTCTCGTTGCATTTAGATCCGTGTCTCTGTCAGGACTGACCTGTCACAGCCTAGAGCCGTGTCACTCGGCTGTCCTCTGGACAGAAGGCCGACTCCACACTGCAGTTCCTCTCCCTTCCCCTGGCCACTCCTCAGCCTGGTCCCTCTCCCCAGCCAGGGGCTCTCTCTAGCAGGTGCACCAGGTCCTCCATGCAGGGTCCCCTGCCCCCAACCTACTCACTTTTGGGTGCCGAAGTTCCAGCCCCCGACGGCTAGCAGAGTTTTCAGGGCGGGGTTCCTGGCCGAGACAAGACACACAAATGATTCACTCTGCCATCCCCCAGGGCTCCTGGGGGCACTGTGGGGTGGTGAGGGCCTTGGCGTGAGGCCGCCTAAGACCCTGGGTAACCCATTGTGGGCGCTGTAGGGGAGAAACTAGAGCCTGGGAAGGAAACGCTTCATCCAGGGCCCTTGCTTTATTCCTGACACCAGGGCCCTGTGCATCGCAGCAGAGAAGCCGCCTGCTCGTGTACACGTAATGCTTATCCACAGGCTGCTATTCCAGAAAAATCACTGTGGATTGAAGGCTGGGTGGGGGCAGTGGGAAAGAGACACAGGCTCCTAATTCCTGGATCTCAGGGTGTTTTAGCATCCTATATCCACGCCTGCCTCTTCCACACAAGCTCAGAAGAGCCATGCAGTCTGCCCAGGGCCTCAGTGCCACCTAGCTCGTCAATAGAGGGACACAGCATCTTGGGGGTGACGGTCCCCTCCCTCCAGCTCCCTTGACCCCTGCGACGCACGTCTGCTTCAGGCTGTTGAGCTCCTGGTAGCGTGTGATGTCCCTGTCTTCCAGGGGGCTCAGCTGGTGTCCGCTCATGCCGGCAAAGGCGTAGATAAGGTGGCTGCACAGGCCGGTGTTTACATCTCTGGGCAAGAAGCGAGCTGGCCCCTCTCTGTCCTGGGCCCAGCTGGAGAAGTAGCAGACCAACCGCATAGCAGCTCCTGGCCCTTTGGGGCGAGGGAAAGGAATGGCCATCAGAAAACAGTGCCCGGCAGTGTGCTTTGCACACCTTCTGTAAGCCAAGGGCCCTGGCAGCACGGGTGGTGTCATTGAGGTGGGTGTTTGGGGGTGGTAGCTACAAGCACTGCTTGGGGTACCTGCATCCCACATCAGGCTGCGTGGGTGTGATTCCTGTCTCTGCTTCCCTTCCAGCTTCCTGCTATGGTGCACCCTGGGAGTCAGCGGCTGAGGGCTCACACATGTGGGGCCCCATCACCCATGTGGGAGATCCGGCTGCATTCCCAGGCTCCTGGCTTTGGCCTGACACAGCTGCAGCTGTTTTGGGCATTTGAGGAGTGAGCCAGGGGCTGGGCGATCTGTCTGTCTCTGCCTTTCAAATAAGTGAAAGGAAAGAAATGTTTGCTTTGGAGGCTGGGGCTGTGGCATGTTAAGCTAAGCTTCTGCTTTTGGTGCTGCTATCCCATATGGGTACCAGTGGGAGTCCTGGCTGCCCCACTTCCCATCCAGCTCTCGGCTTGTTGTCTGAGAAAGCAGTGGAGAATGTCTCAAGTCCTTGGGCCCCTGTACACAAATAAAAGACCTGGAAGAAACTGGGGACTCCTGACTTCGGATCAGCTCAGCTCGGGCCATTGCAGCCATTTGGGGAGTGAACCAGCAAACGGAAGATCTCTCTCCCCTTCCTCCTCTAAAGCTGCCTTTCAAATATTACACTTGATCTTAGCCAAAAGGCTGAGAAGTGATCTGCCTTTTAAATGAAAATGAAAGTTAAAGAAAAAAACTAAAAGAGAAAAAATGCTAGCTTAACATTAAAAAAAGAAGAAGAAGACATGTGGGCCCGACGTGGTAGCCAAGTGGCTAAATCCTTGCTTTGCAGGCACCAGGATCACATATGGGTGCCGATTTGTGTCCCAACGTCTCTACTTCCCATCCAGCTCCCTGTCTGTGGCCTGGGAAAGTAGTCAAGGATGGCCAAAAGCCTTGGGACCCTATACCCACATGTGAGACCCAGAAGAGTCTCCTGGCTCCTGGCTTCAGATTGGTTCAGCTCCAGCCATTGTGGCCTTTTGGGGAGTGAACCAGTGGATGGAAGATCTTTCTGCTCTTTCTCTCTATATCTCTAACTTTCCAATAAAGATAAAAAAGAAGACATGTGCGTTTTGGGGCAGCATTTCACAGACAGGAAAGTGAGTTTTAGAAATAGTTATTTTTATTTGAAAGGCAGAGTTCCAGGGAGAAGGAGAAAAAAGGAGAGAGATCCTCCATCTTCTGGCTCACTACCCAAATGGCCGCAACAGCTGGAGCCAGGAGCTTCCTCTGGATCTCCCATTTGGGTACAGGGGTGCAAGGACTTGGACCATCCTCTGCTGCCTTCCCAGGCCATAAGGAGGGAACAGGATGGAAAGTGGAGCATATGTGAGGGTGAGCCAGCACTCATACAGGAGGCTGGCACCACAAGCAGAAGCCCAACTCAGCACTCCACGGTGCCAGCCCCATGAACATTTTCAGAGGTCAGGCAGGGATGCTCAGGACCCCGTGCCCAACCTCACTGCCTCTTCAGAAACCAAGGCTCACCAGCTGTGCACCTGCCCCTGTCAGCCCCACCATGCAGGGGGAGCAGAGCAGGGGCCCACGTATCCTCAGCGTCCTTGAATGCCACCAGGCTCAGAGGCCTATCTTTTGGGGCAGTTCCCATGTGAGGCTTAGGGGAGACCGGACCTGACCCTTCTGCTGGGAGACTCCAGCAGGCTCCTTTAAACACGAGCGAGAAGGGGCAGGAGGAGCCAGTTCCGGCCCAGGTGCATGCTCCCTCCTCTTGCATCTCGAAGCATTTGCTCCCTCGCATTCTCTACCATAGAGACGGGGTGTAGGGCTCATCCATGGCATCTGCTACCATGCGTGGGAAGACTGTGCTGGGGGCCCGGCTGCTTCCAGGGCTATTTCTGTAGCCCCAGCTGTTCCCTCCTGTGTGGGTGGGATGGGGATAACAGGTGCATGCCACACCACAACCCATCTCGAAGTCAGGGTGAGGGTCTGAGGGCTCAGCCTGCCCAGGGCCACTGGTGGTGGGGAAAGGCCTGGGGTCCAAGCTGTTGTAGGTGCCCTGGTGACCTCTATTTGACATGACAGGAGCCCCAGCCTTCCTCCCCCAGGCTCTGTATCCCAACGGTTCAACAGAAGCAGGGGTGCGGTTCTTGCTAAGCCAAGGTGCCTCCTTTCTCCACCACTGAAGTCTGCTGCAAGGACGATACACCTGCCCCAGCTGCTGTCACACCCACAGGGACATGCATTCAGGCCTGAGAGGACACAGGAAGGCCAGACACAGGGTGATGCAGAAGCTGCCCCATGGACAGGCAGGGGCCCAGTGAGCAGGTGAGGGGGCAAGGGTCTTTCTGGGACCCAGACGTCTGTAGGGTTCAGCTTAGAATCCGAGCCAGGAGGGTCAGGGAGAGGACCAAATGGACCAAGGACCAGGTTGCTTACCCCACTGGGCCATCAGCAGAACCATGACACCTGAGGAGACACACAAGAGGCTGAGGTTACCACGACATCATCCTCAGCACCTCAGGCCTGTGTGCTTCTAGAAGCACAAGAGGAGGAGGGAACAGGATGTCCTGGCTCTGAATGGATCTGACTTTCTCCTCCCATACGTGAGGCCAGTATGTGAGACAGACACACACACTACCACTTCCACCCACAGCCACCAAGACGCAGGATAGACCTTGAACTGATGGTTGAATGGTAAAGGTAAGGGGGCATATATATACACTGCATCTCTTCTGGCTATGGAAAAGAATGGGATCTTGATGTTTATGAATCCGAGATGGTAATGTGATGTGAAATAAGCCACACTCATGCAAATGAAGACCAACGTTCTCTCTTTCGGATGTGGAAGCCACATTGAGGTCCCCCAGTGTCACGGCCCCTAGTGTTGTGGTCCCCAGTGTTGTGGCCTGCAATCTCGCATCTTTGGTAGAAAGAGCCTGAGGTGAACCTGCAGGAGGGGGGCAGCTGGGGAGCTTGGGTAAGACTCATGCCCTCCCAGGGCCTCTAGGCCGCCTATGGCTGTAGCAGAGAACCACAGCGATGACAGCCCCACCTCCCCACAGCTCCCCGGACCTGGCCCAGTCTCCCTGACAATGCACCCCACGTACCTGCCTGGAACAAGAAGCGTGCCATGCTGGAAGCCAAGAGGCAGAGGGCAACACCGCACACCCACCTTTCAAGATCCTACCCTGCTGTTCTGGTCTGGCTGTCTCATCCCAGCCCAGCCATACATGTTGAAATATGGTGAGAGGGACTGGGGTGGCACATGGGGAGGCAGACATCAAACAACGTGGATTGGGCAACCCTGACACAATGACCTTTGGCAATTCTGACTTTGTGAAATCTGATCTAACCTGCCCTTTATGCTTCTGTACAAAATGCTTTGCCAGTTTCCTGCTTTTTGGGCCAGATCACTAGGCTAACATGCCCTGCCAGCAACCCTGGGTTCCAGGAATCAATGTTGTATGATTTATTCACCGTTGTTCCTATGACTGCCTCCTGTGGTTGCTCAAGCCCACCCACTGTCCCCATGGCAGCCTCCTGTGGCTGCCCAACTCACCTGGTTCCCATGGCTGTATAACTCACTCTTTCTATAAAAACCCATCTAACCCTCACCTCAGGGTCACTCTCTGAAGAAAGGAGAGCTGACCCCAGCCGGCTGGTCTGTTTACCTGCCTCCTCAATAAACTTTGCTGCTTTGCAGAGTTGTCTGGGCTGCACTTCTTGGGGAGAGGCTCGGGTGGATGCAACACCTTTATTGAACCAATCACAGGATTTAAACAGGGTTGTCAAACAGAGAAGACATGTTTGTCACTCTCCTGGACTTTGTCTTCTCTCTGCTCCCAGGCAGTTCTACACACTGTGTTTGGGAGGTTCGGGGAAAGTGACCAACTCCAGACTCAGGGTGGCGGATCCGGAGCAGCTCTCTGACCTAGCCACCTCCCAGAGGTCCCTGAGAGAGGTGGACATGAGGCCCAGCTGGACAGACTCTGCATCCACCCTCCCTGCTGCAGACTCGGTCACTAGCAGTCATTTCCACCCTCCTCTCGTGGATGGGGGTGGGATTCCATGGAGGAACCGGCTTGGGGTCACCTGCTGTTGGCAGCAGAGCCTCCATCCCCGACCCTAAGCAAGGCCTATGACGCCCTGCATACTGGGGACGAGAGGTTTTTCCCTGGGGGCCCAGGGACCACCTGACCCTCGGACACATCCGCCCTTCTGACTCAGCTTCCTGACACCAGGAAGAACTCTCCCCAGCCACCCCCGCCCCGGTTCTGAGATCCTCCAAGGTCTAGGGCACCCATGTGCCCACAGGAACCCCATTGCTTAGAGCAGCGACCTCATAATCAAAAGGTCTGCATTTCTCTCTGTCCCAGGGCATTTTTCTGGAGGAAAATACACAGAAACAGGGCACTGGATGCCAACAAGCTTCCCCACATCACTCTGGCAAAATCTGCCACAGTTCAGGTACTCCCACTGTCATCACACCACTCAAGACCCCAAGACCGCGGGAGAGGCAAACACGTTCCCCAGTTCTCCAACACAAACATAAGGTGCTGTAAACTCTGAGCGGCGGAAGGCATGCTGTGGAAATTAGGAATAAAGCAAGATCAAAGGCTGTCACTGTTATGCCACTGGGTGGCACAGCTTTGGGAATGCCATCTGTTATACTGCAAGAATACACCTCCACAGGAGGCACAGCAGGTGCAGGCATCCTTCTATGTTCTGTGTTGTAGAAAGGCAAGTTAGAAATAACTGCTAGATGAAATTGTTGGGCTGAAAGGAAATATACACACTCATAGTTTTACTCTGCATTAGGAGGAACTGACTGAAACAGAAATTAGAGAAACGTGTGCTTTGTGGAAGTGTCAAAAACCATGGAATAGTGAGGAATGATTTTAATGATAAGTGTAATAGTAAAATCTACCAAAGACCTGCCTGCCCCAGAAGGCAAACCCCTGCCCCAGCGCAGGTCGCCCAGGGAAAAGAAATGAGCAAGCTCTGACGAACAGTGCACCATGTCCTTGCTCCCTGCCACCCCCCACCAGGGGCGACCCTTCCCGGCCCTCAGATCATACAGAGATGGCCCCAGGCGGCTACTGCACACTTCTGTCAGCTTCAGACAGCTTCTTTAGTGCAGAGCCAGACAAGACAAGCCTGGGGGTGACTCGGTGGATTCTCTGAGAACTTATTTTGGGAGGTGTGGCACTCTGATGCAGCAGGTTAAGTCTTCGCCTGTGGCGCCAACATCCCATTGGGCACTGGTTCAAGTCTTTTTCCATGGTCTGAGACCTTGGGACTTTGCACCACATGGGAGACCAGGAAGATGCTCCTGGCTTCAGACCAACCCAACTCCAGCAGTTGAGGCCATTTGGGGAGTGACTGGCAGATGGAAAACCTTTTTCTGTGCTTCTCTCTTTGGAACTCTGCCTTTCCAATAAAAATCAAATAAAATCTTTACTGAAAAGGCAGAGTTACAGAGACAAAGAGAGACAGAAAGATCTTCTGTCTATTGGTTCACTCCCTAAATAGTGCAGTGGTTGGAGCTGAGCTGATCTGAAGCCAGGAGTGCAGGGTCCCAAGGTTTTGGGTCACTCTCAACTCCTTTTCCAGACCACAGGCAGGGAGTTGGATGGGAAGCAGAACAGCAAAACATGAACAGGCACCCATATGGAATCTTGGCTGTTGCAATGTAAGGATTTAACCACTGAGTCATCGCACTGAACTCTAAAATAAAATATATGTATTTTTAAGTTATGTTGGGCTTTTATTCTCTACAATCCATTCTTGTGGCCCCTCCAAAGCCAAGTCTGAATAGAGCCCGGGGGGCTTGCTACAGAAGGGAATTCCAAGCTGACCCTGGATGGCAGTCCTGCCTAGCTGTGTCCTCCTTTGCCTTGTTGTGGTGACATGTGACAGAGCCACGGATATGGCAGGGCACGGGATGCTCTCATGTCCTGGAAATCACAGCTATGCTTGGTCTCCTCAGTGCAGACACATGGCCAACCCTCAACTGGACCCTCTGACGGCTTCTCCCTGCAGCCCCCAGCAGGTGGGGGGTGACCCAGTAAAGGCACCACTCCACCTGTGCCTGCAGTTTCTCAGACAGTGGGTGTGGTCCTCCTACTCACTCCTGCATCCCAAGAATCAGACCGTGCAGCATCACCCGTCCCTTCCACCACCTCCAACCAATACCTGTGACCATGTATGCCCTTAAGCGCACTCCATCCCAAGTACATAATGCTGTTAACAGAGTGGAGCGTGAGGGTCTCCTGGCTGTAACTGTTGCTTCCTCATTGCCAGGGATTTTCCAGCCAAGCTGGCTGCTGTCTCCTCCCTTCCTTCAGGAGATGAGCACTCGATCTAGGATGGGGGGATGGAGCTGGCAGTCAGATGAGGTCCATCTCCACGAAGGATCTGTGGGCGGCTGAGCCCCAGGCCAGGACTTCCCAGAAAGCTGCCAATGCTAGCTGGCAGAAAGATGTAGCTCCCTAGACTAATTCTGTCCATCTTCCAAGACACGCTGGGTCGACCACTTGTCACTGTAACAGGAAGCAGCTCACTGTGGCTCACAGTTATGGAGGTCCACAGGCCATGTGCACGCAGCCCCCGTCACCATCTGGTCATTTGCCTGGGTAGTCTTGAGCGTGGCAGTGGTGGAAGAAAATCTTGGAAGAGACAGGAAGCTGAGAGAAAAGCTGGGCCTTGCCTGGCTCTGATCTTAGGTAATGTCCTCCTGCTAAGCTCAACGTCCACCCCTAACAGTCGCCTTCTGACGTATATACTTACATTATTCATATTGAAAGCAATCACTGATACAGTTAGACTAGAACTCACAATATTTGTAACTATTATGTCTTGGACACACTGTTCTTTTTTGAAATCTCTTTTTCCTGCCTTCTCTAATTTGAATTGTTAAACATGATTGCATGATCTCCCTTCTTCAAGTACCAGTTGTAGTTCTTTTAAAACTCCCACTGGGTATCCTGGAATTGGCAATTTGCATTTCCAATGAGTACGAGTCCAGTTTCAAACAGCACCATGGTGGTGTGAGCAAAGCAGGTGCCGTGCGACAGACTCCGGGGCTCTCCTCTGGGCCTCCTGACTCATTGGAAATGCAATCATGTTTGACTAAGATGTGGACGTTGAGCCCAGCAGGAGGACACTGCCAAGATGCCACATCCTACACTGGCATGCTTCATGATTCCTGGCTCCAGCTTCCTGCCAATACAGAAACCGAGAGGCAGCAGTGATGGCTCAAGTGACTGGGATCCTGCCGTGCCTGGGGGAGACCTGGTTACATTCCAGCTACCAGGTCTCTCCACTTTCTGTGGGCATTTGGAGGAAGTGACATTCAGGAGCTCACCTTCCTCTCTCCACCTCCTGTCAAATAAATACTTAACATTTTTCAAAGGAAGGGTACTATCAGAGTAGATTTCAAAATAAGACCCAACTATATGCTAGTTAGCTCTAATTTTAGCTTATTCACTTATTAAAGTGAATATCCAATAGATGACAGTTAACCAGAAAGGCGAAGATAAGCTTCTGGGTACACAGCAAGGAAAAGTGAGAGTAGGTCCATTGCTTTCAGACAAGGCAGGCATCAGAATCAAGGAGATCAGAGTGGCCGGGGTGGGGGAGCGTTACATCATGCCTAAGGGGTCTGTTTTCTAGGGAGTCACAGCACCGGGAAATGTGATGCAGTTGCTGAGCATGTGACACAGCGGCCAAGCTGCTGCTTGGGATGCCACATCCCGTGGCAGAGAGCCGGGTTCGAGTCCCAGCTCCTCGACTTCTGGTCCAGCTTCCTGCTCTCATGCCATGAGATCCCTGGGTTAGATGGGCACAGCCTCCATTGGTGTGGGCATCAGGAAGTGAATCTCTGTTTCTCAGCTTTCAACCATCTAAGCTCTAGACGGCCGCTTTCGGGTTCCTCCGGAACACAGCCTGTGGTCCTTCAGTTGCAGCTGCATCTGGCTGTGCTGTGACACTTCACAGTGTGATTTCTTCCTTTCCCAGATGCTCCACCTTCCTCTTTTGCTTCGTTTCCTCCTTTTGGACTGAACGTTTCATCATTTCCCGTCCCCCTTGCTGCTGCCTTGGAGGATGTATGCTCTTGTACAACTCTCAAAAATTACAACATTCAGCTTTCAAGCTAATTGGTATACTTAACCTCTACTCTGTAATGTTTGTGCAAAAATGTAACTCCAGTTAATGCTCTCCAAAGTTAGGGATTCTAACTCTCTTGGTACTTTAAACCCTAAAAATCATTATCGGTATTATATTGGTTTACATTGACCTATGATTTTATACTTTTACTGTTTTAAAATCACTGTTATTCATCCTCAGCTAGGGCTCAGTGCAATGGCTCAGTAACTAAATCCTTGCCTTGCAAGACCGGGATCACAATTGGGTGCCAGTTTGTGTCCTGACTGCTCCAATTCCCATCCAACTTCCTGCCTGGGAAAGCAGTGGTTCAAAACCTTGGGACCCTGCACCTACATGGGAGACCCAGAAGAAGCTCCCGACTCCTGGCTTTGGATCGGCTCAGCTCTGGACATTGTGGTCGTGTAGGAAGTGAACCAGCAGATGGAAGATTTTTCCTTCCCTTTGTCTCTGCTCTCCGTAAATCTGATTTTCCTTTCCAATAGCAATAAATAAATCTTAAAAATAAGCAATCCCCAGCTGTCCATCTGAAATTATTTCCTTTTGCTCCAAAAGTGGCATAGCCACCGCCCCCATAATGAAACGTTGTGTAAGCACAGCTTCACTAGCCCTTATCATGGCTCCCCATCAGTAAAAGCGCTTCTGCCTGCTGCTGCCCCAGGGGCCAAAATCTTACTCCACATCCTACCGTGCTGATTTTCTGAAAACAACATTTCTGCCTTGACCTTCAGGCTGTTCTAGTTACTGGTTGTCACTCCAGAAAGTCCCTTTTATCCACCCCAGTCCATCACTTCCCAGCCTGAAAGCATGCGTTTTGTTCCCCCACCACAGACAGAGTTAGTCTGTTTTGGAGCAGAAGTAGCAGCCCGAAGCCGATTCCCTTTGGTGTGTGGCTTATTTCACACGGCAGAACATTCCGTGCATCAGGAGTTTGCATCAGGTACAAGAACAATTTCATTTTCTGAATGTGTCAGCATGTTTGTCTCTTTCCCTGTTCCCACTCATCGGGTTGTTTCCAGTTTGGGGCTATTAGGAATGTAGATTTTCTGTGAGTGTCATGTGGAAGTCTATTTCTGGGCTTATGTTTTCATTTTCTTCGAATAGTGCAAAGGTGTGAAATTACAGAGGCATCGGCTAGCTGCAGATTTAATTTCATTAAAAAAAAAAAAAGCTGTCAAACCGTTTTCCAAAGAAGGCACACCATTCCGCACTTCCGAGCCAGAGAACTCGGTCACGTCAGACGCTTGACTGTGTGTGATGTTGCCAGGATGTTTCATGTTAGACATTCCCGTGGGAGTGTGGTGACAGCTCCTGGCGCTTTGTCTTTCCCTGCTGACTAATGATGTCGAGCACTTCTCTGTGTGTTTATTGTCCATTCACTTGTCTGTTTGTAAAATGCCTACTCAAGGCTGTCGCCCACGTTTTCACTGAGCTGAAAGAGTTGTCATGTAGTCTGATGAAGTGCAATTTCGGATAATGGCCTGTGTTTCCTGCCAGCTTGGCCTGTTTGCTTTCTTTTCATGACGATTTTTATTTATTTATTTATTTATTGAAAGACAAAGGTACAGAGAGAGAGAGAGGAAGAGATGGGAAAAGAGAGATCCTCTACCCACTGGCTCAATCCCCAAATGGCTGTCCATCAAATGGGTGCAGCAGGCAGAGCTGTCCAGCCTGAAGTCAGAAGCCTGGCTCTCCATCCGGGTCTCCCACACAGGTGTCAGGGGCCCAGCACTTGGGCCATCTTCTGCCTTTTTACCAAAGCACTGGTTCTAAAGTGGAGCAGCTCAGAATTAAACTGACACACTAATATGGCATATCAGCACTGCAGACCGTGGTTTGGTCTGCCACACCCAATGCTGACCCCTGCCCATTTGTTTTCTTAAAAAAAATTTTTTTTTTAGTATTATTATTTTATCATACAATTCCATAGGCGCTGGGATCTCCCATTACCCTCACCACATCCCCTCCCGCGCTACTGATTTCCCCTCTACTGTTACAATGGGTAGTCCTTCATGAGCAGTTGTAAGTCCATCATTTCACTATTGAAATATTTCCTGACACTATAGGCATGGGCAATGTCAGAGAGCGCAGCATCCTACTGTCAGGATATATTCAACAGTTTCACTGGGAGTCCATGTTTGGTCTGGATGCAGAGCTGCTTACTGCACTATTATTCCACGTCTGGATGTGTCAGTCTCTGCTGCACTTTTACTATACATCCGCTTAAACACAGAGGCAGGGAGCACAATCCACAACAGGGAGAAAAATAGAACATTTACATGATCATGCTACATGATGATCAATGCGTCATTAAAGTGATAAAAAGGAAATCAAAAACCTTCTTGTAGAAAATGATGCTACTGCATGATCCATGTGTCACTGAAGAAGTAACAATAAAAACAAAAACACAAATGCCCAGGAGATGCAGCAAAAACAGTGTTGAGAGGCACAGTTACAATGTCAGATGTTTACAAACAATCAAAATGTCTCGTATGAATGATGTATTAATAAATCGCAAGGATTAATGAAAGAACTGCAATAAACAGGAACTGTAAAAAGGTAAAATTCTAAGTAAAAGTAATTGGATTTGAAGCCAAAAAACTACAAATTTAAACAAGAAAGAACCATTCCTTAAGAAGATGAGAAAAACAATCCCTCAGCCATATTAGCAAAGAGCATCATGAGAGAACAACCACTTAAAATTAGAGATGAAAGAGAAATGGTTCCAACTTTGTGCTCTTTATGTGGGTCATGACACTGTTGGCCTAGACAATAGTCGAAATATTAATTGCTTTGTTGTCTAGGTATATTTAGAAGTTTCATTGGGAGTCTACCTTCATTCCTTAGTAGAAACATGTTCTATTAATTTTCTTTGATTCTTGATATTCTGATCTTCATTATATCCTTTGTTTGTAAAGTTACATGTGTGTATTTATTCATCTTTATTTTTTTGGTTTGTGTTTGATGGAAGTTGTCTTATATTAGAGCGAACATATGTTGGGACTGGCTCACTTCATTTGGCATAATGGTCTCCAGTTGGACCCATTTGGATACAAATGATATACATTTTTTCTTTTTAATACCTGAGTAGTATTCCATACAGTAGATGTACCACAGCTTCTTTATCCAGTCCTCTTTCAATGGGCATCTAGGTTGTTTCCATGCTTTTGTGATTGTTGATTGTGCTGCAATGAATACAGGGGTACAAGTTGCTTCCTCATCAGATCTTTTGGATATACTCACAGGAGTTGGATTGCTGGATCATATGGGAGGTTGATTTTTAGTTGCCTGAGTGTTCTCCATACCAACTTCCATAGTGGCCACACCAGCCTACAATCCCATCAGCAACTGGGTAGGGTTTCTTTTTCACATCCTCACAAGTAAGTGTGATTAGTAGTTTTCTATATGTGGGCCATTCTCACTGAGGTTAAGTGGGATTGATTAAATCTTGAAGTCTTGAAGTAGCAAACTCACATTTTAAAATTCACTACTCAGCATATTGGCAAGTTGAAAGAGTTATTTAACAATAAAGATCATTCAAGGTAGAAAACTACTATTCTGATGCTTAATGGACAATTACCTATGGGAAAAGCTGACCAAAAAGTGAGGGATGCAGGGATTACCTTCCAAAGCGTATGTATGTCAGAGCATGCTCTGCTGTTTTTCCTCGCTGGTATTTCAGGTTATGTGTTCATATTTTCTCAGCATCAACCAGTTGTGCCATATGAATCATTGTGGCTATATGTTACCTCCAGGTGTAGCTGCCTGTCAGTATTGGTGGCTTGGTGAATTTGGAAGTCCTAGTGCCTGCTGTTAATAGCCACCTTTGAAGACGATACAGCTGCTGACAGCCTGAATCATGAAAGGCCATGTGAAGGACTTGCCTCACCTGCCAGGTATGTTTGTAGCTGACCCATAGTCCAACGATATAGTTCCTTTCAATACTGTGAGCTCTTACAAGATGCAAGAGCAAGTAACGAATCATCTCAAAGCAGAGTGATGCTTCATCTCTTCACAAATATCTTCTTAGACGCCTTTCTGAACTCTCCATCCAATCAGCCACAGTCTTCACAGTTTCAGTTGACATTCTTCAGAATCCTCCATTTCCTTATCAACACAAGTGTTAAAGCAACCACTAGCCTTCCCTGAATGTGCATCATACGGCCCATGCCCTGAGATCTCAAAGTCCTGCAGTTTTGAAGTTCAAATGTCCCTGTTCTCAAGTGCTGAGGTCTTGGAGTCCTGAAGTTTTGAAGTCCTGAGGTCTTGTGTCTTGAAGTTCTGGGTCCCTGTTCATGGCGCCAGTTCTCGGGGTTTAGACCTGCCAGCAGGCCCCGAGGTCACTGAGGGTGAGGCAGTCAGTGGAAGAACCACCGGAGACAAGCTTGTTTCCTTAGCTGAGTTTCTTTTTATGTGGCAAAACTCACATTATTAAATTTACTGCTTTAATTGTTTTTAATACTATAATCTTTTTCACATTTGAATATATGTGTGCAAACTTAGTTGAGACATAATAGTTGTACACACCTGTGGGATGCAGATGGTGCATTTCAGCCCAGCTGTGTGCTGTGTAAGGTCCAGACAAGGACAAATGCATGCCCATCTCCTTATTTACCTCTTCTTGTGAGAAATACATTGCTGCCTATTCAGTCTGAGTTGTTGTGTGCTGTTTACCATCCTTGGTAACTTTTTTTTCAAAAATGATTTATTTATTTTTATTGGAAAGGCAGGTCAGATTTACAGAGAGAAGGAGAGACAGAAAGAAATATCTTCCATCCACTGATTCACTCCCCAAGTGGCCACAATGTCCAGAACTGAGCCGATCTGAACTCAGGAGCCAGGAACTTCTTCTGGGTCTCCCATGTGGGTGCAGGATCCCAAGGCTTTAGGCTGTCCTCCACTGCTTTCCCAGGCTACGAGCAGGCAGCTGGATGGGAAGTGGAGTAGCCAGGATACCTGGCAGCCAGGATATAAACTGGATCCATATGAAATCCCATTCTTGCAAAATAAGGATTTAGCCATTGAGCCATTGCACTGGGTACCTAGTACATTTTTAAAATATAGTGGCATTATTTATACTTTCTTCTCATTTTCCTTTATTTATCATGTATAGATATATATGCTTTTGTTTTTCGTATTGTGGTTTCAGAAAATGGAACATCTTAACATCACAGCATCATTTTCATGGGCAGCTTACACGCTTCCTGATCAAAGCCCTGTGTTGTAAATCGCTTCGCTTGCTGACATGTTTTGTCTGTTCTGTCATGTGTCTTCCCAGGCACACCAGGGAGATTGTTTTCCCCGAAAGGATTTCTCCATGGACACACTGTTTTCTCCCTGGGGAGAAATAATAACGGGAGCCACAAGACTTGCCCCAGCTAGAATTACCATCCACAAGGCTCCACAGAAACGGGATGGACTGCAAACAAAACTCTGTCAACCTCAGTCATCAAATGAGTCATTTCAACTGTGGCTTCAGGACATGGGGACAGGTGACAATTCACACCACAGGACTAGAGGGAACGTGGCCATCCATCCTAATAACAACTTAACTTCAAATGTATGGCTGGCTGGCTGTTTTCTTCTCCCATTGATAATGCTAGTTTGATCTGTAGAGAGAGGGGAAAGGCGTGAACAATCACGGCCATCCAATGGCTCACTCTCAAGCTGGGCCATGGCAGTCAGGGCCTGGAAGCGAGGAGTGGAGTGGGTCAGAAGGGGAAAAGAGGGAAGGAACGGATGCTTCTGCCTTCACTCTGTGTCCAAGGGAAGAGAGAGAAATTGCGCCTTCTGTAATGTCAGTCTTCATATGATTTTTTAATTATTATTTTATTCTAATAATCTTTACATAGTTGATGAGGGCACAAAGGGTCAAGGGCTACAGGAAAGTCGATAGTAAGACCATTGTTTCCACATTCTCTGTCTCTCTTTTTTCTGTATCTGGGGTAAGGGGATGATAAAGGGAAAAGCCCCACCTAACCTCCCATCCATCCCAGGGTCCCCGAAGTGGGGCATACTCTGAAGGTCCTGCTCAAGTACTTTTGATAGTTCAGTTCTGAATTGCTGCCAATCTCGCCATTCCAAGCACAATGAAATCCCTCCAGAATTCACCGGCTGATAGAGTCTACTTTAGAATCTCCATTTGCCCAGATTTTCACTGCCCACACAGGGCTGGAATAGTTGATCAATTTGTTCTGTCCTCCATCCTCTCTTGTGATACCAGGTGTCCTCAGCAGACTCCAACATACTGCCATATCTTCCATGGCACCTGGATGTGCTATCCACTGCGATGTCTGAGCCACTGAGGAGGCCCAGCTCTGACACATGCACTCCATGGTCAGACCATGGAACCTGCATTTCTCTTCATGATAAAGGTTCTGAGATGAGCAGTTCAGATGGAGGGATCCCCAAAGAAACTTTGTCTGAGGTGATCCTAGACTTGATTCTTGTGTATGCTTACCAACACAGGGTCCAGCACAGTCTGTCACCACAATCAGCTTGTGCACATGCTGGTGGTTGCAATTACTGGGTCAGTTCTGCTTTCAACCCTGTCTTATACACAAACCAATGGGTGCTGCAGCCCAGCCCGATCCTGCCTATCACACTCTCGGCCTTCATGTAGACCAGTGGGAGCTGCAGCCTAGTTGGAGCAGCCCACAATAACCCTCACCAGGCCCACCCCCTGTCCTGGTTCCTGTGCCTGCCAGTATGAGCAGCATACTGGTCCAGTCTGTCCCACATCCAATTCAGCTCTCACACATGTCAACGGGCATTGAAGCCTAGTTCAACCCAGCCAGCCCCACTATCCAGCTCACACACATGCTGGTGGGTGCCGTTCTGTCTAGCCACACCTGCCCCAGTCCTGGTTTTTATGTTCTCCTGTGGGAGTGGTAACCCAAGAGAGGTGCCCACTGTTTCCTTACTGGGTCCACTCCCACTCCCAGATCATGCACTTTCCAGGCAGTTCTGCAGTTTAACTTGACAGAATTAGCCCCCAGTGCCAGCATCTGCCAGCTGATGCTGTGGCAAAGCCCAACCAACCCTCACTCACTCTGACTTATGCATGCACCAGTAGGAACAGTCAGGCCAGCCTGACTTTTCCCTGATCTAGCTCACATAAGGTCAATGGGTGTTATAGCCCTGCCCGGTCTGGTCTGGCCCCATCCCAACTCACGTTCTCCAGTGGGAGTGGTAGTCCAGCAGGAGAGCCCTCCACATTCCTCCTACCAGCTCTGGGTCTCAGGAATGCTGGTTGGGCACTGTGGCCCAGTCTGGCATGGCCTGCCTCACCTTGGCATTTGCCAGTGGGTGCTGTTTCCTGGCCCAGACTGGCTCACCCCATATTCCAGCTCATGCTAGTGAGGGTTACAGCCTAGCCCAGCCAAGCCAGCACCCAGTTCCAGCTGTAATGTGTAGTATGAACCCGGCCCAATCCACACTCTATTCTGGTGCTCAGATTCACCAGCAAGTGATGTGAACTGGTTCAGCCCAGTCCACCCCCAACCCATGCCAAATGTATGCTGGTGGGTATCATTCCCTGGCCTTGTCTGAGCTGCTCCCTATTGTGGTTCTTGCACTCACCTGCAGGGACTGTGTCTTGACAGAGGAGTTTCCCAAGCTCCTCCATCAGAACCTCTCCCAATGTCAGATCTCGTGCACACTGGAGAGGTCCATGGGCCAGCCCTACTTAGTCTACCTTCTGTCCTGGCAAGAACAGTGGCTTTTCCTGACTGTTCTTCAACCCATTCTGGTTCTTATGTTGGATGTTTCAGCCCAGCCAAGCCTGGTCCACATCCAGACACAGCTCACACATGGCTCAGTAGGGGCAGAGACCTAGCCTAGCCCATGCTACACCTACCCTGGTCCTCCAGAGCACCAGTTGGTGCTGGAGTCTAGCCCAGTCCGGTGTGCCCAGCCCCAGTCCACACCTGTGCTGAGGGACACTGTGGTCATATCCAGACCAGAACGCAGCTCCCACTCTGACCCCTGCACTCACCAGTGGGAGCCCCAACCCAGCCAGTGTGTTCTCTTAGCTGCCCAACCAGAACTGTCCCCAGCCATAGATTGTGCACGTGCCAGTCATTGTTCTGACCCAGCTTGGCATAACCCCTCACTTATCTTGGCCTTCGCTTAGATGCTGTAGTCTGGCCTGACCCAGCCTGCCCTGCATCCTGATTCTCACTGGTGGGTGATGGTGTCTATTCCCATCCCTGGCTCATGCAAACCAGTAGGTGTGTGCCTAGCTTGGCATGACCTGTGCTCCAGCCTGATTTCTGTTCTTGCTGGTGAGTTAAGGTTTGCTTGACCCTGCCTGGTCTGTCCCCTTCCATAACCAACCCACATATTAGCCAATAGTTGGAGCTACTTTGCACGGCTTGCTCAATCCCCAGGCCTGGACCATGTGATCATCAGCGAGAGTTATGACCCACTTTGCCCATTCCCAGACCCAGATCTCATACATACCAGTGGGTGCTAGGCCCTTGCCCAGCATAGTCTGCCCTTCCATCTTGGCCTTGTATGAGCTGGTAAATGTTGTGGCCTGGCCAGCCCCATAATCTGTTTTAGGATGCACATGCGGGTGCTGCTGCCTTGACCTGCCCAGACTGTTGTTGATTCCTGTACCTGTGAGTGATGGCAGGTTCCATGGTCACACCTAGCTCAGCCCATCCCCTCCCAACTCTTGAGCTAACCAGTGGGACTTGTATTTCCACAGGGTTGGGCCCACACATCCCCCCACAGAATCTACCCCCAGACCTGGTTCTCTCATGTGCTGGTTAGTGTCATGGCCCAGCCTAATGTGACCTGTCCCCTGTTCTGACATTCTGTCAAGTATTAGATCTAGCCCTGTTAGACAGGCCCCCAGCCCTAGCTTTCACATGGACTGGCGTGTGGTGGTCAGCATTGTTCGGTGGTAACAAGTCCTACACAGGACTCACATGTAGGCTGGTGTATCAATCTGACCCATACAGATTGTCTGGCCTCTTCCCTCCAAACCACCAGGTCTCAGTCTCCTTGTTTATCTTTAAGTAAAGTAACCCTGTTGTTGGGAATCCCTCAGTATTGATTCCTCACGCAGAGTTATTCATGGATGTACCTAGGCAGCAATTCCACACTCCCAAAACCCCAGAGCTCGCCACTGGGCAGCCAGCATGCCAATTGGTGCCAGGCTCCACCCACTGGCTGCCCAAAGCTCAAGACTAGCTCACTCTGTGTCAGCAGTGGCCATGGCCAGGTCAGTCTTCATATGATCTTGAGAAAGGGGCTGATTTCATGAAATCACACCTGATCCCTGTGAGGGAAGTACGTCCTGGGGGTGGGGACATTGATTGACAGGTAGGCATGGTTCACAAAGATCAGGGTTCTTTGTAATCAGCTGCTGTCCCATTGAATTCCTTCTCCAAGATTTTTGATTCTTACTCTAAGAGATACTGAAGAGAACAGATGACTCACATCTTCTGGAGTTACTTCTTGCAGATTAGCGGCACAGGTCTTGCCTATCCCAGGTTCAGAACGCTCTTCCTAACTCATCTAATGGGATTCCTCTCACGAGCCAGAAAGCTGCTACCCAGTACCAGTGGGTATGTTCCCCGCATTTTCATCATCACCCTGAAATGTTGCTCGCTTGCTTGCACAGGAAATGTAAGTAGCTTGACCATACATCACGTGCTCTGAGGCCAGACCACACATTCCTGGCGTCTGACCCCTGAGGTCAGAGATCCTGATGTGTGTGGCGAGCTTTCCCCCATAGCGGGTGCTGCAGCCAGGGAGCCCCAGTGTGCTGGCTCTTCAGACCCTCGGTCCAGCCTGTCACCAGCCTGGCTTTCACATGCACTGTTGAATGCTGCATCCTGGCAAGCAGAGGCTCATGGTGCTGGCATTCTTGCCATCACCTTGCCCAGCCCCAGCTCTCACACACACTAGTAGTGCAGCAGCCAGGCCCAGAGAGGTCCTCTTGCCTGGTCCTTCACCAGCTGTGGCTCATGCACACAGCAGTTGCAGCAGCCTGGCCCATGGAGGCCCTTGGCTACAACTCTGCCACCTTAAAAGCCCTCAGTGCCGCCTCCCCCACACCCCGATCCTATCAACCCAGCAGGCAGCTAATGGCAGGCTATTCATCTCTGTCCCCTGCCCCCAGCCCTTGCCGATTCAACAGTAAACAACGTGGAGCTAGGCTGGGACAATGATTATGGCACATTAACACTGCTCACAGTTAGCATTAACCAGACCCAGAACGCCAGCCAGCTGTTAGCTGCTTTCTTCCCAGCAATGTAACACTCGCGAGGTACAAGGCAGCCTAGAGTCGCCTACCCCCAAGGCAGCTCTGATCTTGAGGAAGTCTCGTTAAAGGATACTATACATTTAGCTGCTTTGAAGTTATTTTTGACCAACTTCAAAGTAAAGGATAAGGACTGGAGACCTCCTTTTACTGTTAGTCTTGCTTGTGCCCTGTCTGGGGAACCACATGAGTGGATCCACTGCAGGTCTCTCCGTCTCCATGTTCTGTCCATACTGCCTTCCTGTGTAATGGATTCTGAAGTCAAGTAGCTAAGCCTGTAACAGTATTTTACATTTTACAGATATTTTTGGCTATTCAAGATCATCTGAATTTACATACAAGCTTTAGAATTAGGTGGTCAAAGAAATTTGCTGGAATTTTTATTGTACCTCATTAAATCTTTTTTGAAAGATTTATTTATTCTTATTGGAAAAGCAGATTTACAGAGAAAAGGAGAGACTGAGAGAAAGCTCTTCCATCTACTGGTTCACTCCTGCTTTCCCAGGCCACAAGCAGGGAGCTGGATGGAAAGTGGAGCTGCCGGGACACAGACTGCACCAATATGGGATCACGGTGCTTGAAGGGAGAGAGTTAGCCTGTTGAGCCATCGCACCGACCCTGAGCCGCTGAGCCTTAGATCTGAGTGTGATGTGTTTAATCACCTCTTTCCTCTTCTGCTGTGAGATGTTTGTACGCACGCATGCAAGTGTGCGTGACACGGTTCACACGTTAGATCACTGTATCGCCCCAGACTTTAGAGGCAGTTTTCCACTTTTAACTCATTTTTTATCTGTGCATTTTAGTTTGAATAATTTTTATAACTCTTTAAATCCATATGATTTTTTTTTATTCTGCTATTTCCAGTCTGCTGATAAACATCTGATGAAGCAGTTACCACTTTAGCATTTGCTTTGTTTCTGTAGTTTTCTGTCTCTGTTGAAGTCTCACTGCTCTCACAGATTATTCAGTTTCCACCGGGTCCTGTAGCGTGCCCGGATGGCTGTTTCAACTGTTACCAATATAAACATAATGCTCCTGGCCCAGAGTTCCGCCATTCAGGTCATACTTGGGGCTTGCGACTGATAGTTCTTTTCTTTCCTGATTGGGGCCCTTTTCTTCCTCCTCTGGTTGGTTTATAGGTTTTATTGTTGTTCTTGTTAAGCACTGGGGGCTGTGTGCAAACGCACATGTGGAAAGGAGCCTGCCTCTCAGGCTGTGGGAGCGGAGGACTGAGTCCACCTGAGGTGTCACTGAGCCAGGGGAAGTGGCCTTGTGGCAGCCTTGGTGTCACCCAGCTCGCTACGGGCTGTATCACAGGTGCTCAGGGCTGACTGCTCACTTCCAGTGCTTAGGGAGGTTTCTCTGTCACCCAGCTCCAACCTATGGACTTCAGCAGCCGTCCCGCCGCCCTGGGACTACCACTATGCAGGGCCCAGCACGCCAGCAGCATGTGCAGCAAGCCCACGGCCCAGCTCCCTGCCCGCTCCCAACTGCAGGGTCACTCCCAACTCTGCTGTCCTGCCACCGATTCAGGCCACTTCTGTTCACAGCTCCGTGAGGTCCTTGAGGCCTCAGGTGTCTCCTCTTGGTGCCCGGCCCTCCCAGGCCTCAGGTGTGCCCATGGGAGAGAGGGAGTCCATTAGCTCCGGCTCTACTCTGGTACCAGGAAGGCCCTGGGGAGAGGAGGAGACTGGCCATGAAGTGCCAGAGGCCAGCAGACTCCCTGTCACTGTGGTCCATGCTGGCTTTTTGCTGTCCCGGCCTCTTCCCCCTCTCCTGTAGGCAGCTGTGGGGCTTGAGGCTCAGGCGTGGCTCTTTCTGGCGCTTGTGCATATGCAGCGGGCACAGCTTCTTTCTGTTCTCTTTGCAGCCTCCTCTCACCTCTTGGGTGAGCTTTCCTGCGCGGTTTTTGGGTAGTGAGGATGCATCAGAAGCCTCCAGGGATTTTCCTGCCTCCACGGGGAAGCTGACTGCTCCAGCCATTCTTTTTATTATTCTTATTCTGCTCAGGGCTTTTACGTGCGAGCAGTGGGAACAAATGAGGCCCGGAATGCTGGGATTTTCCGCCAGAGGAGTCTTGTTTTCCGTTTCCAGCCTCACAAGCCCAGGGGTGGCAACAGTCTCTAGTCGGCTGTCCAGTCTCAGGACTTGAGGTTGGCCTGAGCCACCCATGATCATTATGGCTGGGCTGCAGGGCACAGGGACAGGGCCCAGGGACCAGATCTGGTCCTTAGGATGCAGACTTGAGTGTGCAGGATGGGGATAGGGGTGGGGGCTGTCATGAAGGTCCCTCATCACAGGGACCCCCAGCCCAAAGACTCAGGTTCTTGCTGCCTTCCAGGTGGGCAGGTGTTGCCTGGGTGATGCTGGCCACGTGCTGGGCCCCTGCCAGTCTCCTTCCCCAACTCTTCTCTACATGCTTGGCAAGGCTCTCCGTGTGTTGTTCAGCCCATCCCGTCATCCTCAGCTGTCTGCTCCATCACAGCATACATTTTGCTGGAACTTCTTTTTTTTTTTTTTAATTTATTTTTCTTTGAAAGTCAGAAGGGTATAGTGGGAAAGAGGTCTTCCATCTGCTGATTCACTCCCCTAAATGTCTGCAACAGCCAGGCCTGAGGCAGGCTGAAGCCAAAAGCCAGAGACTCCATCCTGGTTTCCCATGTGGGCGGCAGGAAGCCAGGGCATTGGGTTGAAGCTGGGAAGCAGAGCTGGGACAGGACCCTCAGGTACTTGGACGTAGCACGCAGGTACCCCAAGCAGCAGCCAAGCCACTGCACCAAACGCCCAAATGCCCACCTGTCACAGGCATGTTGTTTTAACGTCTTACTGTGGACGATGGTCATGCGCTTTCCAGCCATGGTCAAGACAGGATCAGAGGCCACGCAAGTTGAAAACTGATTTGGGTCAACTTGTTTCAAGACTATAAGTCTGCCTTGTCTTGAATTATGAGCACAAGCCGGAAAGCCTTTAAAACGTATTATTGGCTCCTGTAGAAATAGTACGTAAAATATTACGGTGAGGAAAATATGTTTCTAGTATATGTTTCTAGTGTATTTTCTGTCTTCTTCAAAGGCGAACCCTTCTTCCCCTCCCGCCGGCGCAGTGGCACACTCCGTCAGCAGAGGGCGCCCGCGCAGGGCTTCCGTGGCACTCGCGGTCTCTCCCTTTCGGGGGTCCGGGCTGCAGAGGTCAGGTGGGCTCCGGGCGGGTCAGCAGAGGTGACCTTGGAACCCGGAGCTTCTTGGCTGCACAGACAGCCTCCCGGGGGTCAACCCGCGTCCCGCGCGACCTTCTGCACCTGACGGGCGCGGCCCGCGCAGCACCCTCTGCTGGCTGCCGCGTGTCGTGCCGGACACTGCCTCCAGAGGGGCCTGAGAGCCGTGACCTTGACCAGAGAGCACCTGGGTGTTCCTCACAGGGACACCCAACTTCTCCCCACGGAGACACCCCGCTGCCCCCACAGGAACACCCAGCTGCCCCCACAGGAACACCCAGCTGCTCCCCACAGTGACACCCAGTTGGCCCCACAGACATTCAGCTGTCCCCCACAGATGCTTAGCTGCCGCCACAGACACCCACAGGGACACCCATCTGCCTGCCCCATGGGGACACCAACTTCTTCTCACGGGAACACCCAGCTGCCCCCACAGATACTCAGCTGCCCCCACAGACACCCATCTGCCCCCACAGACACCCAGCTAGCCCCACAGACACCCAGCTGCCCCCACAGGGACACCCGCTGCCGGGTCCTGCATGCCCTCGGCCAGCCATCTGGGTTACCTCCAACAGTTCCCAGGAGGGAGGTGTGTGGACCTCCTGGAGAGGGGGAAGGAGGCTGTGTGTGTGTGGAGGGACGCCCAGCCAGCAGGCAGAGACGGGCCCCGAGTGGCCTCAGGGAACCCCACCCTGACCACCTCAGCAGTCAGCCGCTCCCAGAGGCCCCAGCCTCACGCGGTAACTCGTTTCCCACCATCATTCTCCATCACTAACATTGTCCTCTGGAGACCAAGGCTTCTGACTTCATATTTTATTTATTTTTCTTTTTTCTTCCTTTTGGTTGGTGTTAGGAATAGGCTTCAATATTTTATTTTTCTTTATTTCCACTTTACTTGTTTTTTAGCAATAACTATTTTCTTTTGATGATGTGTGTGCCCAAATGGCCCACGCATCAGGGTGGGAAAGGTTAAGGAATGGGGGAAGTGGATGCGACTATTTCCAATCTCCTTCCTGTATTGGGAGAAGGTGGGGAGAGCAGGGGAGAGGGCCGCTCCCGGCAGCTGACCACATCAGTACCCGGGGATGGAGGACGGCCACCCAGTGTCACCCCAGGGTCCCTGATACGGACCATGCTCTGAAGATACTGCTTAAGCAGCTCTGATAGTCCTGAGATCCTGCTGCTCCAAGGTCCACTGGCTGACAGTCTCTTAGAGTCTCTTTGTCCACATACTTGCTGTCAATGCTTGGCTGGGAGAGCTGTCCAATTTGTTCTGCCCTCCATGGCACCAGTTGTCTTCTGCAGGCCTCAACAATCTAACATGTTCCCCTTGTACATCCGGGCACTTTGTCCACTGCACAGGCTTCAGCAACTGTGGAGGCCCAGTTCTGACACATGCACTCCACGGTCAGACCACAGATCCTGTGATTTTCACCATGGTTGGAGTTCTGAATCCAGTGGTCTAGTTGGAGGGATCCCCAAAGAAACCTCACCAGAGGTGACCCCAGACCTGATTCCTGTGTGTGCCAGCCAGTGTGGAGTCTGGCTCAGTCTATCACCCACATCAGACTATATATATACTGGTGGTTACGGTCGTTGGGTCAGTTCTGTCTCCAGTCCCATCTCCTACACAAACCAGTGGATGCTGCAGCCCAGTCCATCCCTGTCCACCCACACCCAGCCCCTGTGTACCAATGGGAACTGCATCCCAGTCAGAGCACCCAGTAACTTCCACCTGACTTGCCCCAGCCCTGGTTCCTGATCCTGGTATAGGCATCAGATTGGTCCAATCTGTCCCACATCCCATTCAGCTTCTATACACACTAATGGGCATTGGAGCCTAGTTCAACCCAACCGACCCCATTATCCATCCCACACTCATGCTGGTAGATGCTACCACCTGTCCAGTCAGGTCCACCCCCAGCACTGGTTCTCATGCTCACCAGCAGAGCTGTAGCCCATCAAAGGAGTGCCCACAGTTTTCCTGCTATTCCCACTCCCAGCTCCAGATCCTTCACTTTCGAGGCTGTTCTACAGTCTAACCTGACAAGACTTGCCCCCAGTCCCAGCATTGCCAGCCAGTGCTGCAGGGAAGTACAACTCCGGCTCAGGCATGCACTAGTGGGTATGACTGCTTAGCCCAGCTTGGCTCTACCCTAACCCAGCTCACATGCAGACCAGTGGGCTTTGTCGCTCTTCTTCCTGTGCCCATGGCTCCAGTTCTCATGATCACCAGTGGCCCAGCAGGGGAACCCCTACGGCCCCCCTACCATGCACCCCCAAGTGTTACATGTGCTGGTGGGTGCTGCAGCCAGTCTGGCATAGCCCGCCTCACCTTGGTATTTGCCCATTGGTGCTGCAGCCTAGCCTAGCCCAGCCAGCACCCGGTCCAAGCCCTGGTGTGAACTGACTGGTGTTGCAGCCTGACCTGGCTTGTCCTGCACCACAGCCAGGTCCTCACATCTGCCAGTGGGTGCTATGAACTTGTCCAGCCTGGCCCACCCCCAGACCTGATCTACAGGTATGCCAGCCAGTACTGTAACCTGCCTGGTCTTGGCTGCTCCCAGTCTTGCTTCTTGTGCTCACCTGCAGGGACTGCATCCTGACAGGGGAATTTATTTTTACTTTCCTTGAAAGGCAGATCTCCCATCCACTGATTCACAGCCCCCCAGATGTCTAATAGCCTTGTCTGGGGGCCCCGAGTCTGACAGCCATCACCTGTCGTGTCTCAGGGCAGGCATGAGCAGCAAGTGCGACTGAACGGGGGTGGGGGAGCCCCACACTCTACTGTAACTGCTGAGCCCCACGCCAGAAGCAGACCTTGCACCTAGCCTCGGGGATGACTGACCAAGGCTACCTCACAGCAGCCCAGCCCCCACGCCTCCCTGAGGCCCCTCTAAGGCTCCCCGGCACTGGACCTGCTTCTTGCTCAGTGGTCTAATCCTCACAGTCGCGCTGAAGGGGACACAATGAGTCAGCAGACCCTCTGAGAGCAGAGCCCCCTGGTCAGAATGCCCCAGGCGGCAGGGCGGCACTGAGCAAGGCAGCCCTCACAGGATACCCCAGGGCAGCCTTGAGCAGGTGGGTGCCAGGGCAGGTCCTGTCAGGAGCTTTCATGTTGGGGTGCTGCTGGAGGCCAGAGTCCCCTCCAGCCCACCCAAAGGGGCTTGAGGAAGTTCACAGAAGATGGGATGAAAATCTAAGTTTGTCTGGAGACAAAACACTTTCAAATTCATGCAAGTTTTGCAGAATATTCATTTTCCACAAAGCTTTAACATGGATGGGAATATTTTTTTTAATTAGTCATGTTTATATTTTATTGCAACGGCAGCGAGATCTTCCATTTGCTGGTTCAGTACCCTCGACACCTGCAACAGTGGAGGCCAGGCCAGGCTGAAGCTCGGACCTGCGACGCCTTCTGCTCGCTCCACCACCGGGCCACCTCAGCTGGGGGAGGCAAAAACGAGGGGTACCAGAAGACACGCAAGAACACCTGCTCCGCCCTTAGCAACAGACCCTTGCCCGCACGGTTCTAGGTGGCAACGCCACACACACCTCTCATTGGCCAGAGCTCTGTCACATGACCACACCCAGCCACACAGGATGCTGGGTAATGTAGTCTTTCTTCTGCACAATCACGTTTTCAGTTAAAACTTGCTTCACCGATGAGAAAAGTTACTAGCAAACCACGAGCAGTTTGCACCACCCTCAGTGTTGAGAGATCTGGAGGCAAAGGCAGTTAACGCACGCCTGTTTCACAAGGCACCTAGCCCTGAGCCTGCCACATGCCCTCAACCCTTCCTCCTCTCGGGCCTGTTCCCACGTGCCAGGATCTCCACAACCAGCGAGAACAGAGAACTTGCCAAGCGAGCGGGAAAGCAGGCAGCACCTCCCATGAAGAGTCAGGGTCACTGGGGGCCGAGAGAGGGGCCCCTAATTGAGCCCATCCAGACGGGGGCCGAGAGAGGGACCCTTACCTGAGCCCACCCAGGCCTGCTGAGGTGTTGGCCTCACCTTCAGGTGGGCGGCACCAGCACTGCCCACCCATTTCCTGATTAAGAGAACACCAATGGGGAACCTTTTGCTTGTAGCTTCCCGCCCAACAAGGAGGGGCCAGGGAATGCTTAAAATCCCAAGACCCTTCCTCAAACCCACCTCCAGCTTTCTCTCCGGAGGTGCTTCCCCTTCCCTCTCCCTTCCCTGCTCACCTGGTCCCTTCGCAAATAAACTTTTCTGTCTGCAACAGATTCCCGGCTTTTTATTTCTATACTAAGCTGAGGAAAGAACCGGGCATTTCTGATAACATTACCCAGAGAGCACCTGTCCCCGCAAGCACAGTGGTGACCAAGGCCGCTGATGACAGCCACCGCACTTCTGAAAGTTTCCCTTCAAATTCAACGCTTTTGTTTTGCTAGTTTACCTTTAAATGCATTGCCCTAGTTTTTCCTAGTCAGAAGAGCACTTCAGGGTTCAATGTCTGCTGACCCTCCTCAGGGTCCCTAGACTGGGTTCCCCATTTCTGCTCTGGACTGCAGCCTCCTGGGAGGCAGTGGCTGCAGCTCCAGCGGATGGCTACACACACACACACACACACACCACAGCAGACCCTGGCTTTGGCCCTACCTGGCCCGAGCTCCACTTTGAGGAGGCAGCCAGAAAATGGGATTGTGGGATTTCTCTTCCTCTCCTTCCTCTTGCCTCTCAAATAAACAAACATTAAACCTATTTTTAAAAGAAAGGACCATCCCAGGAAGACACACACTGTGTACCCACTAGTGTCACCTACCCCTAGGGGTCCCTGTGGTCCCCAGTTTTGTTCCTGCCCAGGCTGCAGCCACAGGCGCTCTGACCCTGGCTGGCCCACACAGAGAGGCTAGGCAAGTTGTCCAATGCAACACAGCTCCTAACCGGGTGAACTGGGTGAACTGGGACTGTCTGCATGTGGCGACAGCTCCCTGGCCCTGTCACGGCCACGTAGGGAGTACCCAGGGAACTGACCACCACCCAGGCCTGGGAAGTGGGCCCCCAAAGCCCCTCCTGGCACGGAAGACATTGTGCTCAGGACACTGCTGGCCTCTGGAAGAGTCCAGGACCTTTGGCTGGCAAGGACAACCCAGTGGCCACTGAAACCTGGAGGTGCCGGACACACAGTGGGAGGGAGACCCCCAACAGCCCTGTGGGGTTCGAAGGTACCACCTGCCTGCCCCTTCCTGGAGTGGGCGCTCCCGCATGCAGGGCGGTTGCAGACCCCTCTCCGGTACCTTGATTCCCGTCAGGCCCCCCACCGGCTGGGTGCCCCTCCCCTGGGGCAGGTGCCCTGGCTTGGCCCTGTCTCTGAGTCAGTGCTGCTCACTGGAGCTCCTGCCAGCGGACATGGGGAGGAGCAGGAAGGAGACACGGGTGAGGTCTCCGTTGCTGACACCAGCTGTCCCCAGTCCGGCGGGTGTTCCATCAGCAGAGGGCGCCGGCCCTCCACCTTGGTGCTTGCGCGCTGGATGCCTGGAGCAGATCTGTTCTCAGCTGCCAACAGGCATCGCTCCAGACAAGGTGTGCCTGGCAGCCCAAGGTGTGCCTGCCAGGCACCGGTTCCCCAGAGGTCTGACAGACAGACTGTGTTTATTTAAAGCCAGTCACTGTTTCTCACCAGTCTGACTCCAGGGGTGTGTGTGGCTGGGGAAGGCCTGGGTATGACTCTGGGCATGGTGCCTCCCCTGTGGGAGCTGTGCTTTGGAAAGGAGTATAGAAAGCCCACCCGGGTTCAGCCTGCCGGTGTTGCTTGTGTGTGCCCTGCAGTGGCGGGGACCCACTCCCTGGACCCGGAGAGACACCCCACAACCTGGTGCCGATGCCCCGCTCCCCCCGTTCTCGCTCCCCAGGTCAGGGTACGGCTCAAGATGAAAGAAGTCTGCTTGCTCACTGCTCCTGCTGGAGGAATGGGTCCCCCAGGTTTTTTGGAAAACAGGCCCAGCCTGACAGAACAGAGGCCTAGAGACGGCTGTCTGCCAGGGCAAGGGGCCGCTCAATCCAACAAAGCAGACAAGGCTCTGACACCCTGTGCAGTCGGGGTGGCCTTTGGATGGGGTCAGGGAGGTGAGCGCCACTCCCCAGGGACAGGGCCAGCCTCACCCTGCGGAAACTGCTGAGTTCCTCTGTGAGCTGCGCCAGAGCAGCTGGCACTGTGCCGCAGCACGTTAAGGTGCCTGTGGTGCCAGCATCCCACATTCTGGTAGTAGGTTCAAGTCCTAGCTGTTCTGCTTCCAAGCTAGCTTCCTGCGAATGCGCCTGGGGAGGCGGTGGTAGGATGGCGGTAGATGCACCTGGGGAGACGGTGGTACTTACCACCTGCATGAGACCCAGATGGAGCTCTGGGTTCCTGGTCTCAGCCTGCCGGTGGGAACAAGCACGCAGAGGAAGACCCCTTTTTTGTGTCACTCTGCCTTTGTTCAGTGACTTACCCCATGATGCCCAGCTGAGACTGCAACTGCACACTGCCAGCTCTAACACCCCCTGGCCTTGGAGGAAGCAGTGGAGAATCTTCGGGCCTCACAGGTCTAGAACTTGTTTCTCATATGTTTTTGGGTGGTCACCCAATCCAGAGGCCTGGCTCCCACCGATTCCACGGGTGCTGGGCGGGCAGGAGGCACCCATGAGGACCACAGTGAGAGGCTGGCCATCTCCTCCTGTGTGGCCCCCGGAAGGGAGCCAGCTGTTCTCCAGCCTTCTCCCACACTGGGCTCCTGACTCCTTAGGGAGACTGGGAAGCTGAGCCCCAGAGAGTCTGCTTCATCAGTTCCCAGCAACGTGTTCCCAGCAGGTTACCCCTTGGCAGCTGCATCTGTGAGGTAGGGAGCACGGCAGAGGGAGTGTGACTGGGAGAAGCTTCCTTGCACAGAAAATAGCACTCCTGGCTCTAGAACCTAGGTGGCTAAGGAGTGCAGGTGGACTGATAATGGGGCTTAGGGTCTGATGAGGTCATGTAAGGCCTAAGATGTGCAGGGGAGGAGACCAACAGTGGCTGCAGGTTGTACTCTGTACCCCAGGGTGGGCGGGAGGTGGGTGTGGGGTTTTGAGCCCTGGCAGAGGACTGGGCCTAGTGTGGGACCCTAACGATCCCATGCTCTGTCCTGCCGTTTTCCTCTTGCTTCTGTTTTGCGATGGGTTTAGTCTTTCTCCAGGCCTGTCTTGGGAGATAGTGGAGACAGGGTCCTGGAAGGGCAGCTGGGCTGGGCAGTGCTATGCTGTTGAGGGCCTTGACAACTGCTTTGGGTGGACTCTTCACTCTGCAGCCCCTTCTCCCTGTCTCCATTTCCTGTGTGTGTAGGAACGTGTCTTAGGCCCACACCACCATTCATGCAAAACAAAATCAAATGATTTAGACACATTTTGCTACAAACATGAACATCCACACATACTTTCATAATTTCTGCACTTTGGGGAATGCCTCGTATAGATTTCAATCTTTTTGCTTTTGTGCATCAGTACAAATTCATCTTTTGACTCTCTTCTGCCACAAACTTTCTTGAAGGACCTCATACAAACACACCTATGCACTCTGTGGGTCTCGGGCTCTGCCTCCCTCGCACCTACACTGTTAGCCAACACTTGTTGCCCACCCCTTGCTCTGTCTGTCACAGGAGCCTGCACTTGTGTTTCCTCTGCCCCTCTGTGTGCTGTCAGTCTCCTCCAGTGAGTGGCAGTCCCCAGGGAGCAGGGCTTGGCCTGTGTCCCCACCTCCAGAGAAGCACTCGGCCAAGGCTGATGTGCCCGTGACTGAGGCCGTGAACATGAGAGCTTAGACCCCAGAGAAACACAGCAGCAGAAACAGTGGCCCAGAGACCTGGGTCAGGCTGGGCTGGGCACCACGCTGACCCTGGCCAGTCAAAGCTGACTCAGGCATAGCCACAGACTGTGCTTCTGCCCCAAACTGGAGTTCCCTCTAATCCCAGCCCCACCCAGCTGCTGCCCATCCATGGAGCATCTTTCTGGGAATTTCACCCGCCCTTTTCCCTGGAGACGATGGGCATAGCCCTGGTGAGGAGTGGCAGGTGGAAGGCGCTCAGAAGGCTGGGAATACTGCCGTGTGAGGAGTGCCCTCTGTCCAGGGCATTCCTGGGGGCACTGGCACCCTTCTTGCACTCAAGTTCCCCAGAACCAACGTTCTTCAGCTGTGTCTGGGCCTGCCTCCCTCCCCTTGCCTGGCATCCCGGATTCAATCAGATGGGCCTGGGCATCTGCCTTCTGCAACTCCACTGGGGCATTCCTAGAAATCCTGAAATGAGAGGCGCCCACAGATGGTGCTGCTCTCTGGGCAGGGATGGATGCTCACCCTCCCCGCTCCCCCGCGGGTGCTGCCACCCAGGCCTCCACTCTGCTTTCAGAACACATGTGTGATCTACCTGTGTCCCTCCTGCTGGGGTCACTGTCACTCACATTCACACACAAACACACACAGACACTGACTCACATTCATACACACACATACTCTGACCTTGACACTCACCGTCGCACACACTCACCCTCACACACTCACCCTCACACACTCACCCTCATACACAGTCACACACACACTCACACACACACACACACACACACACACACACTTTCTCTCTCACATTCATCCAGGTGAGCTCCCCAAGGAACGTATTTATTTGCTTGCGTTTTATTCACTGCTATTCCCACAGAGTCTAATATGAAGCCTGGAGCACAGGAGGTACAGGGAGGGAATCCTTGTCCTGAAGCCTTCTGGGATGGGAGCGCCTTGCTGAGGAGGCCACTTGGTGACCTCTTGTAACATTGCGAATGTCAGAGCCCCAGAGAAAGCTGAGAATTCCACCTGCATGGCTGACCACATTCCAGCATCTTCTATCTGCGAGGCCAGTGGCTTCACATGCCCTCTCATCGGGTGGCCTGGAGGCCAGGGCACTGCATACAGCAGGCTGCATTGCCACAGGGCCTGAGGCCGGCAGCACCTGTCTTTCCCTTTGCTTTCACTCACCTGCCTTCAGAACTGCAGCCTGAGAACTGATCCTGCGTCAGAGGTGTCGGCCTTTAGGTCCACTCAGCCAACGTCCCTCCCTCCTAACCCAGGAGGTAACTGCACCATCACCACCCTAGGAGAGGATCCTGCCATTCTGCTCACTGCCACCAGATGGCAAGCCCCCGGGCGAAGGGGGACTGCAATCCCACCAGCTGGTCCTTTCTGGGTTCTCCGGCCTTCATCAGGGTCTCTTGCCTGGCTGCCAGGTCCCGCCCTCTGTCCCAAGGCCCCAGAGTGGGTGGCATGTCCAACAAGGGGCATAGAGGGCAGGTGTGAGAGCAAGGGCGGGGCGTGATGGGGGAGGGGACTGGGAGAGCCTGGAGAAGCGTGAGTCCTGCGCTTAGCCTCAGCCTACAGGCCAGGTCATTCTCTGGCATGCTTTGCAAGTCCACGTGGACGCAAGTGGCCTGTGCTGCAGCCATGACGTCTGCTCTCCAAATAGAAGCTGACTACGCACCCCAGGTGTTCCTGGGGCCTCCACCGGCCCTGAAAAACCACCTGACTGCTGCGGCACTCGCTCCCCATGAACTGCTTCACTCAGGAGACCCCAGAATGGGTGCTCGCTGAAGCCCCACAGTACTCCTCCTCCCATTGCCCTGGGTCTGGCCTCCCCGGAGGACCTGCTGCCGAATTGAGAAAGGCAGTAGAACAGAGCTCCACTGCGAGTGACTGGCCCCCTGCCCCCTTTCTGCATCTCCCCACCTTCCTGCCCTGTCCCTTCCAAAGCCCCCTCTTCCTCTCTTGGCAGAGGAAAAGGTGACCCGGATGGGTCTGCCATCTGCCACCTTCCTCACGCTCCAGGTCCCTGAGCAGTGGTAATCAAGTCGACTTGGGTGACCAAGATAAGGTACCTGCTGCCATTAAACATTAATAGGTACAGCCAGGGTGAGGGCTCTGCCTGTGAGCAGGCTGGGTGTGGGGGAGTGGGGCATGGCAGCTGGCCATGCAAAACAGATGGTGGCAGGCCCTCCAAGGAGGGTTCACCCTGGCCAGCAGGGCCTGGACCCTGAACAAGATAGGCCATCTCAGCCCCTTGTGGGTTGGTTGGTTAGAAGACCACGGGCTCTGGAAGGGACAAAGAAAGCAGCCTCTTGGGCACAGCTGGTCTTTCTACCCCCATCTCTGGGTCCAGTCTGTGCTAACCAGCTACTTGGAATAGGTTGGATAGAACCCCTTCCCACCAGCCCAATAAAAGGTTTAGGCTTTATTCCCCTCCCCACCACGTGCACAGGCTCCTGCCAGGGACCCAGCCAGGCTACTTCATTTCCTTGCCTCACTCTACCCCACTGGGCCCACAGCCACAGGTACACCTGAGCCCAGGCAGGTAGGCAGCTCCAGGGACTTCCGGGACCATGCCTCCCTCAGGGCAGGAATATCTTGTCTGTATGCTGGAAACGCACTCAACCCTGCACGTGGGGGGTCAGGTATGAAGCAGAAGGGAGGTAAACCAGGACTAACCCAGCCCACACTGTCCCTGTGCTGTCAGTCCCAAATAACCTGGTGACTCAGCCTGCAGTGAGCTCAGCCACTGCAACACGGGCCCTGAGTTTCCCCCACCCCATGGAGCCACCTTGCTGCCACCTCCATGGCATGGCCCAGAGCAAGGCTGGAGGACACCACCTCCCCTGCCCTCCCCACACCCCGCTGCCATCCAGACCTGGCTGGGCCGTGAGACAGGACACTAGACGCCTAGGCCCCAGGCTGCTCCTCTGATGTTATCCTCATGGGATGTCATTGGGAAGATTCATTAAGACAGCTGATGAGAGAGTTAGTCTTGTGTGACACAAATAATAATAAATCCAGGATAATAGATAATTCAGGATGACTTCCACTGTAAGGGTGAGAAAAGAGACATAGAGAACAGTGAGTGACTGTTTGGAGCCAGGATCTGAGCCCAAGCCGCTGGACATCCCCTCCCCAGGCACTTGTGTACTAGGGAGCCCTCCACAGCAGCTGAACCCCAAAGAGATATTTCTGGACCTTGGGCAGGAGGTTGAAATCCCCTACTCCATCTATAATGCAGGCCTGTTTCATAAGCCAGGATAATGATATCCTGTGCCTTCTAGAACTCTCTGCTTCCCTCCTTGGGGATATTTGCCCCGGCAACCACAGGTCCACAGACAGATGGCAACTGTGCCCGGCACTTTCTGGCTGTACTGCTCTGGCAGGTGAGCCTGGGCTGAGGGGAGAAGGCCTCGGAGGACCCAGAACCAAGCCTCTTCTGCCCACTGCCCACCCCCCAACATTCCCTAAAAGGCTCTTTGGGGCTTGGCCCTGCCTGGTTCTCTGGGCTCCTCCGTGGGCAGCTGCTTCCCCAAGTTCATTAAGGAATCCTAGTGAATCCAAAATTAGCTTGACTCATAAAAGAGAAACAACGGAAAACTCTGGAGCCAGACAGCCATCTGTCTCCAAGACCCACATGGGAGAAAGGTTTTGCCCCGAGAAGTCGTCTGGCAATTGCCAGCCCAAACTCACACTTCTATTGAGTGTCCGTGTGCTTGACGCAGCTGTCCTGGGCCACGACAGGGACAAAGCAGTGCATCTGGGCCGTGGATCAGTTCACTCAGGCCTCTGGGACAGGCAGGGCAGATGGCACAAGGACACAAGCCTTGGGCAGCACCGAGGATGCTTTCCACATCCCCAAGGGACAGGTGCAAGTTGAGTAAGCCTAGGGCTGACTCAGTGGCCCAAGTAGGCAAGTTTTACGTTGGGTTCCCAGGCAGGGAGGGCCACCCACAGGGAGCATGGCTGGAGAAGTCACAGCATAAGTGGCATTAAGCAGTGGCTCCACACTAGCATCCCATAGCAGGGTGCCGAATCGTGTCCCAGCTGTTCCACTTCCCATCCAGTTCCCTGCTAATGCGCTGGAGTGGATCATGACCTGAGTACTGGGGTCCCTATCACCCATGTGGGAGACCTGAATGGAGTTAGGGGCCCCTGGCTTTGGCCTAGCTCTGCCCCAGCGTCAGGGACAATTGGGGACTGAACCAGTAGATGGAAGACTTCCTTTTCTCTGCCACTCTACCTTTCATATAAGTAAATTGATCTTTAATATAAGGAAAGTGTCTTTCTTTTGAGCTGGAAACATAAAAAAGAGGAGCCAACACTGTAGTGAAGTGAGTTAAACTGCTACCTGCAGTTCTGGACACAGGTTCGAGTCCTGCTACTCCGATCTAGCTCCTAATGCAACTGTGAGAGCAGCACAGGATGGCCTGTGTGCCCAATGACCCATGGGAGAGACCTGGAAGAAACTCCTGGCTCCTGACTTTGGCCTGGGCCAGCCCCAGTTGTTTAACAGGTGGTTGGAAGATCTTCTCTCTGCCTTTCAAATAAATACATAAAATCTTCAGTGTAAGGGAACTGTCTTCCCTTTGTATTTTAAAAACCAAAACAAGGGCCTGGCATAATGGCTCAATCAGCCAATCCTCTACCTGCAAGCACCCGGATCCCATTTGGGCGCTGGTTCATGTTCCAGCTGCTTCACTTCCCATCCAGCTCCCTGCTTGTGGTCTGGAGAAGCAGTGGAAGATGGTACAAGGCCTTGGGACCTCCTGGGACCCGCATGAGAGACCTAGAGAAGGCTCCTGGCTTCTGCCTTTGGATCGGCTCAGCTCCAGCAGTTGGGACCACTTGGAGAGTGAACAAGCAGACAAAAGATTTTTGTGTCTGTCTCCCCTCTCTGTATATCTACCTTTCCAATAAAAATAAATACATCTTAAAAACAAACAAACAAAACAAAAACATAGTGACTCTATTCACAACCTAGTTGATGTTGGCAGTGGGATGAGTTGGCCACCATTTGTTTTCAGATGTAAAAAAGCCTGTAACTTGGAGGGTTCCTGGGTAACCATGAGCTTAAGCTGCAGGGGCTGGGAGCAGTGGGCAGCCCTCAGCAGGCACCTGAAGCGTTTCCTACCCAGGCTGTTTCCCCCAAGCTTATACCAGGAACACGGCATGCAGCAGTGTATGTGTCCAGGGCCGGAAGCAGGGGAGGGCATCTGGGGCCAGCGTGGCTCAGTGGCCAGTGAAATCCACACCCACGGGCAGCAGGTGTGGGCCTGCGGCTGCCATGGCCGCTGCTCTGTGCTGGGGACGCAGGTGTGGGTCCGCGGGGCGTCAGACTGTGCTTGCCGTGGAGTCAAGGGCAGGAGGAAGCAGGCCCTGTGAGCACAGCCGCTCTTTGTTTCCATGAGCAGAAGAGGAAGTGGCTTGCCTCCGTGGAGTGGGGGCGGGAGGAGGGCGGGCAGGGCGGAAGTGGAACTTGTTGACCAGAGACTTCCCCTTCAGGCAGGATGTTTGCTTCCCTTCCTGGAAGAGGGATGGGAAAAGAGGCAGTGCCGACTGGAGGCTGGCTGAGGTCTGGAAGCCAGTGTGGGGTCACCTGTGGAGATTGGCAGGTCTGGGCCAGGGCAGGGCGTGGTGCACAGCAGAATCGGTGAGTGGGCACAGTGCCAGGAGGCTCCCTCCCTCTTCCTGTTTGCTTGTTATCCCCAAGCCGCCCACAAACCCCCACCAGGTAACATGTTGTACTGGGGCTGCCTCCCTCTGCCCCCCTCGTGACAATGTGCCACTGGGGGAGATGGTGCTGGTTGCCACTGAGCCCCTGATCTGGGCCCTGCCCTGGGAGTGACTGAGGCAGGCTGCTTCCCCAGAGGAGCGGTGGGCCTGTGAAGCGAAGGGGTGGAGCTGAGGCCCAAGGGCTGGGGGACCCTCCCAGAGGAGGCCCAACAGGCAGGCTCCTTTCCATACACACTGGCCCCGCACCCTAAGCAGAAGACCAGCCGGCCTAAGCAGAAAAGTTCCGCTTTCCCGTTCTGGTGATGGTGCAGCTGGGGAAGCCAAGTGGCCCTGGGCAGGGCGAGGCCAGATGTGTGCACCCACCTCATCTTGCCAGTCAGCACTCTCCCCACCCCCACCCGCTCTCCCACACACAGCAGGCCAAGCCTGGGGTCCCAAGCGTTCTGACTGACTCTCCATAGGGGTCCGGAGAGGCTGCCTAGGAGAGAGCTTGCTATGTGCCACATAGACATCCTGGAAGCAGTGAGCATGCATGCAGAGTGCTGGCTGGACAGGATCATGTCCCATCCCCAAGAGTCAGTGTAAGTAGCACCTCCGGGTTGCAGAGGGGACCATGCCACAGCCCAAGTAAAGAGAGGAAGTGAGGGGTGGGCAGGGGAGGGGCGCTTTAGGAGGCCCGAGCCCTTCTTTCCCTGACCCACCGTGGTGGGCTCCCTGGGGGTGGGACTCCCCACTGCAGCCTCTTTGCAGCCTCTGCCAGGTGTCATGTGATGTGTCTGCTATCAGGTGCCCCTCACCTCCACATGTGCATAGGTCATGTGCCACACACAGACATGTGGTATGGGGCACATACGTTTGCAATACCGCAGTGAGCGCATGTGTGCTCATGCAGGTATGTATGCACACAATCCATGTGCAATGTGCCACACACACGACGCACATGCACACACTACTCACGGCATGTACGTGTGCATGTGAGCCACACGGTACATTTATAATACAAACACACGTGTGCACAAGACACGTATCCCCACATACATGTCCACACATTCTTCCAGCGAGGCTGGCTGCTGCTTCAGCCAGTCCTGCCCACAGGTAGCCCCCACACCCCCTCATTCGGGCTGCCCCTCTGTCAGCCCCTAATCTTTCAAAGCCACTCCCCTGCCCAGCGGTCTCAGCCCTTGTTCCAGGGGAAAGGACTGTGCTTGGAGAAGTGGGACGCCTTTGAGAGTCCCTTGGCCCGCGCCGGGAGCCACGCTCCGGTGTCCGGCCTTGCCCGCGTCCCCTGCAGGAGGATCTCGAGCCCCAGGTAGGCCTTGCGCGCGGGCCGGCACCGGTTGGCCTCGGGCTGGCACGCACCGCGCGCGCAGGAGTTAACCCGGCGGGCGCAGCCGCCTCCGCCTCCGTCCCTTGCGCGTCACCGGTTTTTCGGGCACCCTGCGCCGCCCGCCGCTGACGTGGATCACGGCACGTCACGACCTCGGCCTTGGGGAAGCGTTTCCCTAATATGGGAGCAGGCTCCGGCGGCCGGGGCGAGCCGGCCTTGCAGGAGCGACGCTGGCTGCCCGCCCGGGTCGAGGACTCAGGGCCGGTCTCTGCACCGCCCCCAGAGCGAGGCTGGCGGGGAGGCGACGCACGGGGACTGCCCCGGAGAGTCCCCGTCCAGTCACACCGGCAGGGAAACCGGAACTGACCAAGTCTCCGCTGCCTCCTCCGGGCGGCCCTCAGCCGCTCTCAGAGCCCTCTCTGGCGTCGGCGCCGCGGTGCGCACGCCTCCAGGTGCTCTAAGCTGGGAAGCGGCTCTAGGGGCTGCAAGTGGTCACGTGGTGCCCCAGCTCCCGAGGGAGAGCTCCCCACCCCCTCCCTGTGGTCTGGCCCAGCTGCTCAGGGGACGCCCTTTGACCCCGCCGACAAGCTTTGTAAACACAATCATCTGGCTGGGGAGAGTGTTTGTTTGGGGCTCTGTTAGTAAGCAGGTGGTGGGCATGCTTGACTGACCCAGACAGATAAGACAAGAGAGGGCGACCCGTACTGCCTGCAGCCAACAGGTGAGCAGATTAGCCTGTGTGGGAAGCAGATCAGATCGAGTCTCTGTCTTCCCCTTCCCTCCTCTTCCAGACTCTCCCAGGCTCAGATCTCCCAACACCAAGGAGCTATTTCCTGCTGGCCGCCAGCACTCAGCTGGTTCCTCCTCTCAGCTCCCTGAGTTAATTGCCAGCTGTGTTTGCACAATACACCCCTGCCCCTGTCTCCTGGCAGCATCTGGGGCCTGTGTGTGCCTGCTTTCCCCCTGGGAGTCCCCTGAGGGTAAGAACACCCCAAACCAGCGGAGCCCCCACCCTCTGCCCTGAGGGAGGGACCAAGTCTCTCTACTTTGATCTCTAGGACCAGGACAAAAGGTGTTCAGATCCGAGGTCCAGTGATTGATTTGTGGCCCTGTCTATAAGGGGGAGTGAGTCATTGGGCCAGAGGAGAAACTGCCAGCTCACTCTCCCAGCCTTCCTTCCCACTCCCCGAGCTCTAACACCAAACATCGGTGAACTGTGTCAGCTGGGCCACTGCCCCATACACCTGCTGGGCGAGATTGGTTCAGAGTTTAGTCTAAGATCAGTAGGGGGTCCTCCGTGGGTGGGGTGTGGATGTTGGGGCAATCTGGCCTCTGCTCCTAAGCTATTCTCAAGTCAGTCCAGGCATGTGGTGGTCTCACTGACCCCTGTGCCCCTGCTCGGTGGTGAGCCGTGGGTCCCAGCACTCTCCCTGTTTTGGCAGACAAGCCCCTTCACGTGCAGCTGGGACTGGGCTGAAGGCTTGGGTCCATGGAGAAGGTTAAATGGCACAGGGCACCACAGCTTAAACAGCGCTGGGCATTTCTGTGTCTAGCCTTCCTCTCTAGGGCTGGCCCCAGCCCCTACCCATGCCTCTGAAACGTCTGGCGGAAATCTCAGCAGTATCTTCCATTGTTTTCCCCCAAGTTTTTGCTCCACCCTTGCTTTCTTCTGCAGCACAACTCAGCTCCTTATAACCGCCACCAATGCCGCTGGGCCCCTCTCAGGAGTCAATGAGATGGGTCCTAAGCTGCCACCCATGCACCATCTTGGGCAGAAGGCCCTTTCTTCCCAAGCAAGCCAGGGCAGGGTGGGGGCTATAGGGGCTTCCTGCACCTGCATTGGTCCCGCTTGGAATCCAGAAGCTGGAGTCGAGACAGTAGTACTGTAAGCAAGCTCACTCCCACTAAAGCCATCATTCTCCAAATTGGGGGGCTCAGCCTTCTCAAACTCTGTCACCTTCCGTTCAAACTAGATATCACCTTCCATTCCCCTCATGAGCTGCCGCTGTGGGGTACACCTTGCATGCTCACAATGCTGGGAGAAGGAGGTGCTACCATCTGGGGGGCCATCTGTCTCAGGTGCCACCTGGTGCTACCACCTCAGAGGCCACCTAGGGGGCCCCTGACTCAACCTGGGATCTCAGGGGAGCTCCTGAGCCAAGGTGAGGGGTAGAGAACCCCAAGCCAGGGACAGGGGGCAATGTGGGGATGATGGTGGAGGAGGTGGTGGTGGTGACAGAGGTGGTGACGGAGGTGGTGTTAGAGGAGGTGGTAGCAGTGGTAGTGGTATCATTCCAGCCGTTCTCCTCTGGCTTACCGTGGGCTCTTGTTAAAAGCTGCTACTAAACACTAAGTACAATCACCCCTCTGCTTTGAATCCCATGGTCCAACATGGAATTCACACTGTAAATTCCTTCTCAAAGAAATGTGTGGATCAGTGTGTGGGGATAACTAGAACAGACTGGAATGTCAGTTTCCCTTTTTTGCCCTGACTTCCTGGAAGCTCAGAGACAAATTTGGGAGTTGACAAAACAGCAAATTTAAGCAAATAAATATCTTAAAAAGAAGACTTATTTGTCTTTATTGCAAAGTCAGATATATACAGAGAGGAGGAGAGACAGAGAAATATCTTCCATCCAATGATTCACTTCCCAAGTGACTGCAACGGCCAGTGCTGTGCCGATCTGAAGCCAGGAGCCCAGATCCTCTTCTGGGTCTCCCACTCGGGTGCAGGGTCCCAAGGCTTTGGGCTGTCCTCGACTGCTTTCCCAGGCCACAAGCAGGGATTTGGATGGGAAGCAGGGCTGCTGGGATTAGAACCAGTGCACATATGGGATCCTGGCGCGTTCAAGGCAAGGATTTTAGCCACTAGGCCATGGCGCCAGGCCCAATCAACAAATATCTTGACTATGCACAGTAGGATAAGTCTGCAGCTGCAGCACCAGCATCCCATATGAATACCAGCTACTGCACTATAGTCAGCACCCTGCTAATGCACCTGGGAACGTGGCAGAGGATGGCGCGAGTCCTTGGGTTCACGCACCCGCACGAGAGAGCCAGAAGAAGCTCCTGGCTTCCAGCTTTGGATCGGCTCAGTTCCTACCACTGTGGCCATTTGGGCAGCAAGTCAGCAAGTGAAAGATCTCTCTTTCTCTGTTTCTTTCTGTCTCTCCTTCTCTCTGTAACTCTTTTAAATAAAAATAAAAGAAACCTTGGAAAGCAAATGTCTTTGTTACTACTAGGTAGTTTCTTTAATGTAATACAAACACGTATAATTATTCTCTTGTATTTAGCTTAACATGTTAAGCTGCCTCGGGTTCTTCTAGAAAGTGAGCAACGTGTACGTTATAGGAACGAGGTCTCTAGGAAACATCACCACATCAGGAGGTTTGTCCCTGATCAGGGCACATTCTCCTGGAGCTGACGAGTCCTCAGTCACACGCTGGAGGACGCACGGCTGACCTCTGTGTCCAACTTTCTCTTGCTGTGGTTTGGCAGCCTGAGGCTCAGGGAGGGGCCTCTTAGTCGGGCCATGTTGCCCCTTCTCCAACTTCCTCATCTGGACAATAAGACCCCAACTTTTGGCTCGGCCTGACCTGAGCTCAGGGTGCAGGGCCAGGACCAGCAGGGCATGCAGAGGGCCTGCTCTTCAGACACTCCCACCTTTCTGATCCATCTTCCTCCACATCTCCCTCGGGGGTCACAGCTGTGATGCCAGCTTCCTGCTGGCCCCAGACACCCAGCCCTATTATGGCCCTGTCGGAGCAACATCTGGGGAAGCTCAGCCCGTCCCGGGGGCCTCCCCCTTGTTTTCTGTCTGGAGCTCATGTGGGTGACCCTAACCCCCCACCCCCTCCCCAGGAGCTGGGAGGCGGTTTACAACATGTCTGTCCTCTACATTTGGAAAGGGGCAATAAATTCAGCTTCAGATCTGCTGCTGTCCCCAAGTCCATGTGTCCCCTCCGTCCCCCGCCTCCAGCAAGTTTCCGGTACTTTAGGCAGGGGCAGGTGTGGGAGGTCACATTCTCGGGGTCTTCAGGGAACAACACCCAACAGATCATTCCTACCCTTTGGCTCCTGGGGTGCACCTGGGCCAGCACAGCACAAGCACACAGTGCCACCGTGGACCTTTCCTGGTCTGGCCATCTGTCCAGCTCTCTTGCCCCTCCCCCAGGGCCTCCATCCTTGCTACATCCCTTCCCCCCTCCCCACACACACACAGTCTCTCTGTCTCAAGCACCCCCCAGCCATCCTTTCTTTCTCTGCCCGTCTCCTACCCAGTACCGGGTTGGTGAAGGAGGGTCACAAGCTATGGAACATGGCCCTGCCTTGGCACTTGGGTGGAGGTGGGCAGCAGGGGCCTGGCAGGCATCTACCTCCTTGAAGACTGGAGGACCTCAGGGAACCTTGGAGCTGCTCCTGCCCATTGGCAAAGAGCATGTCATGAGGAAGGGACCAGGAGGTAAGTGTGGGGAGTTTGTGGCCAGGGCCTGGAGGCTTTGACCTCCCATGATATGGGGATCCCCCTTGCAAATGGCCATTCCCTTGGAGGTTTTCTTCCCTACCCTGCTTGATGCGTTGGAGCTCTGAGTTCGGCTGTCCTCCAGGCCTGATCTGGTTGCACAGTTCTCAGCCTGGACAGGCACAGGTCACCTGGTGCGCACGCAGCTGTGGCCTACTCTCTCTGTCCATCTGATGCGCACAGTCTCCTGGGGCCAACCGTGTTACCAAGCGCTTCCTGAGTGTCAGTGCCCTCTGCCCTCTGTCTTCTGAGGCTTTCCTCTGCCCTTCACATCAGCTGCAAATGGCTGTGTCTGGGGCCTGCACAAGGGGAGCCCATTTTTCCAAGATCTACTTACTTATTTTTTTTTATTTGGCAGAAGACAGAGAGTGAACCTCCATCTGTTGGTTCACTCTGCAAATGGCCTCAACAGCCCTGGGGTTGGCTAGGCTGAAGCCAGGAGCCTGGAACTCCATCTGAATTTCCCACACGGGTGCAGGGACCCAAGTACTTGGGCCATCTTCTGCTGCTTTCCCAGATACATTAGCAGGGAACTGGATTAAAATGGAGCAGCTGGGACTCCAACCAGCACTGAGGTGTGGGATGCTGGCATCACAGGTAGTGGCTTAACCCATGGTCACACATCACTGGCCGTGGAGCCTCTGTCGCACACCATATACTCAAGTCCAAGGGCAGGGATGGTTCTCTTTGCCTGACCAACCCTCTCCCTCCCTTCTCTTATTAAGTTCCTTCACTGTGCTCTGCCCCATTGCTGACAGTCACTCCCCATTGGCTGACCATCTTACCTCTGAGAGGCCCACATGCTTCTTACTCAAATTCCTGCTGTGTCCCCCACTCTCTCCAAGGGAACATTAACACAAGTACAGGCAACTGAATTCTCTGCCTGACTCCCTAGTTGTTTTTTTTTTTTAAGAGTTATTTATTTTCATTGGAAAGATTTTACACAGAGAAGGAGATATAAAGAGAAAGATCTTTGCCGACTGGTTCACTCCCCAAGTGACTGCAATGACTGGAGCTGAGCTGATCCAAAGCCAGGAGCTAGGAGCTTCTTACAGGTCTCCCACATGGGTGCAGGAGCCCTATGCTTTGGGCCATCCTTGACTGGTTTCCCAGAGCCACAAGCGGGGAGCTGGAAGGGAAGTGGAGCACTAACTGGGACCCATATGAGATCCCGGCGCATGCAAGGCAAGGATTTTAGCCTCTAGACTCCCATGTCATTTCCCAGGGGTTAAAATCCACGGGTTCTACATCATCAGTGATTCTCTCCCACACTTGGCCCCAGTGGCAGCCTCTGGCTGGATGTTACAAGTGCTGAGGCCACCCACTGTGTGTCCAGGGCCCTGGAGTGAGCAGGACACTGCAGGAGCAGATGAATGAACGAGGCCAGCTCAGAGAAAGGCTCCAACCATGGGGTGGTCTAGCTTCTGGTCTGCACCAAGCTGCTGAGTGGCCGTGGGGCTCTGGGCCCTCTTACCTTCTCACGGCATTCACTCTTTATCTGAGAATCAAAACTTGAGTGTAGGTGATTTCTGAGAACTCTGCTTCTGGCAGTCGATAATAACCAGAACCGTAGTTCATTGATCGTCCATAATGTGCAGGTACTTGCACTTGATGCTTCATATATGTGAGGGCACTTTGAAAAGTTCATGGAAATGAAATAAAAGAAGTCTATTTTGGTATAGCATACATCTGCAGGGCATTAAAAAACTTTACAAAAGTAGGGGCATTTGACAGAGCGGTTGAGGTGCTCCCTAGGACCCCCATATCCCACACCCCAGCACTTGGGGTGGAGTCCCAGCTTCCTGCTGATGCTCACTTGGGCAGTTGACTTCCCCACCCACACAGAAGGTCTGAGTAGAGATCATGACTTCTAGCTGTGGCCATGGTCTACCCCTGTAGCTGCGAGCATTTAATTCCAGATTTTAAAAGCATAAAATAAAATATTAAGTAATTATTAATAGCTATTTTTAAATACAGATCGATATTTTGTTTTTAAATTTTTTACATTGTTTATTTGTTTGAAAAGTAGAGCAAAAGTGAGAGAGAAATAGATCTTCTGTCTGCTGATTCACTCCCCAAATGTCCTCGACAGACAGGATCCGGTGAGATGGAGGCCAGAAGCCTGGATCTCCATCTGGATCCCCCGTGTGGGTGCCAGGCACTCAGGTGCTTGGACCATCACCTGCTGCCTCCCAGGATGTGCACTAGCAGGAAGCTGGATCAGAAGTGAAGCAGCCAAAACACAACTAGGCACCTTGACGGGGGATGTGAGCACCCCAGAGGCAGGCGACCTAGCCTGCTGCACCACAGCACCCATCTCGCATTGTTCAAATGCTTAAATGCTGGGCAAGCCAAACCATACATATGGAGCTTCCACAAGCTTGTCAAAAATGCATTATAGACATATTCAAAAAGCATGAATTCAAAACATATTGCACCAAAATGAGCTTACCTGCTAGAACCCTGCAGACTCCAGAGCTACACCCACGGGATTCAGGTGGGAAGACTGAGCCAACTCTGAAGAAATCCAGGGGCTGCCCTGTAGGGAACCATGACCTTCCTGGTACTCACCCCAACCCAGCTTGCTGTGGTTGACCCCAGGGCCTGCAAGCTCTCATCATTTCAGTCACAATGTGAGGGGCTTCTGTGCAGGTGACAGCAAGTGAGTGTATACCTGCCATGGTTATTTCTGCTTATCACCTGGAAATCCTGCTGGCAGTCACCAGGTCTCATGTTAGATGCTGCCTTGAGAGAAGAGCCTGCAGCCCCTCCCCTGCCACCTGCTATACCAGTCTTGTTTCCAGGTGTGAAGAGGTGCAGCACCTAGCAGGAAGTTTTGCTGCTTGTTGTAAGCACTTTGGGACAGCTGGATCTTCCTTTTGCTTCTTCTCTCCCAGAGCAGATGAACTGGGTGGCGTTTTAGCTCTCAGATGCTTCTCCAACCTTCAGTGGATTCTCAAAAGCCTCCTTCTGGAACTTGAGTCTTGCTGTGACCTGCCAACTCGGATGGCCCTCTGCCTGGCCCAACTTTACCAAGCCTCCCTTTTTTGCAGCTGGTGCTTTTCTGTTTACCCCAACCCCAGAGGTCTTGGGCTTATCTTTTTCTGTCCCTGTTTTCAGTTCACTTTGGGGTGGAGCTGGGGCAGGGCTGAAAGACAGACATGTTAAAAATAGCTCACATGCCCTGGCAGCAGGCTTTAGCAGCAATGCAGTTTCTAGCATTTTTGATTTCTGTTTCTGGTTCTAATGACCGGCTGGCCTGAGAAAAGATGATAGGGAATTCTCAACGCCATCCTGGGCATCGTTTGCACAGAGTTATAAATACACTTTGCAGTATCTCCACCCTGATTAGGAAGTGAGGTAGTGGCATCTCGTCCCCATTGGGTAATGTGTCTTATCGGTTCTGGACAGCACAGCCAGGTTCCCACCAAGGAGGCCTGAGCAGAGGAAAGATCAAATTAGCAGCTGGGCCAGTCACATTCAGACACATGTCACCAAAAGATCCAGTCCAGCAACACACCACAGTCCCCTGGATGAACCTCCTCAGTAGATCAGTGCATCGGAACCTGGGCATACTCACGTCTGAGTGCCCTCCCTGCTCCCCGTGTGGGGACACACACCTAAATGGGACATTAACAAAGTTCATGGAACATGCTCTTGTGAAAAACTATACACGGACTCCAAAACTTTTTATACACCAATATGATTATTATAACTATTAACAATGGCAGAGAGAAAGAGGTAGAGAAAATTCTTATCCAAAAGTCCATTGCTCCAAAGCTCACAGTGACAAGGCTGGTCCTGACCAAAGCCAGGAGCCAGGACTCAGTAAAGATACCCCGTATGGTGGCAGGGAGTCAACTGCCTGAGCCATCTCTTGCCGCCTTCCAGGGTGCACCTGAGCAGGAAGCTACGTGAGATGTGGAGGAACTGGACTCAAACCAGCCTCTCTGGCATGGGATGTGCACATCCAAGCAACGCCATGACCACTAAGGCATGCATTGGCCCAGAAACGGACCTCTACTTTCTTTTCCCAAAGATTCGTTTTATTTGAAAGGCAAAGTGACACGCAGAGAGAGAAACAGAGAAGGAAATCAGTCTGCTGTTTCACTTCCCAAGTGGCCACTGTGGCTGGTGCTGGGCCACACTGAAACCAAGAGCCTGGACTCCATCTGGGTCTCCTCCGTGAGTGGCAGGGGCTCAAATAGTTGAGCCATCACCTGCTGCTTTCCAAGGTGCAATTGTGGGGAGCTGGATCAGAAGCCAAGCAGTTGGGATGGGAACCATGGCTGTGAGAGATGGCAAAAGGCAGCTTTACCCAGTGCATCATACCGTTGGATCCCTAAAATTACCTTGTTGTTTCTTTTTTAAAGATTTGTTATTATTTAAAAGGTAAATTTACAGAGAGAGAGAGACAGAAAGATCTTCCATCTGCTGGTCCACTCCCCAAATGGCACAACAGCCAGAGCTGAGCCGATTTGAAGCCAGGATCCAAAAGCTTCCAAATCTCCCACATGGGTACAGGAGCCTCATCTGCTGCTTTCCCAGGTCATAATTGGGGAGCTAGATTGGAAGCGAGTAGCTGGGACATGAACTGGTGCTCATATGGTATGCTGGCACTTGCAGGTGGAAGATTAGCCTGTTAATTCACCACTCCAGCCCCCTAAACTTATCTTTTAATTCCATTTTTCCATATGCTTTTGAAGGTGCCTTTGTGTACATTTCAGTTCATATATTCACTCAAATATATGTATCTCCCAAGGGAGCCACACAACCACATACACACTCCCCCCTTGGCCGAGTAACACTGCACACTTCGCAGTGCAGGGGTGCGCTGGCGTCAGCTGCCCAGAATAGCACAGCTCAGCCTCAGGTTTCTGCTCGGGGTCAGAAGCCCGGCGGTTACCCTGGCAACCGAGCCAAGCAAGTCCTGGCAGGCCCAACAAGGAAGTCACGTAGCAGGAGCCAGGTGCAGGAGGCAGAGCCTGCATGATAACCTCCCAGACAGGACTGAGCCACAGGCCTGGGGGGACGAACCCGTTCTGGGTGGGAATGCCTGCTGTGGAGAGCAGTACAGAAGGCCAGAGTCACACGACTAGGCAGTCAGGCCCAGGGGTTCGGCAGTTTGGGGTTCACATGGGACCGAACTCCCCCAACCCCCATAACACACACTGCCTACTCTTTAGTGGGCAGAGCCACAGGCTGGCACAGCAAGTCCACATTTGGTGTTCAAAATGTCTTTGGGGGTGGAGGAAGACAAGGATGCAGCGGAGGAGGCAGGGGAGGAATAAGAAGGGACAGAGGGAGAAAGGGCTCCTGTCTCCTGACCCTGATCTTCAAACAGCACCGGGGCCACTCCAAGGACAGGGAAGGACAGGTCTCAGGCAAGGGGCATGGGGAAGAAAGGGGTGAAGCATGACTTTGACGTTTTGTACAAAATCTAGTCCCAGCAACTTAACGTTAGTTTCAGGAAACTTCAAAAATATTGGGGACTACTATAATACAATTTGGCCTCATAAGAAACTAATTTGAGGGGCTGGTGTTACAGTGAAGTAGGCTAAGCCTTTGTCTGTGGCACCTGCATTCTTTATGGATTCTGGTTCATGTCCCGACTGCTCCACTTCTAATCTAGCTCCCTGCTAATGCGCATGGGAAAACAGCAGAAGGTGGCTCAAGTGCTTGGGCCCCTGCACCCATATGGAAGAACCAAATGAAGCTCCTAGCTCCTGGCTTTTGACAGGCCCAGCTCTTGCTGTTGTAGCCATTTGGGGAGTGAACCAGCGAAAGAAAGATCTCTTTAAGTTTCTTCTTCTCTCTATAACATTGCCTTTCAAATAAAAACAAAGCAAATCTTAAAAAGATAGAGAAAAACTAATTTGAGGCCTGGGCTTTCAGTGCGGAGTTAAGGCACTGCTTGGAATGACCGCAATGCATATCAGAGTTCCTGATTGGAGTCCTGGCTCTGCTTCCCTCCAAGGTTTCTGTTAATCCTCACTCAGGGGGAGGGGGACAGCAGGTGACAGACACACATGGGAGACAGAAATTGCATTCTGGGCTCCAGGCTTCATTTTGGCCTAGGCATCATTGTGGTGGGCATTTGGGGAGGGGAATCAGCAGAAGAAAAAGATCTTCCTCCATTTGTCTCTCTCTCTCTGCCTTTTAAGAAATAAGAGGGCTAGGTATAATGCATTGTCCTTATAGGAAGCTGGTTGTAGAGCCTAGATCCTGAGTGGAGTGTGGGAACTCCAAACGAGAGCAAAGAGAAGCTCCCTCTTCCAAGGCCTTTCCAGAGAATGAGTGCTGCCCTCTGATTCTCACGGACTGCCCTGCCCTGAGCAAGGCTGACATGCAGCCCAGTGGCACGGCGGGCACACCCTCGGCCATGGCAGACCCACGATGGCCTTCCTGCCCTTCCCTGCCCAACCCCTCCCACCCACCTGGTTTGGACTGTTTCCTTCATTCCCGGTGTGACTGTCTGGCATGGCCATCCTGGGAGGCCATGCAGGCCAGGGCCATGGCAAAGCTGCCTGGGGACCCTGGAGGTGAAGACAGCAAGTCCACTCCCAGTCACAACCACAGCTCCATCAGGAGCTCCTGTGTGGCTGGGAGACAGACACAAAACTTTGAGTTATGTGAACTCTGTGTTCTGAGGCCAAAAAAAAAAAAAAAAAGTGATAGCCCATGTGAGGTTTGTTCATCAATTCTGGCTGCAGGCAAGATAAGGCCCAGAACACCAGGCACCTGTCAAAAACACACCCAGGAAGGTGGAACGGGTTTTCCAATTTAGGTGCTGAATAAGCCCGAACAGGTGTCTGTAGCTTGACCTATTTCCTTGATATCCTTGGTGGTTAACTTTGGCCACTTCCGGCCTTTCTGACACCTGGTCTTTTTGGTTTGATGCATTTCTGGTTTATCTTCTCCCCAGGGCCAGCCCTACTTCCTGAAACAAACACTTTTTTTTCCCACCAATGAGCAGAGGGCTCATCTGTACTGACTCAGTTTCTGGGGGAGGGGCCAGTGCTGAGGGTATGGAAGACATGTGTTTACTGCTACAATTTCAGAATTCCAGGGCATTTTGACTTGTTATAGGCAAAGCTGGAGCAGAACACTTGAGGTCTGGCTTGCCCTGGGATTGTGGGGTCAGACCATAGTGACCTGTTTCCAGGTAGCCTGCATGATGCGGGCAAGACAAGATGTGAACTTTGAAACAACGACCTGCAGACTCTGGCTGGCCGTGGCTGAGAGGGGTGACGTGAGCTCAGCCTCTGTTTCCCAGCTGGAAGACCAAGCTCAAGATGTTTTTCAGGGTGCCGGCTCTGTGGCTCAGCAAGGTAAGCCACTGCTTGCCATATCCGCATCCCAGCTGGTATTGCCATTTTCCCCAGCTGTAAGCAACTACCTAGGTTGCCTTGTACCTAGGCGAATGTTCCACTGCTGGGAGAAGATGCTGTAGAGCATTCCGGACCTGGTTAATGCCAAATTGATCTTCAAACAGCATAGCTGCCTATTCTGTCTTCTTTTTTCGAAAGGTTTGTGTGAGGGGGCCAGCAGGCCTGCAGGAAGACCACCCTGGGTCCCACAGCAGCAGGGAGTGTGTGGATTATCTGTGGAATAGGGGTTTGAGGATGTGTGAGTGGGGGCCACTGAGGGAGTACTTTACATCTGTGTGATGACTTCTGGGGGCTTCCATGGACCAGGCCACTGCACCTGCAGGTAAATGAGGGAGCTGAGACTGGATGGTTTAGAGAGGGGAAGCCAGAGGGCATGTCATGTCCAGGCAAATGCACCTGCCCACATGGGAGACCTGGGCTGGCTAGGTAGTATCACTGCCTGCCTGCTGGCAAACACAAAAGCTAGGGTTGGGGGGCCTGGCAGGGTTAGACTACAGTATGGGCAGTGAGTGTCCAGGGCAGGGAGTGGACCACACAACACTGGGCCATGACACCAACCAGCACACAGGAGAACTAGATCTGGGAGCAGATTCTGAAAGAGGTATGTGGGCTCACCCCTGTGGATCTGCAGTATCCACTGATTTGTGTGAGAGCAGGGAGTAGTGTTGGGCCAATCCAGGCATGACCATGGACCTTATCTGATACACATGGGAACCAAGGTTGGGAGCAGGACGTGCTGGCCCAGGCTGCAACAAGCATGGGTATGCCAGAGAATCGAGTCTAGGGATGGGTAGGGCCACAGCAGCCATCAGCACATGCAAGGGTCAGGGCTGGGGGTGGGGGGAGTAGACTGTGCAGGGACCTAGAACCTGCCACCATACATGAGATCCAGGTCTGGGAGCTGGCCTGGTGGGGCAACTTGAAGAACTCTTCTATTAGGTCGCAGTTCCCAGTGATGAACACGTCAGCCAAGGCTGGGGGTAGGCCAGGCCAGGCAGGGTTGTACCAGCATGTGTATAAGCTGGCTTGGGGAAGAAGAGGTAGCTGGGCTGGGCTGACCTGGGCCAAGTCATATCACATAGTAGCACATGCAGAAGCCAGGATGGGTGTGGGCTATGCCAGGCTAGGCCATTTCACCTGCCAGTTCACATAAGAGCTAAGGATGCAGGGGAGAAAAGTGATGATATTAGTGTGGAAACAATATTATCCACTTTCCTGTAGTCCTTGACCCTTTTTGTACCCTAATCAACTAAGTAAGATTATTTAAAAAAAAAAACTTTCAAGAAAGAGCTACGGTTGCGGGCAGGTTGGGCAGGGCTAGGTCGTGGCACCGATGGTATGTATGAGAGCTAGATGGGATATGATGCCACATCAGACTGCTGGACATACCAGCACATACAGGAGCTGGGCCTGAAGGCAGGCCTGGTGGGGGTCACCCCAACTAGGCCGTGACACCCTCTGGTGTGCCAGTGGCTGGGTTAGTGGCAGATTGGGTTGGTCTACGTTGCAGCACCCATTGTTCTGCATGGGAAATGGAGCTAGGCATGGAATTGATCAGGCAGCTGCATTGACCGGTATGTGTGAAGGCTGATGCGAGTGGCAGACTAAACTGGATCCTGCACTAGATGGAGCACATAGGAGTCAGATCTGGGGGTCACCCCAGACAAGGCTTCTTGGGAGATTAGACCCCTAGACAAACTCTGGCCTCAGAGAAAATCATAAGATGTGACTAAACTCTGGAGTGCATATGTGGAATCTGGCCTTCTCAGTTAGTGATGCCTGTGCAGTGGACAGCATACCCAGATGCACATGAGAGACATGACAGCCAGCTCGTCTAGGCTGGCAGAGTGCACTGAGTGCCTTGTCAGAGGATGGAAGGCAAGACAGGTTGGACGACTCTCCTGGTCAAGCTTTGCAGCATGTCCTTGGGTCTGTGAATGCACTAAAATGAACTTGGTCATCTCTTTTCTGCATTTGGTAAGATCAAGTGTGGACCTGGTCAGCTAACAGACCTTGGAAAGTTTTCCACAACATGGAACAACGAAAATGATGTCTCAGAACTATCAAAACGACTCAAAGAACAGGTGGGGCTGCATGTTGCCGCCAGGAGGCCTGGGCTGGAGCAGATCAGGAAGGGGGCTGGCTTTGGAGCAGGTATCAGACTCCTGGCAACGGACTCTGGCCTTGCCTGCCTCCAAGGTGCCGACAGGACATGCACACAGGGGAAGGTCGCACAGGTGCATGGTGCATGGTAGCCTAATACACGGGGTCTCTGTGGTAAAGAGGTAGAAAGGGAGAGGAGCAAGCAGACACCATACAGGCAAGGGGTTGCAGTGGCCTGAGGCTGGCACAGCTGGCAAGGCACAGGTCAGGAAAGGAACCGGGGAACTGTCTAGGGGGTGCTCACAGGGATTTCAGAGGCTTGATTCCTCTAACAGAAAAAGGGGATCTCCCCATTCCGGGACTCTGCACCAGTTTCTGGGATGTTAGTGGGAAGGCCAGGTGTTCCAGCCAGAGGCTGGCTCCAATAAGAAGACCGTGGCGGGGGGTGGACGGGGTAACGGGCGCGGCCGGGAGCAGACCAACTGGCAGAGGAAGGAAAGCAGGAACCAGAGGACAGAAAACGCCTTCTGACACTGCCCCTGGCTCACCACCAAAACAAACGGACAGGGAGCGAGAGCGCCGCTGCAGGGTGACGGAGGCCTTGCTCGTGAGGTTCGGACGCGTCTCGCGTGGAGCACCCACGGTACCGCCTTTCCTCCACTCGCTCCCCTCCCTGGTCTCCCCTCCGCCCCCTCTCCGCCCGCCCGCAGCTCGGGAGCCGCAGGTTCCCAGCACTGACGTCAGCAGGCGATGACCTCAGCGCCGAGGAGGTGGCGGGGGCGGAGGAGGGGCGAGGCGTGTCCACGGCGACCCCACCCGCGTCCCCTGTCCCTCGCCAATGGGCGCCGCCGCCGCTGGCCCCGCCCTCACGGAGCCTATGAAAGGCGCGGTCCCGGGAAGTCCGCGCAGAGCTCGAGGAGCGGCCAGGCTGCGACCCTGGCTCCCCGGCAGGACCCGCGGACACCTCCGCCTGGGACACCTCCGCCTGCTCCTGGCGTTACGCACGACATGAGCCACGGGCAGAGAGCCGACATGGTGCCGGAGATCGCCGCGGCCGTGGGCTTCCTCTCCAGCCTCCTGAGGACGCGGGGCTGCGTGAGCGAGCAGAGACTCAAGGTTTTCAGCACGGCGCTCCAGGAGGCGTTAACAGGTGAGCGCCGGGCCTCGGCCCCCTCCCCGCAGCAGCGACTTTCAGCTTTCGGGGTCGGGTGGTTCTGGCTGAGCGCGCCTCTCCATCCCAGGGAGCTGATCTGAGCTTCCCGGTTGTGCCCCGGGACAAGAGGGACCCCGTGGATCTGATCGGGTGCTCGTCACCTTTGCTGGGACCCTACACCTGGGACCTTGGAAGCAAAGAGCGGGTCAACGAAACCCCTCCGGCCGAGGGGGTCCTTGTGGGAGAAGGCGCACGGGAGGCTTTTCCAGTCTGCCTCTCTGGACGTGGGCTCCCTTTGTCTTCTCTGTTCTGTGGTCGATCTCAGGCGTCCGCCACTGACTGTGGTGTGGAGAGACGGGAGCCAGTACCCGCACGCTGGGAGAGGGCGTGAGACAGGGATGTGCGGTTGGCTGGCGAGGAGACCCAGCTCCCTTTCTGCCGGCTTGGCTGGAGCTGGGTTCTGCCCACCAAAGAACAACACAAAGTTTCAACCCAGCTATCCGTGTCCACTCCTTGGAGGGAAGGAAATGAGCCTCTGGGCTGGAACAGGAGGCCCAGGGGCTGTTTCTGGTTCCATCAGAGCTGGCAGCTTCCTTGGCCTTGAGCCATGGCTCTGAAGTCCCCAGAGCTTCTGTCTGGACATGCCTTCCCTCCTCATACCTCCGGGCTGCCGAAAGTGGAGCAGCTGGGAGAGCTTTGGCGCCCCCTGTCACAGGCCCTCACCCTGGCCTACCAGAGGGGAGGGGTCTCTCCACCTCCCCTTGGAGACCCCTTGCCTCTCCTAGCGTCCATTCTGGTCTCTGCCTTGTAGTCAAGTGCCCCAGTCCCTGCTGTTGCTGTAACCAGGGCATCCTCCGCCCTGTCTTCACAGAGCACTACAAACACCACTGGTTTCCCGAAAAGCCTTCCAAGGGCTCTGGCTACCGCTGCATCCGCATCAACCACAAGATGGACCCCATCATCAGCAAGGTGGCCAGCCAGATCGGACTCAGCCCGCCCCAGCTGCACCAGCTGCTGCCCAGCGAGCTGACCCTGTGGGTGGACCCCTACGAGGTGTCCTACCGTATCGGGGAGGACGGCTCCATCTGTGTCCTCTATGAGGAGGCCCCGGTGGCTGCGTCCTGCGGGCTGCTCACCTGCAAGAACCAGATGCTGCTGGGTAGAACCAGCCCCTCCAAGAGCTACGTGATGGCCGTTTCCAGCTAGACGCCGCGCTGTGGCCGCCACCACCTGCCACCCGCTGGCTCCATGCTGAACTCATCCTGCCGTGACCACAGGCCGCCGCATACCTCAACCTGGGGAACTGTGTTTTTACATGAAGAGCTATTTATATATATATATCTATATTTTTTTTTTAAGAAAAGAGGAAAAACAACCAAAAGATTTTTTTTAAGAAAAACAACAACAACAGAAAAAAACAGCCCACAAATCCTTAAAGGGAGTTGCTTGAAAGTGGCCTCCCCAGGTGCCTTTCAAAGTGTGGAGCCTGTAAGCCAGTGTCTGCCTGTGCAAGGGTGGGGAGGGGCACGCCAGAGAGCCAGGAGCCAACTACTGTGAAGTGAGAGGTGGGGGCAGCCCTGGGACAGGACAGGGGTGACATTCAAACCTTCCTGCTCCCTCCTGGGACACCTGCCCTCCCTGGCCTCTCTCCAACTCAGGGGCATTCAAGCCTGGACTTCAACAATCCTATGTGGCTTAATGTTCTCTTTACTTTTCTGCTGAAATTCTAGGCAGGAAACGCAAAGCCCTCTTGTGCTCCCTTGGGTCAAAGCAGCTTTTAAACTCTACCTTCAGGGACCTGCAGAAGTTGCTTCTCAGTCAGGCATCTGAAGCCTCATCACACACACACACACACACACACACACCCCCACCACCACCAAGCTGCCCCCGCACTCCAAGGGGGTAAGGCAGGGGTGGGGGAGGGAATTCTGCACAAAACCTTTGCTTTTGCTTTGCTCTGCTTTGCGTGTTTGTGTGGTGAATATTTTAGGGGTGATCTGCGGTGTAATTTGGGGACCCAAAGAGTATCCACTGAGGATGTCTTTTTGGCCAAAACCCTTCGTTTTAGAACCACATGTGCAAGTCCTGGTGCTTCTTCTGTAATTCCCTTGGAGGGGGTGGCTCGAGAGCCCCCAGCAGCCCCGGGGCCTTTGCTCTTGCCTTGTTTTGTGAAGAACAACACTCCTGTCTACGCTGCCCACTGGGTCCCAGAGCTGCCCTCTCCTCCAAGGTCAAGACTTCTCAGTCCCTGTGCAATATGCCCCCAAGGTCCCTGGAGGGGCTCGGAGGCTCCTGGAGCCCAGGTGGGTTCAGGAACCGTGTCTCCTCCTCTGCTCGGGCCTTGGCGGGGGGCAGGGCCAGCCTCGCAGGTGTTCTGCGGTTCAGTGGGAGAACAGCCCCCGTTCTGCAAGACTCCTTGCTACTCCCCCAGAGGAGGAGGACTGACATTAAAAGCCAAACCTTGGGCACTGTTTCTACCTGCTGTGCTCAGAGCACCTGTGGGTGAGGCTGCCGTATTCCCCTCCCCCCACCCTTACAATCCAAATCTGTAGACATGTGCAATATTTCCTGATCTGGGTCGGAGACAAACAGAGACCTGCCCTGAAAGAAGTCCTCAGAGACTCGGTAGTGTTAGAAGGCCTTGTTTTCCACACTGAACCTCTTAGAAAGGACGGGGCTAGGGCATCTGGTCAACCTGTCTGTCCCTGCCCCCATACTCTGTTGCCCCTTAGTGCAGAATCTTCTCCCCCAGGACATTCCTCACCCCTCTCACAGCCTATTCCCTTTCCTAGATTTCTTAACCGCCCATTTTTGACACAAAGGTGCTATTTACCAAACTCCGTCTCTACCTGTTTCCCACCAGTTCTGCCTCCTTCTCGAGTCTGGCTTCCGCGTTGCCTTCAGTTGCTTCCAGTCTGTTGCTTTAACGTTCCGCTGTGGGCCTGCAGACCTGAGAGCTAACTCTGTGGCCTGCAGGTCAGCGCCAAGCTGTGAATCGCTGTGGACGGTACTCTGTGTCCCGTCATATGCAGGGGCCTGCTCCAGAGAAGCAGCCTCATGGTCTCATGTTTCATCTCTCTCTTCTCTCTGATGTTCACTTTAAAAACAAAACCCCAGAGCTGGACTGTTGAGCAGGCCTGTCTCTCCCACTAAGTAAAAAATAAAGTGCATTTCTAAGCTATTCTGACAGAAAAGATTTAAAGGTTCCTAGTTGTACCCTACTGTTTTATATGGAAAAACAGCTTTATGGACAAATGTACACTTTTTTTTGTTACTTTAATAAAAATGTAGCAGATGAAGTTGTGTGGTGTAGAGAAGGTAAAATTCCCTGCTGGTACTTTACTCTCAGACCCACATCCTTTGCGTTTCAGAGTGCTCCTTTCCAGTTGCACTGCAGCACGTAGCCGGTGTAGGAGAGACGCTTCCAAGCACGCCCTCTTCCCGGGGACCGGCCCCTGACTTCCCCCCCAGGAGCCCTGTGCTAGCAGTCCCCATGAAGACGCTGGAGGCAGCAGGGTTCTTGTAGTCTAAACATGTCTGGTCTAGCCCATCTCCATCCTGGCCATCCTGTCCTTGCTAGTGCAGTTTTATTTACCCATAATTCATCCATCTGGTCACTCATTAATCCACCTATCCATCCATCCGCCTGCCCATCCCATCTGGTCATAAATCTGTTAACATCCGTTGATCTATCCATCCATCTGCCTTACCCACTCAACAACCCACACAGCTATCCTTCCATCCACTCACAATCCATCCGTCTACCCACCTGCTCGCCGATCCGTCCAACTAGCCCCACACCCAGCCAGCCAGCAGGCTTGTGTTGTTAGTAAACACTGGACATTGAATGTACTAAAAATGATCAAGACAACGTGGAGTGATGGACAAAGGATGGTGAACCCCTTTACAGGCTGGGGCAACATGCTTGGCAATTCCGAAGACGTGCTCTCTTGCCGTTTGCTACCTACCATTCTCATTAGACAAGAAGAGTTAGGTCACAGACTAAGCACTGAAGCTGAATGTATGGCTGAAGTCCAATGCCATATGTTAGTTACAGAGCCACCTCCTCCCTTGGAAAACACGTGTGTGAGAGCAAAGGGCTCTTTGGCTTGAGGCATAGGATTCTGCAAGAGAATAAGAGCAGTCTTTCTCAGCTTGACTTTTTTTTTTTTTCCCCAGGTGGCTTTCCCAGCTTCTCTGGGAAAGAGTGCCAGTATGTTTTTGACCTTGATCTAGTTTCTTCTTGGCCCCAGGTGGGCTGAATTTAAACTAAATTTCCAGCGTGGGGATTTGTGAGCCACGGTGCTCCATTCTCCACGACGTTTGTCAGCAAGCATGAGTCCTGGGTGTGCTGGCTTGGGTGTGGACCACGGAACCTGCATGTGGGGTGCTGATTCTGTGCATGGGAGTGGGGGTGAACAGCCAGGACAGCCATGTCACCAACAGACTCAGTAATGGAGACCCACTAGTATCAACAGGTTGCTGGGTAAAAGAATCTCATGTTTGCTTGTAGCTTCTAATACATTTGTCCTAACTACCCAGTAATAGGAGCAGATGCTGTGGGTGTTGGGACAGTCCTAGGACTGAGGACACATTGCCCGTCCTGGTGCTGGGCATGCTGGACCTGTTATGTGTGGCACAAAGCCTGGCATTCAGACGAGGTTATCTGCAGAAAGAGGCTGACACCTGAACACTTTTCTATGTCTTAAAGCCAAGGAAACTACAGAATAGCACATTCTTCTGGGGGTGGCTCTGGACTCCTAGCCCACTAGTAGTCCTTTGATGTACGTGACAGGCTCCTGTGATCCATGCAACTTCAGCAGCGGTGGAGAGCACTCCATGACCAGCTGAGGGTCCCAGGTCCTGACCTGGAAATGCTGCGGTGGCAGCTGGTGGCCTTCCTGCCTTCAGAGACAAGGCATTGGTAGGCTCATGCTGCTTTTGGCCTCCCTAGTTGGTAAACAGTGCCAGCCAGCTGGGCAGATGTGTGCTTGGTCAGCTGTTAGGAGGTGATAACGCACCTCCCCAGAGCATGTGGACAAGGCCGTGAGAGCGGAAGATTAAGAGCCCATCCTGGCTCCCGATAAGGACTTTTGGGTGGGAAAGACCTTGAGGTGGCAGCAAACAAGCTTTGGGTGGGGGACAGAGGATGAAACACACTGCTGGGGGCCCAGCGTCTGTACCTCCAGACCCTTTGGGAGGAAAGATAGTGGGGACATAGGGGCCCTGCCCCCAGCTGCACCAGCCTCCCTGGCCCCACCAAGAGCAGCACTGGACAACAGTTCTGTGCTGGGATGAGGACTCTGCCTCTTGGCCCACAGCATGTGTCTAGACAAGCTCCTTCTGCTTTCTGGTGCCTAAATGAGGGTGTTAGATGAAACGACTCTTGTTTTCTTCCTCAGCTTTGGTTCTCTAAGCCATCTCCATTATATCCTGGCTGTCACTGGAGCGGGGGGCATTTCCTACCATTATTACCATGCTGTTCAATTAGCTCAACCAAAAGGCAATTCGACCTGTGAAGAGGAATGAGCAATACATTTCCTACTCGGGCCAGACAGCTGCCCACCTGCCTGCTAAGGTTTCCGTGTCCGTGCATGGTAAGACAAGGCGGGATGGCCAGGTTTGGGAGCTCAGCTCTGGGGCAGGGTGGCCAGTCTGAACTCTGTTCACTGCTCATGCAGCCTGTGAGAAGGGGCCTCCAGAGCAGGCCTTAGGAATCCCCAATGGTAAAGTGTAACTGAGAACAGCACCCATTTCTGAACATTGTCACTGACAAATGAGAGACACAGGTGACTTGGAATGGTCCTGGAACCTTTCAGTGTCAGCAGGACTCAGACCACAAAGACCTGATTATCTCCTGCCTTTGGGACTGAGTTGGTCCAGGGGTGAGGACAGACACTCTGGTCTGCCAGAAATGGAGGGAACCATTGTTAAACAAACAGTACCTACCAGAACCTTCAAGAAGGCCTGTGGTTCCCACTAGCCAAGTACCCTGTGGCCTCTCCCCTAATCTCCACTATTTGTGTACAAATCTTCACAATGTTGGTGCTGGTGCTATGGCTCATCTGGCTAAGCCACTTGTCTGCGGTGCTGGCATTTCATATGGGCAACAGTTTCAGTTGCAGCTACCCCATGTCCAATGCAGGTTGCTGCTATCGCACCTGGGGAAAAAGAGGAAGATGGCCCAAGTCCTTGGGCCCATCCTCACATGGGAGACTTGGTTAAGGTTCCTGGCTCCTGGCTTCAGCCTGGCCCAGTACTCGCTCCTGCTGTCATTTGGGGAGTGAGCCAGTAGATGGAAGATCTCTCTGCAACTCAAATAAATAAATCTTAAAACACACACACACACCAGGGCCTGAGGGCCCAGTGTGGTAGCCCAGCAGCTAAAGTCCTCACCTTATATGCACCAAAGCCTTGGGACACTGTACCTGCATGGGAGACCTGGAAGAGGTTCTTGGCTTTGGATAGGCACAGCTCCAGCCGTTGAGGTCACTTGGGGAGTGAATCAACAGATGAAAGATCTTCCTCTCTGTCTCTCCTCCTCTCTATATATCTTACTTTACAATAATAATAATAAAAAAAATCGGGGCCTGAGAGATGGCTCAATTGATTAATCCTCTACTTATAAGTGCCAACATCTCATATGGATGCTGGTTTGTGTCTTGGCTGCTCACTTCCCATGCAGATCCTTGCTTATAGCCTGGAAAAACGGTAGAGGCTGGCCCATGTGCTTGGCCCCCTGTACCTGTATGGGAGACCCACTGGCAATTCCTGGTTCCTGGCTTCAGGTTGGCTCAGCCCTGGCAGCTATGGCTATTTGGGAAATAAGCCAACAAATGGAAAATCTTTGTCTCTCCTTCTCTCTGGAAATCTGTCTTTCCAATAAAAATATATATAAATCTTAAACACACACATACACACAAATCTTTGAATCTACGAGTCCTTCCTCAGGCTGCTTGTGCCCATTATAGGTGTGCTGTAGGTCCTAAGAAGTGAGCAATTGTCAGCTGAGCAGACCAGAGAATGATCTCTGTCGGGCTTACAGAAATGCCCAACGTCTTTGCCAAGCAGCTGACCTTGTTGGCACAGGGCAGCATCCACTCCTGTGTTGGTGGGTTAGTGCCCAACTAGGCTACATGCTCACAAACACACAATGTGGGTGGAGAGAGGCCTTCTCCAACATCAGCATTGCTTGCCTTCATTGTGCCCATCTGGGGACTTGTACCTTCCTGCTCCCTCTCCCTGGAAGGGGGGAAGTAGGGGGAGGCTGAGATGGAGGAGCCCAGGCTCTCTGGTGTTTCCTGTGCCAGGCTGGAAAGTGAAATGCTGAGCTCTGTGTACGAGGCTAGCCAGGTATCAGGTGAGCACAGGACACAAACCTGTGTGCTCTGGTGTACCGCCAGGGCTGGCCTCTGTCCTGCTTCTCTGGGCCCCTAGCAGCTGCCAGGTGTTGTGTTTCCTGCAGGAGCTGAGTTCTACCGTTCCCCACTGCCATTCTCATAGGCAAAGGTTGGGCTTCATTCAACCTTTGTCCATGAGCCTGTCCGACTGCCTGGAGCACAGCACAAGTATGGGAGTAGGAAGCCCTGGTGTGTGAGACAGGCAGGAGGGGACACCAGGAAGGAGAGTGCTTCCAGGCAGGACTGGAGGGAGGAGAGATGGGGAGCTGGGGTGAGCTTGGAGCAAGAGTGTGACCCTCTGGAAGGGCCGCTGCCCCTTACCAGGGTCTGTTGTCATAGGAGACCAGATGATACCAGGGGGATGTGCTTTTCCAAGAGAAGCTTGAAATGTAGATGTGGATTTGACATCCCCCTAGAGCCCGAACAGCCCCCTGATTTATGACCTGTGGCACACCAGGACCATGTGGAATGAGGACATAGAGGCTCCTGAACCCAGTCCTATGTACGGTAGACGTGAGCCTCCAGGGCAGGTTGTCTGGCGCACTAGCCGTGCTCTCTAGGAGAGCTCCTCATAGATCAAGGGCACATGAGGACCAGATAAGAAGCACCTCTCTCCACCCTTGGCAGTCATCTGTGCTGGGGACTGCATTCTTCAGACCTAGGCCCAAAGAATTGCCTGTCCCTACCTGCCCTCCAGCGTGGCCTGGCTGACTCATCCTCAAGCTACCGACATCACTACCTAGCAGTTTTTCAGTGTCCTCACTCCTTCCTGGACCAGGACCCACATTCCTATGATGCTCTGTTTTTTCCTCTGTCCTCATCCTTATAAGCCTGGGGTTTGCAGCTAGAAGGAGGGTCAGGGCCCTACCTGGGCACTGTGTGGTACCCTGTGGATGTTAGGGAATCCTGGCTGAATGGGTGGATTTCAAAGTAGCCAAGACTTGGGGGTGGCTGATGAGTCGGTTCAGAGACAGTGACCAGAAACCAAGGCCACTGCAGGTGCACTGGGGGTGTCCCAGGTCAAAATCTCTGGTTGAGACTCCAAGCACTTGCCAATGGACTGTGTCACTCAGACCCTCCAGGCACAGCCGACAACACAATGCCAGAGACTCTAGTTGTTGATTAACTCCCTAAGAGGGTTTACTGAGAGAGAGGCCAGGCTGCCTCCTAGCAAGGGCTGTTACCTTGGATCCAAGAGAGGGCGGTTCTGCCACCACTTGCTGACCCTTTCCACAGTGCTCCTCCTTTTGGCGGCATGGCAGTGGAAAGAGCACTAGTGGGGAGCCTCGCGTCAAGACCAACAGACACTAGTAACAGATGATGTCGTTGAGCTTCCATCTTATCTGTATAATGAATCACTTGTACGAAATCCTGCTTCCTCATTCCATGTCCTTCTCCAGATGGAATGGTGGGGAAAAAGGTCTTTCATCTTTGCTATTCCATTTTCTGGGCCCATCAGCACTCAGATCTTGTCTTTGTCACAGCTGAAATACTGCAACTGGGGCCAGTAATTTGGCATACTAGGTTAAGCTGCTTCCTGTGGCACCAGCATCCCGTATGGGGACCAGTCCGAGTCTCAGCTGTTCCATGGCCCATCCAGTTTCCTGCTTTGCGTCTGGGAAAGCAGTGGAAGATGGCCTAAGGTCTTGGGCCCCTGCACTCACATAGCAGAAGGAACTCCAGATGCCGGGCTTCAGATTGGCCCAGCTCTGACCATCATAGTCATTTGGGGAGTGAACCAGCACATGGAAGATTCCCCCTTCCAATCCATCCTCTAATTCTGCCTTTCAAATAAATAAATACATCTTTAAAAAGCAAGCAAGATTGTACCACCTTTCCTGGCTTACCTGCAGGAGCCCCTGCTTAGATCAGCATTCTAGTTTACTCTCAAACTCTTGTCTTCATCAAACTCTTTCTTTTCTGATGTCCTTCATTGCTATGCTGACAACAACTTTTCTCAGGACCCGAGTGCCCTCCATGTCCTGGGTACCCACCGAGGCTAGGCTCTGCATGGGTGCTTTCACACAATTTCTGCAGTGTCTTCTGCATACCTCCACTGGACACTGGGACTGCAGGACCACAGACAAAGCAAGGCACAGGAACATGAGAGGGGAAGGGTGGTGATAAGGACCTCTCCACCCCTCACCTCCAAGAGACTGTCTCTGGGATCCACACCTACCCTTCCCGAATTGTCTCCTTTATCCTTTTATATATAATGAGATGCCGAGAAGCTTGTAGAAAAGAATTAAAAGGTAAGTTGGGGCCTGGCACCTTGAGCCTCTGCCTAGGGCACCAGCATCCCATATGAATGCCAGTTTGTGTCCCAGCTGTGCCTCTTCTGATCCAACTCCCTGCTTATGGCCTGGGAAAGTAGTGGAGGATGGCTCAAGTCCTTGGGCCAGTGTACCCATGTGGGAGACCTGGAAGAAGCCCCTGGCTTTGGATTGGCCCAGCCCTAGCTGTTGCGGCCATTTGGGGAATGAACCAACAGATGGAAGATCTCTTTGTCTCTCTTTCTGTCTGTAACTCTCTTTCAAATAAAAATAAAATAAATATTTTTTTTTAAGAAAAGATAAGTTGGGGCCAGCATTAGCTTCGGCAGGTAAAGCCACTGTCTGTGATGCCAGCATCTCATATGGGTTCAGGGTCGAGTCCCAGTTACTCCATTTCCTGTCCATTTGCCTGGGAAAAGCAGAAGACAGCTCAAGTGCTGGGGTCTCTGCCACCCTCCTGGGAGACCTGCAGGAAACTCTCGGCTCCTGACTTCTGTCTGAGTTGTGACTATTGTAGCTCTTTGGGGAGTGAATCAGTAGATGAAAGATCTTGTTCTTTCTCTGTCTTTCAAATAAAGAAATATAGCTATTTAAAAATTGCCAAGTTTGTTTCAGTTCAGGATTTTTTAAATTCATTCTTAGTTTTACTCATAATACACATTTCCATGAACTTTTGGAAAGACCCTTTCTTAGGCACAAATTTCAAGAACGTTTTGCATTAACGTGACCTTATGTTTTCATACCACTTTCCACAAATGTTGCAGAGTTGCCTCCTACACTCTTCCACATTCTCCTGTGGCTTGAAACTCTGCATTTTAAAGCATATTTCCTACCCCAGCTCCCCTTCATGACATACACACATGGTGTATTTGTATTCACACTTTCCCAACAAAGCACAACCCTTTTTCACAGACAGCTCAGGGTTGAGGGAGGTGGCTTGGCCAGCCGCGTCCTCTCTTCAGCTGTTGCAGCTCTGTCCTTCCTTTTGATGCCGGGGCATGCCTGGCAGGTTGGGGTGGCGGGCTGGGCAGGGCAGAGTGCACTGGCTGCTGATGGAAAAGAAGGAGGTGGTGCACAAGGTGATGTGCTCACCGGGGTCCCTCCTCACGACCTTGCCCTATTTGGGGGAGCCCTAGGAGGCGATGAAGGGGCCTCCCTGGCCTCCCAGGCCTGACCATGCAAAGGTCGGCTACATAGCAGCCAACTAGTACTCCAGTGGATGCTGAGGGCAAGGGGTGGGGGATGGGCAGAATCCCTCTGAGGTGTTTTTGCTGTGTGTGTGTGTGTGTGTGTGTGTGTGTGTGTGTGTGTGTGTGTGCAGCTGGCACGGGAAGCGGGGTAGCCTCCTTACTGGGTGTGGGCGTAGAGGGGAGGGGGCAACGGTGCCTTTGAGCAACTCATCTCTAAGTTCCCAGCAGCTGCTGGTGCCCAGAGAAGTACAATTAAGCGCCTGACCCCTCCCCCACGTCCTCCGAGTTTAAATACGCCCCATAACCCCTTTCTTCTCTGGGGCGCAGCCTTCCCATGCCAGCTGCCGGCTCCTCCAGGTGTTTCCTGTACCCTCTTTGTTCACTGGCGGAGGGGGGAGGGGTGCTGCGGGCGGGAGGGGGAGACTGTTTTGGCTTCCTGTTAGCCAATGGCAGCCCGTGTGGGCGAGGCCGGCTCCTGTATCTGGGGAGAACCGACCGCAAGCAGCAGCTGGTTCCTGACACCTGCCTTTCTGAGAGAGAGCCAACAGGGAGGGCAACCCCAGGAGGAAGACGGCAGCCGCGGGGAAGGGCAGGGCTTCTGTCGGGGCAGCCAGGAGGGGGTCGCTTAGGGAAATGTCCAGGAGTCTCTAACACCCCTTTCCCTTTGTGAGGTGTGTGTGGTGGCGGCGGGGGGGTGAGGGGGCGTACAAAAATGGAGGTATGGGGCAGACATGTGGGTTCCTCTGTCCCTCCTGGGCCTATGTCCTCACCTGATTAGACCAGGTGGCACAGGGTCACCTCCACTGTCCAGCTGCCCTGAAGTGGATGGCACTGCCTTGTGAACAAAGGTGGGGGTGGACCCAGCAAAGCCTCCTCTTTGTCGTGTGCCTGGTCCTTGCTAAGTCTCTCTAAGCCCAGCCAGTGTGGCGCCCAGGCAAACCTGGCAAGACTTTGTCCCAGGAAGCTATGGCACTCTTGGTTCCAGGTTTCTCCTTGATAGTTAAAACGAGGCAGATGTCTGCGAGATCCTGTTGTAATGTCTGCCCCATCCCGTTAGGCTGTTGGTTCCAGGGCTCCAGAACCTGTCTGCTCCGAAGGTCTCCGGTATCCTGAGGATTCACAAAGGGTGGGGTACACAGCAGCTCCCCAAACCATCGCAAAGGACTGAATGGGGACCTCGCCACTTTCAACCTTTTCTGTGTTTGAGGACAGAATTGGTGAGCTCTCAGCTCAGTAAGGCCTCAGAACTACTATGTGCCATTCCTGTCACTACCCTGCCACCAATGATGAGAGAATGGGGTGCGGGTTGAGCAAATGACCCATGGTCACTCCACTAGAAAGTGGCAGTTCAGCCCGAATGTAGGACTGACTGGAGGCATGGCTGTCAGGGAGAGGAGGGAAGCAAGCAGAGGGAGGCAAAGCTGAGCCCGGAGCCTCTGGCCCTCTGGCTCATGGATTCCAAGTCACTTCACACCAAGTCGAAGGTTCGCTCTAACAGAGCGGGAGATGAGCAGGCTGGCATCCCAACCTCATGTACTCTTAACCAAGAGTGTGGCCCAGTCTTCCGAAACGTTTAAGAAACCTTGCTTATAATTAAGTCACAGTGCTCTTCCTCAATTGCTGTGCACAGTGGTGGGCACCTGTGTGTTCCAGGGGTTTCTTTTTAGCTTATGCACCCATGTCTCAACTGGACCCTAAAGTCATAGTGATCCCTGCTGCTGTTGCTTGGTACACATCCACCCAGGGCGTGGGGACGAAGCCGCAGCAGGAGGGAGGGAGGAGCCCAAGGGGGCCTAGTCTGGACATGTCAGTGTGCCCGTTGCCTTCTGTGCCCTTCGCCTCCTTCCCATTGGCCCAAGCCCAGCACAACACAGACAGGCCAGCCAGAGCGATTGCTTCACTCTCATCAGGAATTTCAGCTGCGGGCTGCCCAGCCTCAGTGCAAAACACAGGAACCCCTTGTGTTCTCTATGACCCACTTCCTTTCTCACTGTGGCCTGCGCAGGGTGGAGGCGTGGGGCTCAGCGGCTTCTCTTGTTTTCACAGACGGAAAACAATCTCGCTGTCGTAGTGGCTGCTTGACCAACAGCCTTCTCCGGCACTTCCCAGGACAGCGAATAACAGAGCATGGACCTTGTCCCGTGATGACACTCAGAGTGTCCCAAGGAAGCAAAAGCACTCACCAAAGGTGCCAGTGCTGCTCGGGTGTGAGGGGCTGACGTGACTTAAGGCTGGCCTTGCACTCCAAGGAGCTGTGTCTGGGATTCAGCACCGAGCTAAGGGCAAACAGCAGCCTGAATGTTTCACAGTTTTGAGTTTCTAGCATTTTGGTACAACAGGCGGCCAGGCAGTGGGTATCCCTGACCAAGCGCCATTGGAAGTCCATAGTTGGGTCCTTGAACAAAGCAGCTGGTGAGGAAAGGCAGAGCAGGAAAGGGGATTAGGTCCTTAGGGCGTTGCCAGTCCAGAGGAGGTGACCAGATGATTATCGTTGAAAGCACTGACTACATGGCAATAAATGCAAATGAACAGAATTACCCAGAACAATGCCCTGTGCATCAGGGAGTGTTTGGACGGCTGTTGGACTAGTGGCAATGATCAGAGATGGGTGAGGCTGGCTTGAGCAAGGACTGCGAAAGAGCTGTCTGAGAAACGCCTCTGCAGCTATCACATGTTTCACTCCCTTATGCCAGACAGAAGAAGCTCAAACCAGCTCTGAGCACCTGCACCTTGGCCAAGGCAATCACCAGGAGGTCAGGTGGGCGGGAGGAAGGGCAGAGCCTGGCGCCAATGAGGAGTGCTCAGGGCACTGTTTCCTGGACAGTCACCTTGTCCCCCACACCCAGCATTACCAGCTTAGTCCTTCTGCAGAAAGTGCCAGAGGGAGTGTGCCCAGAAGGACAAAGACCTGTGGCCTCAGAATTGTGACTCTGCTAGACCGTTAAGGGAATGGTTTCCTTTTGTTCTTAATGTATTGAAGTCTCTTGGCACCTAACCAGAGCGTCCCCTGAGCTTCCTAACTCAGGATGGACTGATGTTGAGATGAGAGCTGGCGAGGAGGACAGTCAGCTGAGATTCAGGAGACTGGCAAGTCGCAGAGACGCCATCTTTAGTTCAAACTCTGCCCCACTGTGTTAAAAAAAAATAAAAAGAAAGAAAGAAAGAAAAAAAAAAGATCTTGACAGTGCCCTGGTCTCAGTTCCCCCTCGGCATCCCAGCTGGGAAAGTGGCAGTCAGGTGTGGGGCTGGCCTTGCCTGCTGCCAGGCTCACAGCACCTGCCCCAAGTACAGCTCAAATCCACTTCTCTACCTTGCTGGGAGGTGGGGGTGATGGGTGTGTTCACCCCCAGGGCACAGAGAGGAAGCCTTTGAGAGGCCCAGAGACCCAGGGCAAGCGGATGGAGAGCTGCAGCTGGGGCCTCTGTCCTTCTTTGGTGTCAGCCAGCTTCTGAATGTGTGGCAGGAACCCTTTCTGGAGCACTCAATCTCACTGCCCCACCGCAGCCCCCTGGACTTGGGGTTTCCGTTGAACCGGGTGAGGGTGTTTGGCTTTTTGCCTACCAAAAGCCTCCAGAGCGAAGTGATGGTAGCTTGGCTTTACTTGTTTTCCTTCCCAGGGACCCGTGGCCCTGCAAGCACTGCCCAGCAGCCCCAGCTGAGAGTGAGGCACGGCTTCCCTGGGGGAGGACAGATGGGCAGGTTGGCCTCAGCTCCCACACTTTTTAACAGACTTTTTTTGTCTTCCAACCAAATACCCAGCATCAGCTCGCCTCTCACCTCCTGCTCCCTACCAGCCTGCCCCTCCCCCATGCCATCTTCAGCCTGCTCTGTCGAGGGGCTGTTGGGCTCTGAAGGGACTGGGGCCCTTCTCCTTTATGACTGGGAACAGGATGAAAGGAGGTTGGCAACTGGTGTGGGCAACTGTTGCCATCTGTCTGGTGGGACGTCACCAGGGAGGGTCCTACGCATTCACTCCTTCACGCACCGCTGGGCTCAAGCCTTTTGTCTGGTGGACAGGGAGGGGGCAGAGGCAGCTTCTTTGTGTCTGGACCAAACTTGCAGTGGCTTACTGGGGTAATCTGCATGCGAGGCTGTCTACGCCCCAAACCACTTCTTGTGGTTGACAGACTCTGCTCTCGGTCACCACCCACCCCTCCTGACCCTTCTTGGCTGGGCAGCTTCCCAGTGAGAAAGCAAGTAGCCCAAATCACTGCCCTGGGATCAGGGACTGGCCAGGGTCGTCGGGGTTCTCTTTGTCACCTTAGCCATTTCTTAGCGTGAGGTAGGTCTAGCGTCTTCCCCTCAACCCAGCCTGTCGGCTTCCTCCCCACCCCCACCAGCCTCATACAGCTCCCTTTTCTGTTTGTTTTCTTCTCCAGACTCAGCCTGGCAGGCCCAGGGGCAGGGCAGGAGGAAAAAAAAAAAAAAACCCATTAGCCGCCGCCTGCCCGGCAGCTGAACAGAGAAAGGAAGGCCTTGAATAGACAGTGGGGCTGGCAGCCCTCCAGCCCAGCTCCTGGCCTTTGAATAGCACCCAGGGCCAGGGCTGGGGATTCGTGTGGAGGCGACTCAGGGGCATTTAATTATTTAAACATCTCAATAAAAGGAGTCCCTGGGGGGAGGGGAAGGACAGGCAGATGGTGTGCCTGGGAGACGGGTGTGGGGTGCCCCGTGGGCTGCATGGGTGTGAGGCCAGGGTGGGCTAGAGGACCGGGATAGGATGAGAAAAGTAGCCATGGCAGCCACTCACAGCAGTCTGATACGGGAGAGGAGGCTGTTGGCCTCCTGAGTGCCCTGACCGCCAGGGCCAGCTTCGGACTGGGGGGATCTGCCCTGAGCCAGACCCATTTTGGAAGTAGCCAGCCATGCTGTGAGGCACAGCCAGAGGAGGTGCACCTTGGGGACTTGACAGAATGGGATACATCATTCTGGCTCTATTCAACTTTTTTTTAATTTTTTTTTTTTTAATTTTTATTGGAAAGGCAGATTTACAAAGAGAAGGAAAGACAGAAAGATCTTCTGTCTGCTGGTTCACTCCCCAAAGGCCCATAACAACCACATCTGAGCTGATCTGAAGCCAGGAGCCGGGAGTTTCCTCTGGGTTTCCCGTGCAGGGTCCCAAGGCTTTGGGTTGTCCTCAACTGCATTCCCAGGCCACCTGCAGGGAACTGCATGGGAAGTAGAGCAGCGAGGACATGATAAGATCCCAGTGCTTGCAAGGTGAGGATTTAACTATTGAACCACCCACCAGGGTCTTTATTATGAGCCCATTTCTTCTGGTCTTGTTGTATGGGGGGTAGTTGGCAAGGGGTCCCAGGGCCTGTCTGGCTTAAGAAAGCAATGGGCACAAAGCAGGAAGGCCCGAGGCCCATGGGGTACCCAAGGAGGAGCAGCCCTGTCACAAGGCAGTGCTGAGGACCCGGCCACTGGACACCTGGTTTCTGCCACGAGGTGGGTTTGCCACTCCGAGCCCGTGCCCAGTCAATAAGGGAGCCGCAAAAACATAGTGGGTTTGACTGCTTCTGGAAGAACCTGGTACTGTGGACCCCTTCCCCCGCCTTCAGTCCCATTCCACCTCCACCAGGCTGAGCCGCTCTGGTCTGAGACGCTCTGCTCCCCAGCGTTTTGTGGTCTTGCCCTCTTCCTGTGAGCCCACCCACGACCGCCCGCAGGGTCACACGGTCTCTCCTCGGCTTGACACAGCACTGTCCGGACTTTCTGCACTGTCCAGAGCCGGCAGCGCCTCCTGAGGGGACCGAGAGGCGCGGCTCAACCCAGGACAGCGGTGGCCATGGCGCGAGGAGGGGTGGGGTCGGGGCGGACGCGAGGGCAAGCAGGTGTCTGCCTGCCTCCCTCCCGGATATCGCCCAGGGAGGCGCCCGTGGCCACCCACACGGCCGCCCACGGCCTGCGTTCCCGCCGAGCAGCTGGCCGGGACCGCGCGGCGCCACCTCACGAGCGGGCAGGTCGGCTCAGCCGGCCCGACAACGGCATCCCGCAGCCCGCACCCCGGCAACAAGCTGCTGATTGGCTGTCCCCGGGACCTAGCGGGCCAATCGGAGTTCTTCCTGACGCGGCCGAGTTTGACGCAAGAGAAAGGGGAGAAGGGTGTGAGCGGAGCAGGGGGCCGTGTGCGGGGCGACCGGGGTGACTCGCGGGGCGCGGGGCCTGTCAGGAAGACGGGGAGGCCGCCTGCTGCCCTGGGTCTCAGGTGTCCGAGACCCAGACCCTCCAGCCGACCCCACCCAGCCATGTCGAGCAACCTGGAGCTGGGGACACACCTCTGAGGGCCGGGAGCTTCGTGACAGAAAAGTCCCTTGAAGTGACTGACCCCACCTGAGAGACCGTGGCACAATGGCATGGAGGTGACAGCCCGCGGGGGTTGGACCCCAGTCCCTGTCACTTCCTGGCCTTGCTACCTTTGGCTGTGGCTTCACCTCCACGAGCCTCAGTCTCTGTGAGAAACGCCAGGGACTGCCTTTTGGCGGGTTTGTGACAAAATGCCTGACACACCATTGCCAACTGAGTGATGTCATTTTGAAGTATCAATAGCAAAGGAATCAGTGTATTTTTCTCCCACTGAATGACGCCGGGGTGTCTGCGAGAGCACTAGATTCTAGGGATTTAAGATTCCTACTAGAAAAGTAATATGAAACTCAGATAAAACCGACCCCCACCTCGAGATGGCCCTGCTCTCCGTGTGCCAGGTGCCCTTCGTGTGACAGGTGCCCTCCGTGTGCCAGGTGCCCGTGGGAGAGGCCCCTTGGAAAGGCAGGACTCCTTCACACAGTCCCTGCCTCAGGTCCCTGTTTCTAAAAACTCAGGAACAACAGCGCCAGAGGGCTTAATATGGTTCCCATGGCAAAAGGGTTTAACCTCTTCCTTTTACCACGGGCTCCTGGAGTGTCCTACTTTCTCACATATTCATATATTTTTAAAAGCATATATTTATTTGGAAGGCAGAGTGATAGGATGGGAGGGCAGTGGTGCAGGAAGGGGAGAAAGGAGGTGGAGAGAGAGGAAGAAAGAGAGAGGATGAGTCCATCCCCCGACCCAAATGGCCACAACAGCTAAGCGTGGGCAGGTTGAAGCCGGAGCCAGGAGCTCCACCTGGCTATCCCCTGCGGGTGGCAGGAACCCAGACGCTTGAGTTTGCCTCTGCTGCCTTCCCGGGTGCATTTAGCATGGAGCTGGATGGGAAGCAGAGCAGCTGGGACTTGAACCACTGTTCTGATATGAGAAGCTGGCACCCCAAGCTACAGTTTAATGTACAATGCAGCCTCCTTCCTGAATAGTTTCAGTACAGAAAAAAAAAATAATAATAAGGCCATAGAACTGAAAAGTCTTTGTTTCTTTTGAAAAAAGCAAAGGTGCATTGTGTGGGCTAATGGGCTATCAAATCCATGTCACACAGTTCTTCTCATTGGGCACCATAGGACATGACCCCGTAGATGTTATTAAAAATGTATGAATTCCGCTCTGTGCCCACTGCTGGGAGTATGCGGAGGCATCGTAGTACAGGATCCGCACCTTGAAAGAATGAGCAGTCTACCTGGTTTACTCAGCTGACACCTGAAATGTTGACGTGGGATCCTGGCTGTGGTTTATAAGGAGTGACAGCTGCCCAAACTGTCTCGTTCCAGCCTTCAGTGACGGAAGTGTGATGCTGTGAGGGCCGGCAGGTGCACGTGCCTCACCCTGACCAGCACACCCACTAGCTGCTGCCTGGCCCTCGCCAGCACTGGCACAGTATGGGAGGGTCTTAGAGAACTGCTCCCAAGCCATGCCTGCTGCCTCGTGTCCTGAACCTGGGGAGGTGCCATCTTCCATCCCCTACCACAAGAGGAACAAGAGTGCTAGTTTAGCCCTTCTAACCTCTAGCCCTGCCCCCAAAGTCAGGTGAACTGGGAAAGCCACAAGGTGTTTCCCTGTCTCCTATGCACAGTGGGGACTTGCAGCCCCCTCGACGGCCAACCAAGCTGCAGCTTCCCTTCTCAGACGGACTAAATCCATGTGTAGTTTTTAATCTCTGAAGACAAAAGGTGAGACAAGCCAATTAGAATCAATACCATGTCCTGCCCATCAGTGCAATCGTGGCACCCAAGTCTGAGTACTCTTGGGGCAATGGAGAGTGGGGGTGCTCAGGTACCATTGACGTGAGTGGACTTCGCACAACCATTTGTGGGGTCAAGGCAAGGCACTGCTCACCACTCTCACCCCTACCCTGGGGACGCATGTGCCAGGATTCTGGAGGTGACCGTCTCGGGGGGCACTTGGTCACTCGAGACACTCTGGGTAACTCCCACTGGGGTAGAGGTGAGAGCCATGGTTGAGAAGCCCCGGTGTAGACCCTGGACAGAGCCTCAGACGATGCACACGGCCCTCTTCATTTCTGACAGTAAGATGCTGAAAATAGGGCCCGGCGCGGTGGCGCAAGTGGTTAAAGGTCCTCGCCTTGCACGCCCGGGATCCCATATGGGCGCTGGTTCTAATCCCGGCAGCCCCACTTCCCTTCCAGCTCCCTGCCTGTGGCCTGGGAAAGCAGTCGAGGACGGCCCAAAGCTTTGGGACCCTGCACCCGAGACCCGGAAGAGGCTCCTGGCTTCGGATCGGCATAGTATCGGCCCGTTGCGCTCACTTGGGGAGTGAATCATCGGACGGAAGATCTTCCTCTCTGTCTCTCCTCTCTGTATATCTGCCTTTCCAATGAGATGCTGAAAATAGCTTGGACTAGGAAAATAAATGCACGGTGGTCAGAATGAACGAATCAACATTACCGGCATTCACATGGGTACATTGTGAACTCACAGACTCATAAGTGGAGTGAAGACAGCAGAGCTCCACACAGCAGGTGCTGTGGGACAAAGGTGGCCCATGCCAACTGTACCTAGTTTATAGCTATGTAAACATGGTAGCACAGGTAGACTCCTTGATGTCCTGGGAACCCAGCTGTAACTGGAGACATCCTGAGTTGAAAGTGCATTCTGTCCACTTGACCTACTCACAGCCTGGCGCAGCCACACGGTGCCCCGCGGAAGGTCGGCTGCTTCCTCTGGGATTGCAGAGCTGACCCAGCTGCTGCCTGCATCAGCAGAGGCTGCATCTTAGCTAGTGCACCGGGGGACATCCGAGGTGCAAAGATGAAGCCCAGTCCCTGCTGAACACCTGTCGCTTTCACAAGTGCCGAAGCCGGGTGTTGTAAGTTGAACCGTCGCTCAGCTGGAGACCATGTGTATAAAAACACACAACTAGGGCTGGCACTGGGGCATAATAGATTAAGCTGCCACCCACGATGAGCACCGGTTCTAGTTCTGGCTGATCCTTCAGTCTAGCTCCCTGCTGTGTGCTTGATTTCGGTGCTTGGGTCCCTGCACCCATGCGGGAGACCTGCAAGAAGCTTCTGACTCACAGCTTTGGACCTGCCCAACCCCAGTGGTTGAGGTCACTTGGGGAGTGAATCGGTGGATGGAAGATCTCTCCTTCTATCTCTGTGTAACTGTACCTTTCAAATACAATCTTTAAAATTTTTTAAACACAAACCTCAGAAGACAATTTACGTCTGGAGAGAAATGGGGTGATGAAAATGGCAGCCGCGGAGAAGCGCTTTCACCTTGTGCTAGGGAAGCTCCCGTTAGACGGTGTAGTGGTGCCGAGACCAGCCCCCGCTCCCGACCCAAGACCTTGCAGTGTGAACTTACTGGGAAACAACTTTGCTAAGAAAAGGGAGGGCATAGGAGACCAGTACCGTGGCACAGCCGGTTAAACTTCCACTTGCAGTGTTGGCTTCCCATAGAGACACCAGTTTGAGATCTGGGTGTTCCACTTCCAATCCAGTTCCCTCCAGGATGTACCTGAGAGAACTAGTGGGAAATGGTTCAAGTACTTGGGCCTCTTCGATGCTTGTGGGAGACTGAGATGAAATTCTGGCTTTGGCATGGCCCAGCCCTGGCTTGTTATGGGTGGAACCAGTGAATGGGACATTTTTGTCCATCGGTCTCTCAAATATAAAGAAAATAAATACAATTTTATTATTTTAAATATTTATTTATCTGAAAGGAAGAGTCTCAGAGAGAGAGAGACAGTGCACTTCAGTTGCTGGTTCATATACCAAAACCCTGCAACAGCCAGAGCTGGGCCAGACTGAAGCCAGGAGCCAGGGCCTCTGTAGAGGTCTGCCATTTTGTGGGGGGTGGGACCCCCTAGTCCCTGGGCCATTGTCTGCTGTATTATCAGGAGACCAGATAGGAAGCAGAGTGGCTGAGACTTGAAGCAGCACTCACTATGGGGTGTGGCTCCACGCTGGTGACTTAACCCCAACACGACGCCCACCCTGCTTGTGGGTGCTCCTGGGACACTGGTAGGAGTGGATTTGGCAGCCTTGCACCCAAGCTCAGAGCAGCGACCGCTTTCATCATCGGAGTGTTTCCGCACAGAGGCAAAGGAGGCATTCACATTCTCTGATTCGTAACAGGATGACCTGAACTCAGATCCAGTCGGGTCTCTGATACGCAGCTCCAGAGAGCTGTGGCAGTGGCTAGTGTGGGAACAGCTGTACGTTCCCACCACCTCTCCCAGCCCTAGACTTCGTGCATGGAAAATCTGTCAGCTCTTTATTTGTGTGGGGGACATTCCCAGGCCTCCCGGCTGCCCGGCATAGAGCTCTCCAGATACCCTGGGAGCTGCTCATCTATTCTGTCACACTGCAGCTCCTCAGCTTGCTATGTCAGCCAATGTCAGTCTCTGCTGCTAGCGGCCTTGGAACTGGGCCTGGCACAACACCTGCTACTGTCCAGTGGTCTGACCCCACATGGTCATCACTGCTGGCTTATCATCCCAGGACACACATGTTTGAAAACATAGTCTAGTTCATGTCCCAGGAAAGCACAGGTGTTTACTGAAATGTGTGGCACTTAGAGTTAAGAAACTGATCTGGCGGCGTGGCCTAGTGGCTAAAGTCCTTGCCTTGAATGTGCCAGGATCCCATATGGGCGCCGGTTCTAGTCCCGGCAGCTCCACTTCCCATCCAGCTCCCTGCTTGTGGCCTGGAAAAGCAGTGGAGGACAGCCCAGAGCTTTGGGACCCTGCACCAGCGTGTGGGAGACCTGGAAGAAGTTCCTGGATCCTGACTTTGGATAGGCTCAGCTCCAGCCATTGCACTCACTTGGGGAGTGAATCATTGGATGGAAGATCTTCCTCTCTGTCTCTCCTCCTCTCTGTATGTCTGACTTTCCAATAAATAAATAAATCTTAAGAAAGAAAGAAAGAGAGAGAGAGAGAGAGAGAGACAAACAAACAAACAAACTCTGATCTGGAGGCCAGTGGGAGACACCTGTCATACTTGGAAGATGCCTGTGGCCTGAGAGCCTGGGCCAGGAAGCAGCACGCCACATACCTGCAAGACGCCAAGGCCTTCAGGGCCGTCCTGGGCCCCTGTGGAACCTTCCTTCCTGCTGGGCTTGGAGCTGCTTCGCCCTGGCACTTTGGCTATGCTGTGTTTCTGGGATGGCGGGGTTCTGGCACCTCTGTCAAAATAGCTACCCCCAACACTTTATTGTGCAGACTTGGTCAGCCCTGGTATGACCCAGCATTACCTCCAGAATGACCAAACTGTCTCCATAGTGCCACTGCCAAGCCCCGGGGCCCCTGTGCCACCTGTGCAGCAGATGTGGGGTCACTAAGAGAGCAGACTCCAAACTTGGGTCACACCTGATCCCCCTGCTCCCCCATGCTGGTACACGCCAGGTGAGTCACCAAGGCAGAGAGTAGGTGTGGGTCACACCTGACGCCCATGCTCCCATGCTGGCATACACCAGGTGGGTCTTTAAGGCAGAGAGCAGATCCCGAGCCTGGGTCACACCTGATCCTCCTGCTCCCACTTGCTGGCACACACCAGGTGGGTAGAGCAGACCCTGGGCCTGGGTCACACCTGAGCCCTGCTCCCCCATGCTGGTGCACACCAGGTGGGTCACCAAGGACCTCTTTCTTCTTATTGCTTCCTAATTTGGTCAAGTTTCATTCCACTCTTTCTGCCTTTAGTGCCCTGATGTGGGCCCAGCTTGTTTGTGCCTGGTGTCTGCACCTGCTTTTGCAGCCAGCAGGGCCAGGCGGGGTCTGCTGAGTCCTCTTGCTCATTCCAGGCTTTCTGCTCCAGTCTTGCTCCTTCTGCTCCCTGGTCGTACATCTGGGCAGCAAGGGCTTCGGTCACCTGTGTCAGGCCTTCTCACGACACACGTGGGCCATGCACTAGTTTCCAGGAAGGAACTCTGCTCTGGAAAGCCCCGGCAGCCACAGGGTTGAGCAACATGTTTGCTCCACCTGATGTCCCGGGTCATCTAAGTGGTGCAGCACAGAGGGGGAGGCCAGGTCCAGTGGCTCCTGGGGTGGTAGTGTTGGGAGGGTCAGGTCCAGTTGCATCCATAGGTGGTATGTGGAGGCAGGGAGGGCTCAGACTCAGCAGCTCCCATGTCTGAGATGGGCACAGGACTTCCATAGAGAGTTTGTGTAGATTCATCCAGTCCTGAGTCAATTCACCCACTCCCAACTGCTGGCTGGAATAACTAAAAACTTTTGTATTCTGTTTTGTGGTAGCTGGGGTCCATGTTCCTGCCTCCTTTTGGGGATCCACAGGCTTTCCCCCAGAATGTTACAGAAATCCTGGCACACACATAAGTCCTGACACACACATGGGAAGAACCCTGGATGATGCCAGGCCCCCTGGCCCTCTCTGATTTTGGGACCAGTGTGGAGGTTGGGCAGGACGAATGCTGCCCTCTCGTGGCTGGAAGGTAGAACTGCGAGATCATGTCTAGGCCAGGTGCTGGGACATGGGATTTGGGTACAAGGGTCTTGGTACTGGGATATTAAAGAGGACACGGCTGTAACCAGTCTGAACTCTGCCTATGGCCACAGCCTTGTCCTCTGAAGCTCTCTGTCCACTCTGTCTCTACCCGGGCTGCCCTGCCCATATCGCCCTCTCCAACACTGTGTTCCTGCCCACATCCTGGACTCCTGTACCAGCTCTTTCCTGGCTCACTTGGCTTGCAACATCATGGTACTTGGGGTGGCCGTGATGTTGTTAGGTCTCCACACTGGACCATAAACGCCAGAGGCAGGGCCTGCCAGCTCTGTTCTTGGCAATATCCCCTTGTGCTGCCTGGGGATTCGGCACATCTGGTGATGAGGAAAGCGTTCTATTGATTTTAGGATTTGTATATTTATTTGAAGGGCAGAGCAGCAGCAGCAGCAGGAGGAGAGAGCGCGAGAGAGAATGCTCTATCCACTGATTCACTCCCCAAATGGCTGCAACAACTGGAGCTGAGCCAGGTTAAAGGCAGGAGTCGGGAGCTTCGTCCAAGTCTCCCACATGGGTGGCAGGCTCCCCACCCACCCCCCAGTTTCTCAGGTGCATTAGCAGGGAGTAGGATCAGAAATAGAGGATCTGGGCATCCCTCTTAATTGGAAAAGGATGTGAGCAATTATAGGATGCCCTGCAAACAGATCTCTGTTATGGCAGCTCATCCACCCTCAAGTTCCCCGCACAGGCCAAGGAAGCCAGGATAGCACAGTGGATCCAGAGTCAAGGTGACGGGCTGTGCAGTCAGATGGTGGCAGTTAGCCCCTGTCCTCCCTTCTGAGCGACCTCTGCATCTCCATGCCTCAGTGTCCTCATTTGTGAAATGGTGAAAGTAGGGGCTACACTGTGGTACAGGAGAGATTCATTCTGTATGACTACTGGTTCAAGTTCTGGTTGCTCCTCTTCCAATCCGATTCCCTTCTCATGTACCTGGGAAAGCAACGGAGAAGGACCTAAGGGCTTGGGTCCCCGATCCTGCATGGGAGATCCTGAAGAAGCTCTGGGGAAGAAGGGACTCCTTTTGTCCTGGCCCAGTCCCAGCCATTGCAGCCATTGCAGCCATTTGAGGAGCAAATGAGTGATGGAAGTTGTGTTTAACTTTGCCTTTCAAGTAAATAAATCTTAAAGAAACAGTGAAAGTTAGTCTCCCTGTGCAGAGTGCTGAGGCACTGGAAGCTCACAGCAATTGCGAATCAAGCAAGTGGAAGCTTAAGGAGACAGCGCCTTAAGTGTGTTCTGCTCCCATCTCATGGAGCACCGGATGGGGAGTGAAGGAAGCTTTGCCGCAGGGCGGGGGCTGGGCCCGGCCCCTAGCTTCTCCCTGCTCTCTCTTATTTGCCCTCATCACGGAGAAGAGCTAGGCTGCTCCTGGTTGTTTGAGTGTGCCCACCTGGGCGCCGTGTCTCCGCCTCCTCCACCTGGCACTTGTCTGTCCTGGGGCTCCCTTGAGTAGAGGGCTATGATCAGAGTGCAAGCCCCGGTCTCCGCTGCACACTCCCGTCCTGCAGCAGCGACTCAGAGCAAAGCCCAGTCACCTGGGTTTCACGGGGAGTCACTTCCTTGCAGCACTGGCCCATTTTTGTGCTCCACTGATTTCCCTACCAGAAAGTAGAGAGCTGTCCCCACAGCACAAGGCTTCCCCCTTCGCTTACCTGATGTCTGCTAAGCCGCCTGCACAGCATCGGACATCTCGAGACCAGCATAAAGTGAGGATGGATGGAAGGCCAAGGGGTGAGTAGCTGAATACTGGTTTCCCCTTCCAGGACCCAGCGGCTCAGCTAGGCCAGGCTCCCTGCTGCTGTGCATAGTGGGCACTAGGGGGCAGGAGTGGTTAACAGAACACCAACCAGACCAGCGGCAGCTGGAGGAGGGAAGAAGGCGGTGAGATGCTAGGATAATTGTGGAAAACCTCTGCCTTTTGGGGGCAAGAAACGGAAGGAAATGAGTAGATAGAAGGACTGAAGTTAGACGCAGAGGAAAATATCCAGAACATGAGGTTTGCTGGGCAAAGCATTGAACTGGCTTAAAAAGAAATCTTCCTATCTCAACTAACTGCCCACAGTTGAAGGCCTAATACCCTGTATCCCAGCTGTCTGAAATGACGCCAGTCTCGTAGGTGCAGCGGTAAAGTAACTTTATTGGTCGGGTCGGCCACCGCACAAGCTTCTCCTGTGGCCAGGCTCCTCTGTACAGGCACAGAGCGTTCACATGCAGATGATCCCTGAGGACCCTGGGCAGGGGCAGTCCTGCCCCCTCGCACCGAGCCCCTCTGTTGAAACAAGCTGGTTTGGCTTTGGCAGTTTTGGGATCTGGAGCCGAGAATGCGGTCCAAGGCCTCCCTCCTCTCCCCTCCCCCAGTCATGGCCAGTATCAGGGATAAACGGTAGTGTCTGGGCAGGGTCCAAGCTCAGCCGGTCCATGGCCACAGATCTCAGCTGGCTGCACCCCAATAGTACCTCCAAAGAACAGGTGGATTAAGCCCCCAGGCCACGTTATGATTAAGAAACGGGAAGCAAGTCACGGTACCCCAGCCAAGCTATAAAGCAACAGGTACATTCTGTGGGGAGGGTGTGGCTCAGCGATGTAAAAGCAGAGAGCTCATGTCTGGCGCAGGCAGGTCTGGCTACCTGGCCCGGCCTTCCTGGATACCGGGCAGCATCTGCAGTTGGGGCTGCGACTTCCACTCAGGTCTTGGAACCATCGTTCCTGGATACCCCTTGTGGCCAGCAGGCAGGCTGGCTGGCAGAGCCTGTCTCCCCGAACAGGCCTTTTGCATGCTTTGGAGATTGTGTGGCCCCCACCCTTGATGACCAATCCCCGGCAGGTGCCGTGGGGAGAGAAGGGAGTGCCAGGCAAGAATGAGCCTGCTTGTAGGGGCTGCTTCTGGGGGCGTCTGCCCTGATGGGCTTGGGCCATCCCCTTGCCTCGGGAAGCCGCCCTTCCCCCAAGCTGCCTGGCTGCTGGCATGCACCCCTACCCACTTATCCAAGCCCCTGGGCTGGCCGTCTCATTTGGCATTGGGCCCTGGTGGACGCTGCTTGATGCTGCTGACTTGCGGCTGAAGGATTTCAACATGTGATTCCCACTAGCGCTATTGACCTCAGACCAAAGGGGTGGCCTCCCTCCACAGGTGGCTCGGTAGGTCTTGGGGGTGGTGCAGGAAGGCTGGGGGTGCAGGGAGGGTGGGAGTGGACAGTGGTATCCTGGGAGGAGCAGGGGATGGGTGCTTGGATGGGAGGCAGCAGGGAGTCATGGCAGCTAGGCAACTGCGACACTCCACAGCATCAGCTCCTTGGGGATATGTGGAGGCTCCTACCTGGGCTGGCACTTCTGCCGCCTCCTGCCCACGTCCTCTGCAGAAGGCCTGACCCCAGATCAGGGAGGAGACAAGAGGGGGTGCTGAGGACCGCGGTCCATCGCAGGTTCTGTCCCAGCCCTCCCAGCAAAAGCCAAACCAAGCCATCAAGCCAAAATACAGTGGGGGCAGCAAGGGAGGGGCTCCACCCGGCACCCCGGACCAGGGACTGCTCAGATCTCGATGAGGCTGGCCAGGCGCAGGCAGAGGGGTGCGTCGGCCGGCATGGCACTGCGATTGATCTCGTTGCCATCCAGACGCAGCACCTGCAGCTTGGAGAAGTTCATGACGTCCACCACGGTGCAGAAGCTGCTGATGGAGAACTCTGAGGGGACAAGAGGGGCGGGGCGGGAACTCAGCCACATGGAAAATCACCTGGAAAGGATCCTCCAGACTTCTGAGCCCTGAAGACAACCTGCAGGCTTGGGGGTGGCCTGGAGTCACCCAAGCACACTACTGGAGGACAGAGAAAGGGGATGCACCCACTGCGCCAGCTGGGCCTCCTGCCCCCACCTGCCCTTGGGGGTCCGAGGAATGTCCCAAGTGTCCTCCCTGCCAGGGCTTGGTTGCTTTCCTGTCGGTGAGCAGCAGAGGGCAGCCAAGGGCCAGCCAGAGTGATTGCTTTTGGAGACTGGGCAGTGGAGCAGCTTCAACACAGGAAGAGGACTCCTGCCACTTTGCAGGCAGGAAATTAGAGCAAGCCTGGGCCTAGTGACAAGGGCCTCCGTGTTGTCAGGCATCGCCAGGGGAGCATACAAGGCCTCAAGATGAGAGGGACCAGGACTAAACTTCTCAACTGTGATCCTGCTGCCTCCTGCACCTGGCACCATCCCAGGTGCGTCTCTCAAACTCTCTCTCTCTCTCAGATCTCAAGAGAAGCCCCCTTTGGGAAGACTTGCCCCTAAACCACACACTCCTCCCAGGCAGAGCAGATCTTCCTGGCTTTGAACATAAGTTCTCTTCTGCCTCCCTACCCAGGCTGTCCTTTGTGAAACTAACTTCCTGTCCCTCTGGCTGTTCTTTTAACCACCTCTGTTGCTGGTCTCCTGGGTCAGCCACTTGAAAGGAAAAACCCAGAACTTGGTTAAAATTGCCAGCAGGGACCACAAAAGTCATGGCTACATCTGACATGTACCACGCCTTGCCGTCCAGTGCAAAGAGGGCGGGGGTGGAGTCACCCCCAGTGTGGATGGCAGGACCAGGTTCCTGCACCCCCAGCAATGGGAACCCTGGGCCAGGCCACTCCTGCCGCAGCGTGGAGTGGAGCCGTTGCTCCCCATGAGGTGTCCCTCAGCCTGCTGAGGGGGTCAGCCAGCTGTGTGTGTCTTGGTGCTGCCAGGCAAGGAAGCAGAGCACGGCTTTACCGGGTCTAGACTTAGCCATGACCGAGGTGGGGGCTCCTACTGCGAGGCTGTGAGGGTGTAGGATACTGATGGGCTAAGTGTTCTGTGAGCGTGAGGTCCTTGGCCTTCAGTATCTGCTGCAAGTGGACAGTGGCCGGGCAACCTGTCCATATGGGCAGCTTTGATGTGTCAGCTCAAGCAGATAAAAAACAGACTGACCCAGCCAGGGGTAAGGCTAGAGTCAATCGACTTGCACATGCAGATGTGAGACCAAAACCCCAGGGCCAGGGAGTTACCCAACTCCAGGACTGCAGAGGCCTTCTAGAACCAGCCAGACTGCCTTCCTGGATCCCGGGAACATTCGGTGACTTCTTAGTAGGCAGGCTGGGGCTGTTGGAGGGGAGAGAAAGCGGAGTGGCCCAGCTTCTCATCACCTCCAGCCCTGTCTGGGACTGAGCAAGAGGCCCACTGAGTCACTCCCACACACTCACCCGGAGGCCTCAGCCTGCAGACACTCTGGCTCGCGGCTGGGTGTACGCAAATACGAGGCATACTTGTGGGGAGCTGGACACCCAGGCCAGAGCGAGCGCTGCCCAGGCCCATGAGGGGGGCGGTGCTGTGGAGGCGTGTGCAGCCCAGATGAACCACTGACGCGGCCTTTCCTAGCTGCTGGCCGGCCCACCCTGTCGCCCTGGATCCCAAAGCTTCCCGGCAACATTCGGTGCTGTGTTCCCTGGCAGTTGCTAACTGGAAACTCTTAGAGACATGCTGACGGTGGAGGGGAGGGAAGCAGATGGAGGGAGGGACCCAGCCTTTTCCTCCTGCAGGTCCTGGAGTCCTGGGCCTTCTCTGCTTCTGTATCCCCAGCACCGTCCTGCCCCCAAGGGGTCCCCTTTGCTCCTGGGTAGCACAGCACTGCCCTCCTCTTGCTTCCCAAGGAACCTGGCTCCGGGTCCTGGAGGCTGAAAGAGCTCAGGGCTCTTGGTGACTCAGTTTGGGCGACCTGGAAAGACGCCTCCCTCCTCTCCGTGTCACTGTCTCCCCACCTTGGCAATGCAAGCATCACCAGCAAAACTGTACTTGGCCATGAGCACACAGCTCAGTGTGATGACTAACAAGGACAGCCTTTGTACTTGTGTGTTAGGCCCCCGATCAGGAGCCTGAGAGGAGGCTAGGAGAGACACAACAACAGTGAGTGGCCATTAGGCGTGGGTTGCACCAGGCACTGGCAAGTTGAGGTTGCTTGCAGAATGGAGAACTTCTTTGGCTGGTCCCCCTCTGGAACACTTCCAGCCACCACTTGGTACTGGAGCAGCCGGTGTGGTACTGTGTGCAGGCAGAGAGGTGATGGATGCTCTGAGGTCACCCTCTCTGTCCTTGTGCAGGGACCCACTTCTTCTGATACCTACCTAGGCACCCAGCATTGAAGCCTCCTGGGATCCAATGCCAAGGGGCCGGGGGGCCAGGGGAGTGGACCGCCTGGTGGGATGGAGGCTATGATACTTTAGAGAAAGTCCCACCCTCCCTCTGTCCCAGAAGAGAAACTTTCATTAAAGACAGATCATACATGGCAGTATCCCACACTTCAAACCAATGGACCAGGCAGATGCCTCTGTACTGCCTACCCCACAATCGTGTCCAGGGCTGCCCACGGGGCCTGGCCAACTCATCAGTAGCATGCTCCACACCTCATCTGTAACCCGAGGACCAGCCTCAGCCTTGGTCCAGTGTTCTGCACGGGCCGTGAATGAGGCCTCAACCCCAGGGAGAAGGGTGAGTAGCCAGGAGGGGCTGGCAGGTGAAGGCTGGCCGGGGACCTGCCGGTGGAGAAGTGGACATCCTCCGAGGCCCTTGGCAGGATGAGAATGTTCTGATAACAAGAGGCTAAGGATGAGACTGCTGAGCCAGGAGCTCAGCCTGCCTGCCAGGTTCCTTTGGACAGCTTCTAGGATAGGAGCAGGTGGAGGGTGGGAAGGGGGAAAAGCCATACACTCCTCCCCCAAAGCTTTGTGGCCATTTGGCTCTGGCTGGCTGACGTTTAAAGTTAGAGAAGCAGCAAAGCACACGGCCAGGCTGTAGGGCCAGGTGGAGCGCACACCTGGAGCCACATCCTCTTGGGGGTTTGTGGCTGAGGACAGGCACCTCACAAGACAGACCTGGAAGTCAAACTGAAATTCACCTTCCTGGGGGATCCCACCCCACCCACCCTGCCCTCTCCAGAGTCATCTCTCTGTCTCTAGACACATGTATTTCCTGGCTGTCCCTGCAGGTGACCTGAGAAGTGTCTGCCAGTGGCTTTGCCCTGCACTCAGCCAGCCCATGACCACTCCTCTCTCAAAGCCCTGGGTGGGAGTCGGCCCCTCTAGGGAAGCCTTCCTGGGTCCCAGCCCACATCCCACCCCCTCCTAGCATGACCATCTGGCATAGGTGCTCACAGGCTGGGCCTCCCAGAGCCACGGCCACAGCCATCCACTCCAGGCGCCAAGCTCTCACCGTTGATCCTGTTGCCTTGCAGGTAGAGGTTCTCCAGGTTGGTGCTGACCGGGGGAATCTTCTGCAACTGGTTGTAGGACAGGTCGAGCTCTAGCAGGCTGCTGGAGTTGAAGGTGTTGGAGGCCAAGCCACCATTGGTGAGGCTGTTGTGGGACAGCCTCACGTAGAGTAGCTTGGGTGAGCCCCGGAAGTAGCTGTCGGGCATGGTGTAGACATTGTTGTGCTCCAGGTAGAGCTGCTCGAGGGCCGAGGGCAGCCCGTCGGGCACCCGGCGGAGGTGGTTGTAGCTTAGGTCGAGCAGGATGAGCGAGCGGAGGCCCCGCATGGAGCTGCCCACCTCCTGGATGTCGTTGTGCTGCAGGTAGAGCGCGGTGAGGTTCTCGAGCCCTTCCAGGGCACTGTTGGGCACGCGTGTGATCTGGTTGTGGTTCAGGTGGAGCTCCCGCAGGGACCTGGGCAGTGGGCCCGGCACGCGGGTCAGGTTGTTGTGGTCCAGGTACAGCCGTTCCAGGTGCCTCAGCTTGGAGAAGACCCTGCGGCCCACCTTGTCGCTGGTGATTTGGTTGCCGTGGAGCGCGATCCACAGCAGCCCTGTGGCGTTGTCGAAGACGCCCTCCTGGATGGCAGTGATCTGGTTGTTCTGGAAGTAGACGTACTTCATGCGGGATGGCACGAAGGGTAGGTACTTGAGGTTGCGGTTGTCACAGTACATGGCGGTGGGGAAGTTGGGGGGGCAGTCGCACTCCTGGGGGCAGTCGCGGGGCTCAGGGGGCGATGGGGAGCCGCCGTAGGCATAGGCAGGGCCCTCCTCCACCCCATAGGGGTAGGGCTCGTAGTGCTCGTACGGGTAAGGGTCGTAGGGGTCGTAGTAGGTGTTCCGCTGCTGGCTGCGGAGGTAGTGGAACCACCATTGAGAGTCGTCGTCATCATACTGGGCCTGCGACAGGGAGCAGAGTCCCGCCAGCAGGAGCAGCAACGCCCACTGCATCCTGTGTGTCTGTGAAAAGATACAGACCGGACAGAAAAGCCTGAGTGAGAAGGCGGGAGGCAGTGAGGCAGTCCAGCTTCAGCATCAAACGCTGGAGCCTCACATTCCTTTCAGGGGTCAACTGTGGCCCCCGCCCCTCCAGCTGCATGCCCGGTCCAGTGGGATCACAGCTACAAGGGTCGGACAGAGGTCAAGAGGTGCCCTGAGTGGGTGCTACTGCAGTTAGAGCTGGGTGCTACACAGCCAGCTCCATGAAGGAGCAGTCAGTGTGTGTGTGTGTGTGTGTGTGTGTGTGTGTACAGGGAGTAGCAAAGATGGGCTCTTTGGGCTAAGATGCACAGTCAGTTTGAACACTCCAGGTAAATAACTCTTCCTTCCTGTCTCAAAGAAGCTTCTAAAAGTGGCTTACACATCCAAGGGGGAAGACCAGGCTGTAGGTTTCTGGCCCTAGGTGTTTAGAGAGCAGTGTGGTCCCATGGGGGCCATCGTGGGGTGCGCTGCAGGGGAGGAAGCTCTCCAGCCAGCAGTGTCCAGGCTGTGCCTGGAGAGGCCACATGGAAGAGACTTCATGGAGAGACAGATGGTCTCCCAGGAGCGGCCTGGCACTGGAGGTGGCCCAGGGCAAGGAGGTGGAGTTGGTTGGCTTCCTTCTCTCCTGCCAAGCTTGGTGAGGTGTGAGTATGCTGGGGACCCAGGGCCAAGGGGCATGAGGGGCACACACAAAATGATGGAGGAGACAGTCATTGGAGCTTGTCGTGGTACCCAAGGAAAAGCAGTCTTGGATAGAGTTCTGGAAATCCAATCCCCCTGGGCTCCTGGTGCCTGGGGAATGAGGCCAGCACAGGTGAGGGGAGCAAGCCGGGGAGCTGGTGTCAGTTGAGAAGGATGGAGGGTGAGAGGGATGGGGTGGCATTGAGTCTGGCACCCTACCCGATGACCGACAGCCAGGGCACTGCCTGGCCTCACCTTCCAGAGTCACCTTGGGTCCCATATATCCCCTGCACTGCTGTTAGACAAGTGGCAGAAAGCAGTCTAAGAACAGCCAACATCCAGTACAGTCAGCTGTCAGGACCTTCTGGTGGCTGCCTGCGACCTTCTGGCCACCATCCCTGGCTCCTCCGAGCAGCTCCCCAAGCCTGCTCCAGCCACCAGCCACTGGGCTGCAGAAAAGTCAGCAGCCCCCTGGCTCATCCTCAGGCGGTCTCAGGCCTCAGACAAAGAGCCCCAGTGTGATCTTTTTTTTTTTTTTTGAGCAGCAGACTCAACTGCCCACTGCCTGGACACGCTGGCTGCTGCCTGGCTGTGGCCAGAAGATGGATGGAGCGGCCCACTGCCAAGGGTGCATTTTTCCATGCACAGCCTGGGCTACCACAGGACCAAGGTGCCTGGAGGGCTGGCACAGGGAACCTCTGTCTCCAGTTCCTCCTTTTTCCATACGAGGTCACCGTATTCCTAACAGAACAGCTTTCCAGGCTCTGTGCACTCCCCTTAGAGTCGTGGCTCCTGGGAGGGATTTTTTGGGGGTGGGTCATGCCTGCCCTGACCCCACTCAATCTCTTAGCAGTGCTGCTTCAGGGCTGGCTAATCTTGCGTTGTTTCCTGCCATGCCCTGGATCCACCTGTGTTCAACCTCTAAAGGAAGCTTCTAGGATGGACACTCTGAGTTGCTGGGGGGAGGGGAGCGTCAAGTTGGGGAGAACCTGTTGCCATTCTCTTGCTTGCCCACTTCAGACAGCAGAGCCTCTGCCTTTGGTTAGTGCACAGGATGTCCAACCTGGACTGGACCCCACCTGGATCTGACACTCTTATTCTCTCCCTGGCACCCCAACAGCACACACACACACCACATGTGGCAGCACTTAGGTACCACACCCCCACCACAAAGAGGCTGCACCCCAAGTTGGGCTGCTCCCAAGTACCGCAGATCTTCAAGGAGTTGACAAACATGGAGAGCTCCAGGGTATGGGAACCTCTACTTTGTTGTGCCTGAGAACTGGAGCTCTCCGTTTCCCCCCCAAACCACAGACGACATGTACTATGCAAGACCCCTGGCTTCCAGCAGCTCCAGCATCCCTGGCAGGGTGGGGTGGCCCACATCTGGGAGAAGAAAGATGGAATTGCTCAATCCTCTCCCCAGCCCCAGGTCATCGCCTTGATTTGGCACCCCAAGTCAAAACGCCTACACTTACCTCGAGCTGAGCCCAGGAAAAGTGCCCACGTCCCGGAGTCTGGCCTGCTTGGGCTGAAGAACGTGGGGGAGAGGAGCGCAAGCAGCAGCAAGCGCCTACTGAGAGTGTGCGCTGCAGTGCCAGGCCAGGGCCCGCCCCCAAATTCCTAATCAGGGAGCCAGAGCGAGGGGCGCGGAGAGCCGGGGCAGGCTCCTGCGGTGGCGGCAGGGGCGGAGCTCGCCCTGGCCCGCGTGCGCGAGGCCCCGGGTCCACCCCTCTGCCCCGCGCTGGAAAGCCACCCTCTTTCCACTCGCTTACCTTCCAGGGACTTGAAGGCGCCCTGGAGTATGAAATGCCTGGGTTTCTCATTAAACCCACTGGGGCTGACGGGGATAGGGTCGGGCAGGCGCCTGGGGAAGGCCCCCAGCTCCCAATCCCCCAGCAGGCTGGTGTGGCCCTCCCTGGCTCCACCGCCCCCAGTAGGCGGGTCTTGGATTGGCGGGGGGAGTGTACCGCGCTGGAGACAGGGACTCCCCAGCTGCTCCTTTTCCTGATGTTGGAACACAACCACGTGGAAAGCAGGGAAATGAACCAGCAGCCAACACTTGAGGCTGGTAGCACTTTGTCGGCCTGTGGTGAGGACGGTGAGACTTTACATGTGAGAGGCACCTGACCCTGAAGGTGGCCACAGCATCCCCTGCCATGCCATCTCAGGTGCAGAGGGAGAGAGAGAGAGCGTTCACTCCTCAAATGACTGCAAGAACCAAAGCTGGGCCAGGCCAAACCCAGGAGACCTGGAGTTCCATCTGGGTCTCCTACTTGGGTGGCAGGAGCCCAAGGCCTGGGTCATCTTCTGTTGTTTTTCCCAGGTGTATGGGCAGGGACCTGGATCAGAAGTGGGACTTGGACCAGTACCCATGCTGGTGCTACAGGCTTAACCTGTTGTGCCACTATGCTGGCCCCTGTTTTAAAAAACACATGGGAGGGATCCTTGTACGGAGAAAGGAAGGCCAAGCTAGAGGCAGGGAGGCCCTGGCCCAATCTTGAGGAGGGAGGCTGACAGATCAGCTGCATGTGGTGCAAGAAGGGATAACATATTGTAGTATGCCTAAGTGGGATTTTAAAAGACTGTATTTGTTCGAGAGGCGGGGGGGCTGGGGAGGGTAGTTGACTCCATTGTTTCACTCCCTAAATGCCCCAAAGGCCAGAGCTGTGCCAAATGGAAGCCAGGAGGCAGAATCTCCACCCAATCTCCCACATGGGGTGGCAAGGACCCAAACCCTTGAGCCATCCCCGTGGCATCACAGGGCTTCATCAGCAGGAAGCTGGAGTTGGGAGCTTTCACCCACAGGCTTGCTGACATGGGATGCAGCAAAGCCCAACATCTGCGTGCGTGCATTGCAGAGGGAGAGCTGGCAAGTCGTGCACATGCAGGGTGAGCCTGGGGCACTGGGAGTTTCACCGAGGCTCCTGGAATCCCTGGGTGCATGGTGGAGCACTTCCTGGCTGGCAGAGGTGGATGGGACGAAAAACCCTGCCCTGGCTGTGTGGGGGTAGAAACATCAGGCTACAGACCCACCAGCGTGAACCAGAGGCCAGGTGAAGCACTTCAGGCCCACCGGGGTTTGGGTCCCTGTGTGGGCCCGTGTCCCTGAGACCACTCTTCTTGACTGACTGGCCCCAACCAGCAGCAAGGCCAGGGCATACATCTTACTTGTTGTTGTTGTTAAGATTAATTTATTTTCACTTGAAAGGTGGCGTTATAGATGACACAGAGACAGAAACAGAGATCTTCCATCTTCTGGTTCACTCCACAAATGACCACAAGGGCCAGAGCTGGACCAATCCAAAATCAGGAGCCAGGAGATTTTTCTGGGTCTCCCACATGGGTACAAGGGCCCAATGACTTGAGCAATCTCTGCAGTTTTCCCAGTCCATTAACAGGGAGCTGGATCAGAAGTGGATGCAGCCTGGGCTGGAACCAGTGCCCATATGGAATGCTGGCGCTGTAGGCTGAGGATTAGCTTGCTATGCTACTTTGCTGAACCTCTGCTCCCTTGCTCTCCCCGCACCCCAAGACAGATCTTATGCTTCAGCACCCGGCATGAAGCCTTCAGGTGGTTTGAATTTGGAGAATTCAGAGGTGTCAAAGCAGTTGGTGCGTTTGGTGGTTTCAATAAGTTTGAGGCTGTTGACTTGACATGCATGTTAGCTGCAAGACCTTCACTGAGTTCCTCTCAGAGTTTTAAAGATATTTTTATTTATTTCAAAACAGCTCCTCCCGCCCCACCATGTACACAGAAAAAGACCTCCCCTTTCCCTGCTGGTTCATTCCCCAGATGCCCGTGAGGCCCAGGGCTGGGCCAGGTTGAAGCCAGGAGCCGAGAACTCAGATGAGGTCTCCCACATGAGTGGCAGGCACCTGAGAACTTAGGCCATCACCTGCTGCCTCCCAGGGAGCTTGTCCGCAGGAAGCCAGCATCAGGAGAGGAAGCAGTACTCAAACCAGGTATTGCAGCGTGTCAACCCTTAGTCACCCTTCTTCTCAGGATTTAAGAAGAGGTTTTTATTCTTGTTTTGTTTTAAAGGAGGAGGCACACCAAATGCCCCTTTACCCCACCCACTAGAAACGGGGTGGTTGAACATTGGGGCACCGTGGTGTACAGCAATGAGCTGGGAAGTGGCCAAACTGAACCTCGGTGCACCTGACTCTTCAACCCAGCTTCTGTAACAGGGGCCCAAGCTGGTGGGGTGCAGGCTGATGACCAGCCTGCTGTCCATGGTCCCTCCACTCAGATGAAATGCCCCCACTTAGGGTGACCTCATCTACTTGAATCTGGGGGTAAGCAGTGGGAGGATGGGAGGGGGCAGGACACAGGGCTGTCCTTCCTGCTCCACACAGATTCAATAGGAGCATCTTCTGTGTGCCTCACGTGGTCACGAGCATCGGGAACGAGGCCTCTGTGGAGCACCTGCTCCTCACAGAGCTGATGTGTACGTTGTACATTCCGATCCTGGCTCCAGGTGAGATGGTCTGAATCTGAAAATTAAAGCCGAGAGTCACACACATGGTTAGCTTCAGAATTATTTTTGAGTTTAGAAAGTGGCTGCCAGGCCTGGGAAATGCTTCTCAGAAGGACTTAGAGTCCAGGCCACACCACCCATTGAGGACAGATGCTGTTTTCTGAATTCTATCACCGTGATTGGTGCCACATGTACTCATGGCGGAAGTCAGTGTGGGGTCTGGGGACCACATTACTGACTGGGATTCTTTCCAGAAAGTTCTACCAAAATGACAGCATCTTCATGTGGCAGAAACCTCCGTTTCTGTGGCTATGAGGTTTGCACCTGGTCTTTGGTCATTTGTCCTTAAACAGAGGTAGACCTGGGTCAAGGAAAGGTGGAGGGGAAGGCGGGGATGGAGTGGGGAGGTGGAGCTCAAGCAGTCTTTGCTGCTGGGAGGTATCCCCTTCTAACTTCCAGCTTCCTTTCCTCTGTTTTGACCCCTATTGTTATGCAGTTGAAACTGGGAAGGCCTGCATGGGCTCGCAAGGGCCCCATGTTGCTGAGGGAGATCCCATGGGGAAGCAGGTGCTTTTGGGACACGGATGTTTCTGGATAATGTCATGGCGACATTGCCCAGACTCAGTAACAAATGATGCCATGCATTTCTAGCTCGCGTCCTACTGTGCACACACTGCCTGGCACTTGGTCACTTACTGGGCCATCAGGAAAGGGTTATGCAGTGAAACGTATTCTTGGCTCCCTGTAGAGTCCTCCTATCTTTCCTACTGGATGCTGCATGGAGAAGCCACCTCCAGCCAGGCCACGAAAACCTTTAGACTTTCAGGCCAATAAGACTTTCTAGGGGTTCAGGCCACCAGGATTTCATCCCTACCTGCAAAAGCACAGCCCCCAGGGTGAGGCTGATGACCCACCCTGTCAGGAGTTTCCCCAGGGGAGGTGTAGTGACACTGCAGCTTCTAGTCCCTGCCTCTTCACCCCTGTGGGACCTGACAGCTCTGCAGTGCCCCTGCCCCCAATCCCAGACACCATCCTTCCCACCCCAGGCCAAGGGCTCAGGCTGAAAATTCACCCAAACACAACCCCTGAGCTGGCTTTAAGGCCAGCAGGATGCCACTGCTGCTAACACAGTCCAGGCCCCGCTGCTGGCCCGTCCTGCTCTTGACTCTTGTGCCAGGGAGAGTTTTTCGATATTTCAGTGGAAAGTCTGGCCTACATTGGTACCCAATGTCCCATAGTTTCCGAGAGAGATATTTTTCTCTTTTCGCCTGGCACCGAGAGGTTGCTAGGAGTTCACAGCATCTTTTTGGAAGGGCCATAGAGATGTAGGAGTTATAGGGGATGTGTTTCCTTCAGCAGCAGTGAGAGAAAGACCTCAAGTTCCAGGCTCTGGAAAAGTTGCCAAGGCATCAGCACTTCCTTCTCACAGTCTGTTAAAGAGGGAGACAGAGAGCAGCCTCGCCCCTCGATGGGTCAAGGTTTCCACTGTCCCCATGTGTTTGCTGCATGCTCCATGCTCCCCGCAGGCTGGATTCCTGAAGACTTCCTTCTAGACAGTGCCAGTGCACTGGAGTTGAGACAAGGCACTTGTTCAGGGAGAGGTGTCTGGGTCAGGAGGGAGACCGAGGGGAAGACCCAAACCTAGTGCCTGGAGGGTCTGGGCACCTGGTGGCTTAGAAATGACACGCACCATCACTCTGCTAGTGCCCTGAGATCTCCGTGTCCCTCAGACTGTGCTGGGGGCTATTGGAGGGAACTGAAATGAGACAGTTCCCCAGGATGCTGCCAAGGAAATTACACGACTGTAAGTGAGAGTAGGCCTGTAAGGCAGCCCTAAAATACCACCTGCTATTTCTAAGATTCTCATCACAACCGTAAGAGATAGGTATTACCATGCTTTATAGGTACAGCTGAAGAAACCCAAGTTCAAAAAAGTTAATTAATTGTTTAAGATTACATAGCGATGAAATGACAGAGCTGACATTCCCCACCTAAATCTGTCTGTTTCTAAATTCTGAGCTCCTAACCACCATTCGCATGAATCCCCAGCATGCAGGCAAACACATGGATTTGGAACAGACACGTTTGTTCGAATTCCATCACCGCTTCTAGTGACTCTGGGCTGATGGTTTAAGCCTCAGTGATACTTGGCGTCCTCCCCAGAAAATGAGGACATTGACTCTAGCTCTGTAGGCTGTGGGGGACTGAGTGAGGGAAGTATGTAGGCTCCAAGTCACAACCTGTCACCAGGTGGCCCTGCGACTCATAGCGGCCACCCCCAGTGATTTTTATCATTGCAAGTTCCACAGGGGAAGAAGAATCTCGTTGTGCTTCTAGTAGCACAATGCATAAGGTACTTGGCCTGTATCAGGCCATTTCTAAGTATTAGTTCACTAAAGGAAAGATTAAGATGTTGGATTTCATTGTCCGGTGGTCTTCTGCATTGATGACTTGAGACCATGAGAAGATAGCCCACCAAGGGTAAAGGGGGAACCTTCAGCATGTAGAAGCATCAAAGCCCTCAAGGAGTGGACTGGCTTTGTGGAGCAAGGGTGTTGAGCCTCTGCCTGCAATGCCAGCCTTTCAGACAGGCACCAGTTAGAGTTCCAGCTGGTCCACTTCCAATCCAGCTAATTGCTAATGTGCCTGGGAAAGCAGTGAAGGACGGCCCAAGTGCTTGGGCCCCTGCACCCATGTGGGAGACCTGAAAGAAGTTACAGGCTCCTGATTGTGGCCTGACCCAATGCCAGCTGTTGAAGCCATTTGAGGAGTGAGTGAACCAGCAGATATAAGATCCACGCTCCCCCTCTTTCTCTCTGTCATCTGCCTGTCAAATAAACAAATGAAATTTTCTATTTTTTTTAAAAAAATCCCTAAAACAGCAGCAGAGAAGTGGCTGTAAGGTCACTTCAGATTTCTGTAGACCTGGAAAATGTCTTTGGGAGACAATAGGGAAATCGGTGACTTAGCTAGGGGGTCACAGGCAAGCTAAGGGGTCAGGATAGACAAGCCAACCACAAAGCAACATCAACAGAGAGCTGCTCTGGGTCCTTCCAAAGGAGTTGAAAATCAAGTTCTGGTAGGGGAGTGGTAGGGTAGACAGTCAAGAACCTTCCAGGGTAGCAGCCCTAATAAATCTGAATTGCTTCGGGCTGAGGGGACAGTTAGCACCATCTGGGAAAGTGGGAATGGCTCAATGACAGGTCCCAGGGGCCACCAAGGGTCTAGAGTTCAGTAAAGACCAGGCAACATATGAAATTTTCTAAATCCTAGCTCCTTTTGTCAGGTTGCTGTAAGAGATCAACATGAAATATTAAAAAAAAAAAACCTTTGAAAAAGGACAATGTCCTTGAAAATGAGGGAGTGGGGTTGAGGAGAGGGATTAGATTTGAGTCAGGTGGAATGTCTGTGGACTTGGCCATCACTGCTGTGGAGTTCAACTCCTCTGTAGAGGGCCGAGGGCGCTCCCCTACATCCAAGGACGGTCTGAAGACATTCCTGGTCCTCATCTTGCATTGCTTCTGGAGTGTGGTAGCTGCTTACGAAACAGGCCCTGCAAGTGTTTCCCCAGGAACTGGCTGGTGGGTCCCAGCATCCACCAACCAGTGTATGGGGAGGTGGGAGGAGAGCTGTGGAGGCAGCTTGGGAAGAAAGCAGAGGGCGGATCTGAGAGATCTACAGGGAAAAACAGATCTGGGCAGGGGGTGAGGGGTGGAAAGATAGGCAGGCTACACGTGTGAGACTCACCCTGCAAGACCCTGGGGGGCAGCTCTGGAAAACACCGGTGCTCCGTTCCCCTGTGGGTTAAGGAACAGAATCTTTGGGGCCACTAATCACTGGTCAATGGGTGATGTCAGTGGGAAGCCAGGGTTGAGGGTCCCTGCAGAGTGGATGCACTGGCCTCCATACCATCCTAACTGGGATCCTAAGCCCCAGGAGGGGCTGTATACCCTGTCCTCTACAAAACAGGTGGAAAGGGAGAGAGGCATGGGTGTGCCTCTCCAGCCACCCAAGGGCAGAGCCCCAGGCAGCCCACCAAGCCAGAGCTCACATTAGACATTAAAGAATCATATAACTGTTACACTTTATCCCCCAAGACATTCACATCGATTCTGTTAGAATCTACTCCCCAAGCTCCTTGAGTCAACTTGGTGCTCCAGACACACCAGCTTCTCGGGGTCTTGGTGACCACCCCCTACCTGCCCGACTTGAGCACGACAGTCTGGGCATTTACCTTGGCGGCTCAGCTCTTTTGGTGTCTCCGGGACCACTCTGGCAAGAACCCCAGTTCCTTTTCCTGGCCTGTGGCCGCAGCGTGCTGGGGGCGCCATAGCTTCCCCTACAATATCCCTGCTGGGAGTCTGCCAAAGGGCTCCCTGCCAAGGCTGCTTGGTGAGTGTGGTAAGGCGATGGCTTCCTGTCCTCAACCCCAGCAGGCTGATTTCCCAAGGGGATTTGCAAGAATAGAAACTGTTTTGATCTCCAATCAAGACACAGAGAGCTGCTCCTTCCCTCAATGCCCGCTTCTCTCTGTGGGAGAAACTGCTCCCCCAAGCTCCCTGCCCACGCCAGCCTCACAGGACTGTCTCAAGCCTCAAGTGCAGCCTTGCCTTTCCACCTGCCGCTCTTTCTTAAGCCGTGGCCCTTCCATACCTTCCATACCCCAGGCTGTCCATTTCATCAGCTGCAGCACACTGGTGTCTTCTGGGAGCAGATGTGCTGTGGCTTAGTGGATAACTAGGATTTGGGGTGCAAAACTAGGCAGAGGGAGCCCCTTTAGAAAACAAGTAAACGTTTATTGAATAGTCACTGAATGAGGGAGAGCCTATTTAAAATACATATATTTGTTTAAAAGGCAGAGTGACAGAGAGACAAGAGAAAGATCTTTCTTTCACCGAATGGTTCCCTCCCCAGATGTCTACAGCAGGAGGGGTTGGGCCAGGCTGAAGCCACGGATGCAGGATGTCCCTTCTGTTGCCTCCCAGGCATGTTAGCAGGTGGGTGGGAAGCCAAGCAGCCGGTGCAGCTGAAACTCTGGCCAGCTCTGATATGGGTACCATGTCCTGGGCTGCTGCTTAACCCACTTCCCGCAATGCCCACTCCAAAGTGGACAAGAGAAGGCTTTTGTCTAGGCATCAAGAAGAGGGAAACAGAAGAGAAATAATATTTTTGAAGGCTTTAGATTAAGTCCTCTATCCTCTATGGTAACTCTCTGCGTAATCCTCATAGAATCCTGAAATACAGCTTTAACTGTGTACATTTAACATCTCTAATGCTCAAAGATGTATACTGGGGTTGACACAAATTCGGGGTGCCTGTTTTGCTTAGCAAGTTTGGATGCCGGCTGAGACGCTTACATTCCGTAGTAAAATACTTTGCTTCTGGCTCAAGCATCCTTCTAATTCTCACTCTGGGAGGCAGTAGGTGAGAATTCAAGTTGCTGGGTCTCTGCCACCCCTGTGAGAGATTGGATTCCTGGTTCTCAGCCTCAGCCAGGTCTAGCCCCAGAAATTGGGGACAGAACTAGCAGCTGGGAGCTGTTGCTGTCTCTGCTTCTCAATTAAAGGGAAAAAAATTCCAAAATAAAAATTTTATGAAAAACGTGTTATGTTTTAAGGCCAGCGGTAAGAACACAAGCCCAACATGTGGGGCACGAGTAGACAAGTGGATGAAGGGTGGGTGGAGTGAGTTGGGGACCAAGCTGTGATCCTGGGCCTGCACTGCCTGCCTGAGGCCACCCAGAGTCATCCTCTTCAACCATCCTTGGGGCCGGGGGGACACCCACTGGAAGCTGGTCCTGGACCTCTGTAGCCCTGCCGGTGTGTCACCTTCCCCACTTTCACTAGGTGGTGGCACAGCGCACTCAGGGCCCCTCTGCAGGAAGGGACCTGCCACACAGCCCTCACTGGCTTGCGGGAGGCAGCAGGATCCTCTGGAGCAGTTGGAAAAGAGCTCTCAGGGAGCCCCCTAATTTGTTCCCCCAAGACCTTCCCCTGGGGTCTCTACCTTGGAGTTGTTGCTGCAGGGTCTTCCCTACCTCTACCCTGACAGCAGACCTGGCTCCCCTGTGCTCTCCCACTTCCAAATCCAGGCTCCCATGGAACTCGAGGCTTTCCCGTTTTCTGCCTCTGTGTCCTTGCCCAGTTTTCCCACCACCTGGTCCTGGTTTGTGCTGACACTGCTGCCGGCGCAGCTGCCAGCTCCGCACCCAGGCCTGGCCCTCTGTGGATGTTCAGAAACACATGTTCAGTTGCACTTGGCGGATTGTCAGATGCTTGGTTCCTGGGTCCTTGCCTCAGCAGGAAGGAAGCCCCTCTCCCAACCCCAAGCTTGACAGGAGGAGCTGGAGCAGAAGGTCTTGGCCTGCAGCTGGCTATCATGGGTTTGTTGGCCATTTAGTAGCATTTGACACGAGCTTCAAGTGCTGTAGTTTGAAGGGTTCATGCTGAGTGACTGGGCTCAGCATGGGGCTTTGATTAGTGTCCTTGGCCCATGTAGAAGTCCTACTTCATCCAGCCTAGTGGGAGGGCTGGGGAGAGACCAACAGCTGCTTGTTGAATAAGAAATGGTGAATTCTGTCCTTTCTTCTCCCCCACTCCTTCCTTCCTTTCTTCTTCCCTTCTTACCCTTTGTTTCTTTCCTCATCCTTCCCCCTCCCTCCCTCTCAGCTGGACGTCACTCCAGCCACAGACAGCCACCCCCCTCTTTCTGTGCACCCCCAGCCACCCTATGGAAGGGAATGGGTGTATGTTTGGGTACACAGCAGAGAGCGATGGCTTACAAGCAGCTGCATAGCTGTGTACCGGATTCCTCCTCCTTCCTACCAAACCTGACCCAGCCTGTGTCCTGGGATGGACCAGGCCTACAGCAGCCACAGAGTCCTCGGCTGCCAGCGGCTTTTCATGAAGGCCCAGAACCTCCTGGGCCTGGGGAAATGCGAGGAAACACGGAGGAGCCATTACCCCAGGCCTGTGGCATCCGGGAGCTGAGTGCCCTTGGCTGGCAGGTGGAGGGGACCATGAGTGGGGCTGGCAAGGGCCCTGGCTCTGTGTGTGTGTGTATGTGTGTGTGTGTGTGTGTGTGTGCAGCTGCAGGACCGACCCAGAGCCAGAAAGGCCAGTGGCACGAGCTTGCTTCCACTCCAAGCCTTGCATTTCAGAGTGGTCACCTGCAAGTCAACAGAGTCCATGGCTTCCGGGGCAATAACACAGCCGCCTCTGCTTCCTACCAGGCTCTGGCTGGGCACTGCAGGAAGACTGTTACCCTGCAGCCCCCACTCCCCAGTGAGTACCCCTGTTGCTTCCTTCCCTGGAACCACGAGGAGGCTCAGTGCTCGTGGGAGCTCTTTGCAGCCACCAGCAAGTCCCTGGCCCCTGAGGAGCTCCCTGGTGTGTGTGCTCAGGACCGAGGGCAGGGCAGGTATGCATTGGGAGACCCTCAGCCTGGAGGGGCACATGTGTGAGTGGGCAGCCTATGCCCACACATTTGGCAACAACAGCAGCCCGGAAGGCTGCAGCCAGCCATGCGCGACTGCCTGGCTGCCACATGCTTCCACACAAGTGAAGGCAGCATGCCCTTCCTGTCCACCCTTTGCCCATGGCACAGACATTCTCACAGGCCCCCCTTTCTGTTTCTGGCGACCCCTTATCTGTTGTGCTTCGGTGGAATTGCCAGTTTGGAGTATTTCATGTAAGAGAGGCTCTACATTCTGTGATCCTGTGTCCAGCTTTCCACCTGCTGTAAAGCCTTTGCGGGTTCATCAGGAAGGCTGATGAGTGTTCTGGGGTGTGTATAGCCACACTTGCTGGATCCATTCGCACCGAGAGATGTTGAGTTATTCCCAGGTTGAGCTGATCCTGTGTTTGGCTGCAGTGAAGAATGTTGCAGAATGAATATTTGTTGGGTCCCTCTTTACTGCCTTTGGGGGGACACACATGGAGGGGTAGTGTCTGGATCTGTTAGCGTCTTGAGAAAATATATTTTTGAAGTGTGCTTTTCCCAGCACTCCCAGGAGGTACTAGTGAGAATGGCCGTGGAGCACCCAGCTCATCCCCACTGAGCTACCGGCTCATTACAGAAAGGAAGGGATGGTCAGACTGGAGGCAGACATGGAGGCAGGGAATGTGAGAGCAACTCACCTAGGCACGCACTAAACAGCAGAGCCAGAGGGAGGGCTTGGTCGCTTGGGTCGCCAGGCAGAGGGGGCTTGTCCCCAGAAACCTGCCGCTGCCCCGAATGAATTTTCTCCAAGCGGCAGACGATGGATCCCAGCCGGCCCTTGCTCTGGTCCCTCTGTGTGCCTTTCATCCTCGGGGAGGTGCAGAGCAGCCCTGACTGCAGCTGACAGCTGACCGGGCTGTCACTCGCCTTGAGTGCTGGTCAACCTGAGAAGCTCCTCCCTGCAGGAGGAGCTGCACGGAACTATTCCCCTAGGACAGCTGTGAGGTGACCTGCAGGGCCCACGAGGCTCTGCCTGCCCATCTCTTCCTCATCCTGCAGCTGGAGAAGGCGGCTCAGGTCTGCATTATATCAGGGCAGATTTACCATCCCCATCCCCCCCAAGGGATTGCTGCAGAGGACAGGATCTGCAGCCCAGAGAGCTAAGTGACTTTCCAGGACTGGAGCCAGGCAATGGCAGCTTCCCAGCCTTGTCCGCTGATACCAAGAGCAGGTACACAGGCACGGGTGCCTGGAAGAGCAAGGAAGGAAGGACCGGAGGCAGAGCGTCCCTTCCTTCCCTGGGAGGGGTGCAGGGAGCTGGTCTCCCTGGCTCCTGCCAAGATGGGGTGCCCTCTCTGGCCAAAGAGGGGGAAGATGAAGCGGAGTCGGGCAGTCCCGGTCGTGGGGCAGTCCAGGGATTTGATAATTACTGTTTTGTGTCTTTAACCCCTCCGTGACCCCAGGCCTCCCTTCACATTCAGAGTCTGCGGTTTGACTGAATCGGAAAGTGGCAGCTGCTTCTAGCTTTTCTGATTCTGACAACGTCAAGGGCAGTGGGCAGTTGTGCATGGTCATCCTGGCAAACGGGGAAGAATCCCAGAGAAGCAGAGCTTTGGGAGACCCTGAACCATGGGAGAAGGGTGTGGAGTTCCCCAGGATTCACACACACACACACACACACACCCCGCTGAATGCATCACTTCATCTTTTTGTTTATTTATTTATTTTTCATATGCAAGGCAGAGAGAAAGAGATCTTCCATTCATTGGGTCACCCCTCCCCCAATGTTCACAACAGCTAGGGCTGCACCAGGCTGAGGTCAGGAGCTCTGAGCTCCATACTTCACCAGAAAGGCAGGGACCCAGTTCCTTGAAGCCATCATCGGCTGCCTCCCAGAGTATACGTGAGCAGAAAGAGCAGGTGGGACCCATACCCAGTATTCCCAGTGCAGTGTGCTCGGGGGGCAGTGTGCTGGGATGCGGTAGGCAATGCCTGCCCTGCCGCACTGGGATGCGCGGTCTGGAGAAGGACTACTCATTGGCCACTCACTGTAATCTGCTCCTCAGCTCCACATCTATGAAATGGGGTAAAGACATTAAAAACTCAGGATTGAGTGAGCACCTGCATATCATCAGTGACCTACATGCTGTACAGCATGGTCCATGGGTCAACTATTACTTTATTTTATGCAGAATCAAATGAAAGTGGAGGGTGAAGGGCCCAGTGCGATAGCCTAGTGGTTAAAGTCCTCGCCTTGAATGTGCTGGGATCCCATATGGTCGCCAGTTCTAATCCCAGCAGACCTGCTTCCCATCCAGCTCCCTGCTTGTGGCCTGGGAAAACAAGCAGTCAAAGACGGCCTAAAGCCTTGGGACCTGCACCTGCTTGGGAGACCCAGAAGAGGCTCCTGGCTCCTGGCTTTGGATTGGCTCAGCTCTGGTTGTTGTGGCTGCTTGAGGAGTGAACCATCAGATGGAAGATCTTCCTCTCTCTCTTCTCCTCTCTGTATATCTGACTTTCCAAATAAAAATAAATAAATCTTTTTTTTTTTTAAGTGAAGGGTGAGAGCTGCTGATGGAAACTGGGCCAGAAGTGAGGGTAGCAGCTGGGCCTCAGGCTTGGGCAGAAGGCAGTGACTTCTTGTTTCCCGAGCCTTCTAGAACAAGGTGCATGGCCCACAGCAGCACAAGCTGCTCTCTGCATGCTGGAGGTTACAAGTCCAGTCCATGGACGACACCTTGCTGGCTCCTTGCTGGCCGCTGGGGCCCTCTGCAATCCCTGGGGATCCTGTTGGAGCTGCACGGCCCCGTCTCTGCCACTGCCCTCCCGGGGCGTCCGTGTGCATCCTGCCTCTCCTCTCTGTTGCAATGATTTCATCACATCTACTTCTAAATAAGGTCATAGTCATCGGGGTGCCTCTGCCTCAATGCCCCTTTCTGGGGGCTGGGGGACACAGTTCACTCGCACCGAGGTATTTCTGAGTGGAGAGGAATGGGGACTTGGACCACTGTGTAGCCTCGAGTGGGTTCTGGCTGTTCAGCCTGTAGGAGAAGGCAGGTGGAAGTCAGAGCCTGCGCAGTGACTGTAGGGGAAGGATAGGGCTTGGTGAGGATAATGGCCTTGCCCTTGTTGTGCTGATAGGAAGGCCGAGGCTGGGAAAGGGCCCAGGAAGGGGATGGAGTAGATGTTGACCCTTCCTGGGGTCAGTCAGAGCCTTTCCTTAAATGCCAAAGGGCTGACTCCTCATGTCTGAATGAGTCAGAGCACAGAACATTAACCACACAAACTGGAGATGAAACCAGAACCAAGCGTAATTCTCCCCACAAACATAACGGAGACTGGAGCCCTCTGCGGCGAAGCTTGGCTGTGTAATGCCTGCTGGCTGGAGGCCAAAGGCTCCCAGAGACCCATTCTATCCCTGCAGTGTGGGCCTTGGATGACAACACAGACGCAGACCCATGCTCATCTGTCCTTGTGCCCCTGTTAGACTGGGAGCCCCTCGGAGCATCCATCTGGTCTCATTCAGCATAGCCCCAGCATCCTGGCATCTTCTACATGTGAACATTGTGCTAGGGAGGTGGGGTTGGGCCTGCTGCCCTCCGGGGAAGCTCCCTGCAGGGGCCCAGTCCCCACAAGGGAAGACTGGTCTCTTCTTGCCTGCTTCCTTTCCTGGGGCCGTGGCCACAGCTGCCAACAGCTGTGGTCACAGGTCCAGGTGCAGGGGAAAGGAAAAAAGGCTGTGGTGTCTGTTCATTAGGCAGCTTTGAATGGAGCCTTTCAACAGGGCCTTGGCCTGGCTGGCTGGTGGCTGGCTGGTGGCTGGGCAGGAGACGGTGCCAGCCAGTCAACAGCCTGGAGAAGCTGCCTCTCCCAGCCGTTTCCTCCCAACAGGCCAGTGGCCTGGGCTGGACCAAAGAAGTCTCTGTGTTTGCTCCTGGGTACTCGACCTGTGTGGACAGGCCTGAGGGACGCAGATGGAGTCCATTCTAGAAGCTCTTTGGATCAACGGCTCCCAAGCCAGCCAGGCTCTGCTCAGGGTCTCCTCAGGCGGGGATGCTCAGACTTGGAAGGCATGCATCAACACCCCTTGGATGGGTGGAAAGCAGCTGCCAAGCTCCACTTCAGAGGCCCTACCTTTGTCTGGCTGGGGCGTAGGCTGGGAGGCGCTGCAGTTCTAGGCCCTCAGGGACCACACTTGAAGGACCACCATCAGGCAGTTATAAATGTAGAGTCTCAGGCCCTCCACCCTTGCGATTCTCACTTACATTAGGACAGGGCCCAGGAACTGGTACTTGTAAAGATTTATGTTTTGTTTGAACGTCAATTACAGAGAGAGAGAGAGAATCTTCCATCCTCTGGTTCCCTCCTCAGTGGGCGGGGCCAAGCAGAACCAAAACCAGGAGCCACGAGCTCTGTCTTTGTTGCTGCAGGACCCAAGCCCGTGGGCCATCTGCTGCTTTGTGCAGGCGCACTGGTGCATTAGTGGGGGTTGGATTGAAAGTGGAATGCCCAGGACTTGAGCTGCCACTGGTAGGATTTATGGTGGCTTAATCTGTTGCACTGCTGTGCTGGCTCCAGGCATCTGGATTTTTTTTTAAAAGATTTATTTATTTTTATTGAAAAGCCAGATATACACAGAGGAGGAGAGACAGAGAGGAAGATCTTTCATCTGATGATTCACTCCCCAAGCAGCCACAACAACCAGAGCTGAACTGATCTGAAGCCATCAGCCAGGAGCCTCTTCTGGGTCTCCCACGTGGGTGCAGGATCCCAAAGCTTTGGGCCGTCCTTGACTGCTTTCCAGCCCACAGGCAGGGAGCTGTGCGGGAAGTAGGTCTGCCGGGATTAGAACCGGTGACCATATGTGATCCTGGCACATGCAAGGCAAAGATTTTAGCTACTAGGCTACTGTGTCAGGCCCAGCATCTGGATTTTTATAATTTTATTTTTTTAAATATAATTTTATTTTTAAAGATTTATTCACTTTTTTAAAAAAAGGCAGATAAGATTTATGGAGAGTAGAAACAGAAAGATCTTCCATCTGCTGGTTTATTCCTTTGATGACTGCAATGGCTGAAGCTGAACTGATCTAAAGTTAGGAGCCTAGAGCTTCTTCTGGGTCTCCCATGCCAGCACAGAGTCCCAAGGCTTTGGGCCATCCTCCATTGCTTTTCCAGGCCATAAACAAGGAGCTGGATAGGAAGTGGAGCAACCAGGACATGAACTGGTGCTCATATGGGATCCCAGTACTTGCAGGGTGAGGATTTAGCCTGCTCACTTTGGGGTAAGAGCCAGATAAAAAATAACCCTGCTCCTTTTTGTTCCGCGAAACTCCCTTCTGCTGAAAGTGGGTGGGGCCACATCAATCTCCCTTGGAGCCTGCGATGGGGAAGAGAGGAGCACAGAAATGAGCATCTTTGTCCCCTTGTGCTTAGGGCGCAGCCTGGACAGGGAAGGGAAAGAGCTGGGGTCTATCCTGACAAGGGGCAACCCTGCCAGAGGCACTGAGGGATCCCACCCCCCAGGCAGACCGTAGTGGGGGGTAAGGGTTATAACAGGTGATAGTTCAGGACCCCCGAGAATCGCTGTGCAAGCGGGGCCCACACATGAGGAGGTACTCAGAGTTCTGCGGTAAAAACTGACAAGGAGAGTACAAAGTGGCAGGTAGAGCCTGCCAGGCCAGGTCTACCAGACTGACCATGGATGCGTGCAGCTCTGTATGCTGGGCGAGTTCCAGCCAGGCTTCAGCAGACCACGTGGGGGCAGGACAGCTGCCATGGGTGCCTGCTGCAGAGTTGCCATGCCCTGGACAGCAGGTGCACAGCTGGAATAGCAGGCAGGACTAGAAAAGGGTTTTGCACAGAAGCCTTAGTTATGCAGCTGCTAAGCTGACGATCAGGCCCAGGTCCTCACGGCCCCAGGAGCTGCATCTCAGGTATAAGGCACACACAAGATACCAGGACCAGGCCCATCTGGGGTCACAGACCCACAGCACCTCAAGTCGCTCCTGCATAGGCCAGAACTGCATGCAAGGACTATGTCGTGGTCCCCGCCTCAGTGAGAAGCAGGCAGGTCGCTGGTTGGACCAGCTGGGCCAGTCAGGCACCAGGACAGGGCCATACTGGAAAGCAGACAGCATGGGCTTCCCAAGAGTCAACGTCCTCTTGGCAGTGCCGATTCCCCAACCCTGACTTCACCCGTGCAGGCTGTGCTGAGGGCCAGCCAGGCCTGCACAAGTCATTTGTGAGTGTTTAAACCAGAGAGAGAATAAGAAAGCAGCAGGGCCTGGGAGATCCATTAACTTTCCTGCCCCGTGTCTGTCCACCTGACCACTCTGGTTCCTTGACCTCCGTGGCCCCAGCCGGACCGGACCTCCTTCCCTGGCCTGGTTGCTTCATCAGGTCCTGCAGAAAATGACCCCAGACCCTGAACCTCATGAGGCCTCTCATGCCTTGAGTGTTCCCTGGCTCCTGCCTACCAGCCGGGGGAGCATTCCTGTCTGAGGACAGAAGGGGTCGTGTTGGACTTCTCTTCCATTGGACTCCACTCCTTCCATCACCAGGGTGTGTGGGAGGGCAGTGGCTCCCCTATCCTGCAAGCCACATGCGTGTGATTTATTTGGAGGTATCTCTGGGTGCAAACAACCAGCAGCCAACACTGTGCGGGCACTTCCCAAGGCCACTGCTCGGCCAGGAAGAAAAGAGCAGGCAGGGACCCACATCTGCACCTCCTCATAGAGCCACAGGATCCAGCACCATCAGGCGTGAATGCTCCAGTCCCACGTTTGTTTTCTCGGTTTTCTCCTTCATTGGACGTCTTTCCGTGCAGAGCGTGGGAGCTGCCCCTTCGTCTGGCAATAGGGGTCCTGTGTTCACGGGAGAAAGGCAAGCAGCATTGCAAAAGATCTCGAAGTCGCTACAGGATCTGTCCGGGTGCAGGCTTGTCTGAGGCCTTCCAGGGAGTCTCTCAGGTCAGGAGGATCTGGGCAGGTGTTCATGGATAGAAGTGGATTGGCAGACAAACGGGAAAGCCTGGATGGGGCAGTGGGAAGTCACTCAGTGCTCCAGCCACCATTGGGGGGGTGGGTAGGGGACAACAGAGTGACTCCCACACCTCCTCCCGGCTATTCTCCAGGCCCTCAGCCTTACCACGGCGCCATGGTCTCCACTTCCACTGCAGCAGGCAGCTGCCCGTCACACCGCATCTTGCTATCCATGCCATCTGTCGCTTCCCATGATAGAGGCCGCTGGTGCCCTGTGTGACCACGGTGCCTTCTGCCTACAAATCCACTGGGATGAGTGAGACATGTAGACTGGGTCCAGGGGGACTCAAAGTTGTGAAATGGGAGGTGGGGACAGGGGGTCTGAGGCTGGTTGGAAGGGAGGAACATGAAAGGGGTGGGCCTCTGAGCTGACTCCAGTCACCACGGTCACACAGCAAACAGCTCTTGGGGAAATAGACCTTAAATAACACAAAATACTGCTGTGGATTGGGATGGTCAAAAAGTGACAAGACTGCCACCACATCCACTCTGACCCAAGGAGGCCTCACACTGCTTGTCAAAGGAGTACCCAAGATAATCAGTTCTCATGTCCGGGCACCAATGGGGCTGTGACCGAGTGACCACACTGCAGGGAGAAGCAAGTGCAGCGGCTGAGCAGAGCCAGGCAGGTGTTTTCACCCCATGGGGATCAGGGAGCAGGCGATGCAGGTCAAATAGAAGAACAAGAGAGGGCAGAACCTGGGTGCCCCTCCTCCCTGGCATACAACCTCCATTTCCCAGCCTCCCTGGTGGCCCCTCTGCGGCCAGGGTACTGGATGCCAGCCAATGGGAGGCAAGAAGCTCCAGCTGACCCCGCCCCCCAAGTCCCCAGCATGCAGTGCAGTCCTTTGAGAGTCTCTGCTCTGCCTTGGGAGCCAGCGGGTGAAGCTGATGGAGTCTCAGATGGACAGGAACCTAGACATCTCGTCCAGTAGGGAGAAGAGCTACTTGCCAGCCAGGAAGAGCCAGCTCTGTCATGTTGGAGCATGCACCTCTTTAGGTTTAGGTGTTAGAGCAGCTCTTGTGGCCTTGACTGAGACAGCAGATGAAGGTAGCGCCTGCAAAGGCCTCAGCCCCAAACACCCTGATGAAGGTTGAGGGAGAACTCTGCCCCCAAGTCTCCCACCCTCCGGAACAAAGTCCTTCCTTGTCCAGGGCTCCGGAAAGCTCAAGGGGGCCTGGAAAAACTGGGGTGGGGGCAAGGTGGGGGTGGGGTTTGGACCAACCCAGGGCAGGGAGGGGGAGGGACAGGACACACCTGGGGAGGTACCCTGTAGTGCTCCTTCCAGGGACTCCTCAGGTCTCTGGAGCTTCAACCCCTGACCCATCTCCTTCTGCCGCTCTGTGACCTCCACATCTGCTCCGTGCTCCCTCCCATCTTCTGCCACGTGTGCAGAGGATCTTCCAGAAAATGTTAGGTGCCAGGGAGAACTAGCAAGCACGTGCCAGTGCTGGCCACTGAGAGGCAGCCACCCTGTGTAATGGGCACCAGCAAACCTGAAGCATGCAGGGCAGGGGGGTGAGAGATGCTCTTGACCCGAGGCCAGGCAGCCTCCAGAGTTTGGTGTATTTCAGGGCAGAGAAAACTGTGAGCCTCAGGAATTGAACCAAGGGAGCTCTATAGTAACTTCCAAAGTGAAGCCTCATCGAGCCAACCCTTAGGCATGGAGGAAAGGGTTCAGGAGCCTTCTGGGCATGTGCCTTCGGCTGCAGCTGGCAGCAGATGGGCGGCAAGATTGTGCCACCACGTTCAGAACCTTTCCTGGAGCTGGGCAGGCGGCCTGTTTGCCTCTCAGAAATTCTCAGCTCTGGAAAGGCTGAAGCAGAGAGACAGAAGGATCAAGAAGAGCTTCTGAGAGCAGGGAATTGTTTTAATACAATGGCAGCTCTAGTATTGTCTGAGAACTGGTGGTTCCAGTGCAGTATGGAAGAAGTCATGAGCAGGAATTTCAGGTACAAGGGCCTGGTGTTGGGACACAGTGGCATCCCATCCTGGAGTGCTGGCCTGGGTACCAGCTGCTCCACTTCTGATCCAGCGCCCTGCTAATGCACCTGGGAAACAGTAGAACATGGCCTAGCTGCTGTGTCCCTCCCTGCCACCCACTGGGGACACCCTCATGGAATTCCAGGCTCCTGGATTTATTCTGGCCCAGCCACAGCTGTTGTAGCCAATGTGGAGAGTAAACCAGCAGGTGGAAGTCTCTCTCCATCTCTCCCTCCCTCTCTGACAGCCTGCCTTTCCAATAAATAAATAAGTTAGTCTTACCAAAAAAAAAAAAGTATTACAAAAAAATTCATGGAAAAATGGACATTGAGAGGTAAGCCTATTTTGGTTCAAAAAGCTGAAATACTTGTTGCTTGTTTTTCGTAATTCACATGTTGTGAAAGTTTTAAAGACTCAATGTGCACGCACTTCAGATTTTTGTACCAGAATTAGCTTCCCTCTTGCTTCCTTTTTCTACAGCCTTCTGAAGTGCTCGTGAGGGCTCACAGGTCCAGACTGAGCGTCCTGCTCCAGCCGGTCACACCACGTCCTGGCTCCAGGTTTCTGCCACAGGGAAGGCTCCCTGTCACACTCCGTGGGCAGGCCCTCTGCTCCCACTGTGACAGATCTCTGACTCTGGTCCAAAGCATCCCTGGAGCTTGTCTGAATGTAAATCTCTTCTTGTTTATTCTACCTGATACTTGCAAGCTGCTTCCTTTATCTGTGGTTCAACTCTCCTACACCTGGAAAATTCTCTAATATTGTCTATCTTCTAAACACTGTTCTGCTTCTGGGATTCTGATGAGACATTTAGTCAATTTTCTTGTGTTATTCTCCATTACTGATGAAAGCCTTCTCATATTTTCTTTTTCTTACTCTTAGTTTCTTGATATTTATCTTCTAGTTTACTAACTTTCTTTTCAGCCATGTCTAAACTTCTACTTTCTCTTTGTTTTGTTCTAGTGTCCAATCATCTCTTTCATCTAACTGGATCTTTCTCAGATAGGTCTGGTCATTTCTGACTATCTTTAGATTAAATTTGTTTTCTATATCCATATTTCCTCTCATCAACAAGGCAGAGAGAGAGTACTTCCATCTCTTGGTACACTCCCTACAACAGCCAGGCTGGGCACAGCTAAGAGCCTGGAACTCACTCTGGGTCTCCCACGTGGCTGGCAGGTACACCCGAGAGCCGTCATTGACTGCCTCCCAGAGACTTGCTAGCAAGGAAGCTACAGTGGGTGTAGGAGACGAGACTCAGTCATGTACCCACTCCGGTAATCTCTGGCTTTGTGCTTGTGGTTGTCCTTCCATTTTCTAGCTTATTTAATGTGGCATATAGTGTATTTTATTTATTCTGTATCTGCCAATTTTAATACCTAGCACCCTTGTGGAATGTTGAGGGCTAAATATGTTGAGGTGTATGTCTGGCCAGCTTTGCTTTAATCTCTGAACATCCTAAGAACCTACCTGGAGATTCTTTCCTTAGTGACAATTTGCATTTGTTTCTGCTGAAAATCACTTTGGCTTCAGCCACCCAGGCCTGCTGATGGCCCAGCGAGCAGGCTCTCTCTTAGCACTGGTAACTCTCACCTCTGACTTTTGCCTGTCGCACCACTGGCTTCCGAGGTCTTGGTTGAGTTTCTTACAAGGAGCCCAGCAGGAAAACAGCAGGTAGGTTTTATGCAGGATTTAGTTGTTTAGACTTTCTAGTCAATCAAATTGCTGCGATGTGCTATCACGTTTCGTGTTTGCCACCCATCTCTGGCACGTTTGTTTGCACGGGAACTTAACACTTTTGATTCCCAGTTTGATTATCTGTGGCATGGGACACAAGAATGCCCACCCTGGAGAGATGTAAACATTAAATAAGACCGTCCATCCATCTCCCCGCTGCCACACCCTGAGGGTGGCCAGCCCCAGGGCACACAGTAGATCCATGCAGGCCTCCCACAGTGCTGGTGGGAGCTGAGGAGGAACGCCCAAGGATCAGCTGTTTGTGCTGCACCTGCCAATGTGTATGAGCTGTGGTTACCTCGCACAGGCAGCGATAAGTGAAGTTTCACACCATGTGGAGCTCGTCTACTATTGCTCGTTTTTCTCCCACTCAAATGGCATTTCAGGACACACATCAATGCAAGATTTATTGTGAGGTAACCTTGGCCCTGTTTAAATTCTAGCATAATGGAAAGAAATGAGCTAATTGGGAAATTTGGGTATTTGAGGTTGGCCTCTAGGTAAATAAGGAGCTTCCTCAAGCCGTTGGGGTGCTCAGCCACTTCCTCTCCGTCTCCCCGGCCGTCCCAGCGCTCTGTAAACGTCCTCTTTTCTCCGGGGAGTCTGTTCTCTCCTAGTCTCTGCTCCCTTGTCGTGTCATCTTGCACGCACCGCATGGGTTTCCACTTCTTTCTACATGGCGATCTTCCCGCCTCTCCACCTGCTGCTTCTAGTTCCTTCTGCCATGGGCTCCCAGCTCCCGGTCCTGAGAGCAAACCCCTGGTGAACCACACATGGGCTCCCTGGAGCCACCTTTGGTCCACTCTGCAAGGCCAGATGGGGCTGTGGGCAGTGCAGGCTCTTCTGGATAGCCCTGAGGGGGGCCACAGAGCAGGGAACTGAGCCTATGTCAGGTCACCACGCTCAGGAACTGACTGTGGTGAGGGAGGAGCTCAGCTGTTGTCACATGCCGTGGGCTCCATGAACGCTGCTTTCCTTCCTGCTAGAAATTTCCTGGTCCCAAACCCATCAGGACAGGTGACTTGCAGCCCTTCCGTGGAGTGGACGCACACATGTGGAAGCACCCCCCGGTGAGTGAGGCCCCTGGCGTGCCCTCACTCAGCTCTGACCCTCCACTTGTGGGCAATAAGAAGAGACACTGATGTCTCCAAGGTGACACGGGATCTCGGATCTGGAATATCCTACTGGCTAAATCACGAGCTCTCGGAGCAGCCAGACCAACTGGGTATGACTCCTGTATTCATCATTTCTAAGCTGTGTGACCTTGGGTCAGTGTCACCAACCCTTTGTTCCTCATTTTCCCCATCTGTAAAATGCAATGATTTTCTGTACACAGCATAGTAAAGATAAAGTAAACACACACACAAAGAATATCTGTGGATTTCACAAACAACTCAGGAACACTTTGCTGTTACTTTGTGGTACATGAAGATGTGAACATGCATCTCCAACTCTTGTGACCACCCAGGAGGGCGGGGCTGCTCAGCCCCTGAGCCAGTGGATCCACAACTGGGCATGAGTGGGCAGGAAGTGTGCCAAGCATGCCAGAGAGCCGGGAAAAGGTGAGGGGATGACCCAGCATCCTTCCCCTCACCTCCTTCCCTTGCAGCTTACCCTGCGGGAAGCAAGTCCGTCCGGGATGAAGCCCCAGGTTTTTATCACACACACACACACACACACACACGCACACACACACGCACATTGCAGGCGTTTGGGATTTTTCCATGACAACGAGCAGTTTAGAAGCACACCCAGGATCTCAGAAAGGAAGGGACTTGGGGGTGGGGTGTTTTAAAATCTTTCTTTCCAATGTTTCACTTCCTCTATTTTTAGAAGATGATAGTGTTCGCCAAGCATTTCAGTTGGATGTGTGGAAGTCGTCCGGCTTGCTGGTGCCCACCCAGGATTGCGTGTGCACACACAGAGGCACAGAAGAACATACACATCTAATGCCATATGTGTACAAACACACTGGCTTCCACAGGACAACACCCACACAGGACCCTGCTCCCTACAGGCGCACACTCAGATCCCTGCACGCACTCAGGGCATGGGCCAAGAGCAACTAGCAAACCCAGGAGGAATTCCACTGTGTCCCAGGCGTGGGCACAACATAACTCCATGGTGGTTAATTTCCCATCAGGTTTTGGCAGAGAGAAGAGCATTGGCTACTGTCAAGGGTTATCAGAAGTCTAATTGACTGTTTATTTTTTTTTAAGATGTATTGTGTTTTTATTTGAAAGGCAGAGTTACAGAGGAGAGACACAGATCTTCTATTTGCTGGCTGATTTCTCGTATAGCCACAATGGCCAAAACTGAGCTGACTGGAAGCCAGGAGCCAGGAACTTCTTCCAGGTCAGCCGCATGCTTGCAGGAGTTGGAGGACTTGGGTGGTCCTCCACTGCTTTCCAGGTCACAAGCAGGAAGCTGGACCAGAAATGGAGTAACTGGGACTTGAACTAGCCTCCATATGGGATGTAGACACTGCAGTTAGAAGCTTAATCTGATATACCACTGCACTGGCCCTGAACTGACTTCTTAAAACCCACCAGGCTCCCCTTTCCAGAAAGTGATCTCACTTGGATTGGAATTAGGTCTGGGGGTTATCCCAGCTCAGCACAGGAGACCCTGTATAGTGGTCCCTGAAAAGAATCCTGTGAAAGGCAGGCAGTGTCCCCTGTGCACAGACAAACAGTGAGCTCCACCGCTGGCAGCCAGCATGTGGGGGAGGCAAGTTTACCCTGCGTCAGAGCCCAGGAACACCCAGGTGCAGCCTGCAGCTCCGGGAAGGCTGTGCACACACACACTGGGTCCCCTTGTCACACAGGAACAGGAGGCAGGAAGGGTGGGAGCCCCTGAATCTAGAAGCTGCCTCTGTGTGCACGCCAAACTCCTAAATGTTCTTTATTTCCACTGGAACGCACATCACAGCTGCCCTATTTACCTACCAGCCGGTGGCTCTGCTCACAAATCTTGTTCCGCTTCAGAATGAAGTGAGGCAGAGATGGGGAAATACCCCCCGCCAGGTCCCTTGCACTGAACGAGACCAGGGAGCCCCTCGAGTGAGTGTGGGCCAGTGTGGCACTCTCCCTGCACGGGGGAGGCTGGGGCACATGGCAGGCCCCGGAGGGGTGTACTGCAGAAGGTTCAACAACTGGCTCTCTGGGCGATGAGGGCTGGGGCACGGTTGGTGCTGACTGCTGATCGTCACGGCCTGTTTGGAATGACCCAAGTGAAGTCACTGAATGAAGATCGAGCTGGGAAGGGACACAGTCCCTCTTGTGTGGTTTCCACCCTGGAGATACAGCTAGGGACGTGCACCAAAGACACAACATCTGAGAGTTAACACACGAGGGCTTTGAGTATTGGCTGCTTTCCCTCTCAGTGTGCTGTAATGGCAAGTTTCTGTCATTTCAAACGAGGCGTGCCTTCAGCAACCAGCTCACGGAGCGCTGGAGAAGCACACAGCCCGTCCTTGTGAGCTGGTAGGGACAAGCTCCTGAGCCGGGCTGTCACAGTGCCTCTCTAATTAGAGTCGGAGACTACAGCTGGGGGTGTGAGAACTCCAAGGCCACATCAGCAAGGGAGGTTTTTGGTGTGGGTCCCATTCCCTTGAAAAGATTTGGAGTCAGTGCAGACACCTGCCGGGAGAGAACGGAGGTGGGGAAAAAATCTCACGTGTTCTTGTGGCTTCTATCGGCCAGGTGTAATGGACCAGAACAGCACCACCCACAGGGGCAGAAGGTTTCCAACAAGTGCATGAAAAATAGCACAGAAAAGAAAGGTCCTCATTGCATGGAATTTCCAAAGCAGTCGAGGACAGCCCAAAGCTTTGTGCTCCTGCATCGGCATAGTATCAAGTGAATCATCGCCCATCTTAGCACAGAAAAGAACTATGCATGGATTCCAAAAATGCTCTGCACCCAAATCAGCCCATCTTTCAACTTCATTTTTCATGGGACTTTTCCAGTACCCTGCTGATGGCCTAGGAAAAGCAACCGAGAATGACCCAAGTGAACCAGCTGATGGAAGAAGATCCGTCTCTCTGTCTCTCCCCACTCTTTGTAATTCTGCCTTTCAAACAAGTAAACAAATCTTAAAATTTTCTTCCTTTCTTCCCTGCATCGTGCTTTTGGGGTGCCCATACTGCAATGCACAGTTTCAGCTCGTTCCTTTAAATTACCGTATGGTATTCTATTGGATGAATACATCACAGGCCATCCATGTGTTGGTGGAATGTTCACGCTGTTAAAAGCACTGCTGAAATGAACATTTTTGTTCCCTGATGCAATCGTGTGTCTTCAGAATACTGTCAGGTATTGAGCAGAAAAATAAGCCGAGTGTCTCTTCAGCTTTGCTGGATGTTGTCAAATTTTTCCTGCAAAAGGGTTTCATTGGTTAGACTCCAGCAGGGCATGAAAGAATTCGCATTTTTCACCTCTTTGCCAGTGGCTGCCACTGGCAAAATGTCAATGTGCCCAGTGAGGCAGACGTGCGAATGCCCATTCGTTTTCTAATTCACACATCCCTGCTTACTGGGAAAATTATGAACATTTTCACATATTTGGAATTTTCTCTTTGGGGAGTTAGTTACTCATATTGTGTGCGTATGTTTCTGTTGGGCTTATACTTCTACTGATTCTGTGGAATTTTTTTAAGTCTTATGGCAACAAATCCTTCATTTAGCCATAAATAACTTTTCCTTTGGAGTAGCTTTTTATTTCACAGAGGTCTTCATTAAACAGATTCTAAATCTAAAGCAAATTGATTACCATTTTATTACTTACATTTTTGTGTATTGTTTAAAAATGCCTTCCCTATTTGAAAGCAGAATTCATTTCTGTGTGTTATTTGTGAAAGATCAAGTTTTTCTCTTGAGACGTTTCAGCGTCTGTTCCACTTGAGCTTTTTTGTTGTGACTGTCAGGAGGGAAGTGTCTAATTTTGTGTTTTCCAGGTGGGTACCTGACTGTCTCGGCTTTGTTTGTTTAGGAGTCTACCCTGCCCTGCTGATTTGGAGTTCTGTCTCGGGTTTGCTGCGTCTCTTCCCATGTGTAGGTCTGTTGCTGAATTTTTTTATTTGTTTGTTTTATTAAAGATTTACTTTATTTTTTAAAGATTTATTTTATTTATATTGCAAAGGCAGATTTATAGAAAGAAGGAGAGACACAGAGAGAGCTGTGCTCTGATTCATTTCTCAAATGGCTGCAATAGTCGGAGCTGAGCCAATCTGAAGCTGGGAGCCATGAGCCTCTTCTGTTTTTCTCATGTAGATGCAGGAGCCCAAACACAGGGCCACTCCACTGCTTTTCCCAGGCCATAAGTAGGGAGCTTGATTGGAAGTGGAAAAGCTGGGACACAAATCAGCGTTCACATAGGATGCTGACGTAGGAGGTGGTGGTTTTACCTGCTATGCTGTGATAACACCGTCTATTTTTTAAGATTGATTTTGTTTATTTGAAAGGCAAAGTGATGGGGAAAGAAAGAGACAGAGGGATTGCCATTTGATGATTCACTCCCAAAATGACTGCTGTGATGAGGGCTGGGCCAAGCTGAAGCTAGGGACCACGAACTTTACCCAGGTCACCCATGTGGGTGGCAGGGGTCCAGGCACTTGGACCATCTGCCATTGCCTTCCCAGGTGTATCAGCAAGAACTGGATCAGAGGCAAAGCGGCTAGGACTTGAACCAGCATGCCAACACGAGATGCAGGTGTTGCAGGTGGCGGCCTAGTGGCCTGCACCATGATGTTTGCTGGGCTCTTTAATCTATACACTGCTCTGTCTGTCTCTGAATTTTGGTCATTTTGTACCAAGTCTTCACATCTAAACAGGCCATATTCCTTTCCTCTGCCTTGGTTGGACTTGGATTATTGCTTTTTGGGTTAAGTTTTGGTTCACTTTTTACATCCTCGTGGAAGTATCGCCCAGGTACAAAGACTTCCCATTTCTAACATGTACAGTTTGAAGAGCCCGTGCTCACATTGGAACCTGTAACATCAGTACCATCAAGTGTGCCAGACAGGTGTGCAGAGGTCCCTGAGGGTCTCCACCTCCCGTCCTCACAGTCTTGAGGTCCCTAAGTGTAGACAGGACCTGAGGTTTGCTTGGAGCCAATGGGATCCCGCAGAGGTGGTGATTCCTCGGGTGGCTTTGACGGAAGATCCGTGCTTCCACAGGTGAGGATTCCCTCACCCTGGCCGACTCTGATGGAGGATGCTGCAGTGTCCTGAGCCGCCCTGAGGAGGGGCCCACACAGCACAGGACTCGGGGGGTGTCCAGAAAGAACCCGGGGCTCTTAGCCTCACAACAGCCAAGGAACAGAACCTACTGACAACCACAGGTCTCAGAAGCACAACCTTCTCCCGGGTCACGATGAGCCTGTCGCCCCAGCCAGTGCCTTGATGATGGACACTCTGTGGGACTCCCTGACATTGCTCCTCTGTGCCCTTAGAAGCCACAGGGTGACTGCTGCCTGCTGCCTGAACGTGTGGCAATTCCTTCTGCTGGTTCACTTCCCATGTGGCCACAACAGCCAGAGCTGAGCTGATCCAAAACCAGGAGCCAGGAGCTTCTTCTGGGTTTTCCACATGGGTGCAGGGTCCCAAGGCTTTGGGCTGTCCTCTACTGCTTTCCCAGGCCACAAGCAGGGAGCTGGATGGGAAGCGGGGCAGCTGGTTCATGAACAGCATCCATATGGGATGCCAACACCACAGGTGGAGGATTACCCAGTTGAGCCATGGCTCTCTTGGAAGATGTGTGGCAGCATCCCACATGGTGCAACTGGCACTAACTAATGTCCCTCAAGTTGAGCATCCCCTCAAGCATGTACTCACATCCTTAGGTCTTCTCTGTGGAATTTGTCTCCTCAAAGCTTGCTTGTGTTCAGCAGATGGCAGATGGAAGATCTGCCCGTGTGGGAGGCCGACATGAGGTTCCAGGCTCCTGGTCTCAGCTCACTCAATCCTGGCTGTTTCAAACATTTGGAGAATAAGCCAGCAGATTTCTTTATCTCTCTTTCTCTCTCCACTCCTGCCCCATCATTCCCTTTGTGTCTCTCTGCCTTACAAAACAATAAAGAGTGAAAATTTTCAAAATTTCAAAAATTCAAAAATTTTCAAAAATTTTCAAAAGAATTTTTTGCCTCTCTTTTGAACTGAATTGTTTGTCTTCTCAGTGAACTCTTTTTATCTTTGCAATGGTGTTGTTGAAAGAGCAAAAAATATTACATTTCTGCCATTGGCAGAGAAATGCCTCCTTTTTGCAGCCATTAGCCTGGTCCCTGGGCCCTACCTTAGTGACTTCCTGGAAAATGCAGTAGAAAGCTGGTTTATTTTGACGCATACACACTTTTCCATAGCACACTGCCCACAAGTTTTTTGAAGATCACTCTTAGGAGAGTGTATGCAAATGTTTCTTTACCTTGGCTTCTTTCATTCAGTATCACAGTGTCCCGGTTTACTCATGTTGTAAATGACAGGTTCTTCTTTTTTAAGGGCTCAATAGTATTCCACACCAGCCATGACCGGGAGACACTTAGGTGACTTCCAGGGTGTGACACTGTGCTGGTTGTCTTCATGAGGCATTTCCTCCAGGTGCGTGTGCACAGGCAGGCCTGCTGGGTCACGCTGGCTCCACCGCTCACTGCCTTAGAAGCCTCCACACTGTCTTCCGTCATGGCTGCACCAGTTCCCATTCCCACCAGCAGGGTGCGCTTCCTCCACACCCTCACCAGCAGCTCTTCCCTTTAGACCTAATAGTGGCCATCCTAACTGGGTGACATAGTGTTTTGGGGTGGGTTTTTTTTTTTTTAAGATTCACTTGAAAGGCAGTTATGAAGAGAGACAGCTCTTCTATCTGCTTGCTCACTCTCCAAGTGGTCAAAATGACCAGGGTTGTACCAAACCAAAACCAGGAGCCAGGAACTCCTTCTGGGTCTTCCACATGGATGCAAGTGCCTAAGGTCTTTAACGTTCTCCCACTGCTTCGCCAGGAGTATTAGCAGGGAGCTGGGTGGGAAGTGGAACAACCGGGACATGAGCTGACATCCACAAGGGATGCTTGGCACCACAGGAGGAGGACTAGTCTGCTGTGTCACCATGCCAGCCCCACAATTTTATCTTTTTATTCTATCATAAATGGAAGTGTTTCCGCGATTTCTTTCTTCAGGGTGGCAGTTGTCTATGTATCAAAATGCGATTTTTTTTTCCTTTTGTTGATTTCATCAAATTCACTTACTAAGTTTTCTTTTTTCTTTAAGATTTACTTGTTTTTATTGGAAATTTAGATATACAGAGAGGAGGAGAGACAGAAAGGAAGATTTCTGTCCAATGATTCACTCCCCACATGACTGCAACAGCCAGAGCTGTGCCAATCCGAAGCCAGGAGCCCGGACCCTCTTCTGGGTCTCCCACATGAATGCAGGGTCCCAAGGCTTGGGCTGTCCTTGATTGCTTTCCCAGGCCACATTCAGGGAGCTGGATGGCAAGTGGGGTCACTGGGATTAGAACCGGCGCCCACATGGGATCCTGGTGTGTTCAAGGTGAAGACTTTAGCATATGGCCCCTATGCTAGTTTTAATAGTTATGTGTGTGTGTGATTTTTGAGATTTGCAGCACGTAGGATCATGTCATCTGTGACCAGAAATACTTTGATTACTTTGTTTCCTACTTGGGTATTTTTTATTTCTTTTCTTGTCTGATTGCTCCTGCCAGTGCGTCTAGTGCTATGTTGAACAGAAGAGGCAAGAGCAGGCATCATTGCCTTATACCAGATTTCTGTGGGGAAGTTTGTGATTTCCTCCCACTGATCATGAAGTCACAGGTGGGCTTTTCCTAAATGTCCTTTACTGCACTGAGAAGTCTCTTTCCTTCTATATTGAACTGCTGGGGCTGTTTACTAAGAGATGCTGCTGGGCTGCATCCATCTCACATCAGTGGAGACGGTGGTGCCCAGCTCATCCTTGTGGTCACAGTCAGGTGTCCTCATCAGCCACGGCCAGCCCCTGACCTCTAGGAGGACTCAGCCTGACGGAGAAGGGCTCTGAGAGCTCCCAATCAGATGGTGGATGCAGAAATAACGACCATTAAAAGACGGCAAAGGCGATAAGGCTACACATAAGTGTACCCGGCGTGCAAAGAAACACGCTAAGAGTGGAGGCCGCCTCAAGGAAGGGAGGCGAAACACCCTCTCTGCTGGGGACTGACCGAAATACGACACCCATCACTCACAGCCCATCCAGAAGGCCCTGCATGCAGACCCCTCTGCCGCTGCTCTTTCTTCTGATAGTTGAGCCCTCCTCCTTGGAGGCCCGAGGCTGGAGGCTTCCCCAAGGGGCCAGCGCAGGTGCTCAGAGGCCCTTTGCACTGCACCCTTACGTGACCCTGCTCCACTTTGGGGGGAGACTAAGCTTGGGGGGAAGGGAAGCTGCAAAAAGCAGGGTTCACTGAGGGCTGAGCAGCAAATGGGAAGTGGGGAGGGGGACAAGGAGTAGGACAACCAGATTTAACTGGCCAATTAAAAAATGGATGTGGGATGCTGAGTTACATTTGAATTCACCTGAAACTTGAACTTCTGACGAGCAACGAGTAACTTTTTTGAAGTGTAAACATGTCATGTAGACATGAATACACAGCTAATTGCTTGCTGTGTGTCTGAGATCAAGCACAACAGGGCATCCTGTGTCTTACTTGGCTGTCATAACAAGGGGCTGGTGGACCCGCTGGGCTGGGAGTTCAGCCCAGGGTCACAGCTGGAAGGACCCCAGGTCAGCGGGAAGCTATGTTTGGGACGGAGAGGTCTGACGTGGGAGACATAATCGCACCTGCTTGTAGGCAGAAGGGAAGCAGGTGTGAGAAGGGAAGCTCTAGGCTGGCCGAGAGCGGTGGGAAGTCCTGGCTCATGGGGGCGTCACCCAGAACTTCTGCTCAGAACCAAAGAGCAGAAGTCCCCTAAAACACTTCAGCCCCCAGAAGGCTCGGGATACGGCCGCCTCTCCAGCACGTGCAAGCGCACTACCCTCGGTGACTGCGAGACTGGGTTTCAGTGAACAGAATTGTTTTTTTTATGCTCTTTCTTGGTATTCTAATGGGCCACCATGGCTGAACAGCATTTTGCTAACTTGAACAATCCACATGGCCAATTTCAACATTTCTGACAATCCTGTCGCCAGATAGCACTATTTTTAGCAGCTGATTCCATGACCAGTTCAGGCCACAAGCCTGGCTCCTTCTAGCCAGGAAATCAGACTCCTCCTTCCTCTTTTCCTGTTTTTGATTCTGATTGCTAGCAGCGAGGTTACCAAACCCTTGTAGAACTGGATCCCTGGGCCCACCACACCGACCTGATCGACAGCTACTTCTCTTCCTCATGACACCACCCCACGTGGCAGGGGTGGCAAGGGGAACTCATTAAGAATGTGTGGGGGCCCAGCGCAGTGGCCTAGCAGCTGAAAGTCCTCACCTTGAACAAACTAGGATCCCATATGGGCGCCGGGCTCATATCCCGGCAGTCCCATTTCCCATCCAGCTTCCTGCATGTGGCCTGGGAGAGTAGCTGAGGACGGCCAAAAGCCTTGGGATTCTGTACCCATGTGGGAGACCTGGGAGAAGTTCCTGGCTCCTGGCTTCGGATCGGTGCAGCTCCGGCTGTTGTGGTCACTTGAGGAGTGAATCATTAGATGGAAGATCTTCCTCTCTGTCTCTCCTCCTCTCTATATCTGACTTTGCAATAAAAAAAAAAAAGAATGTGTGGACTGAGCATGGCACCTGGAGGGAAGGTCTTAGACTGTTCAAGCCAGAGAAGACCTGAAAGACCTTATGCCCAGAGTTTCCCATTTGACTTTTCATTTCATAGCATGAGAATGAATTTCTTGGGAAAATGGCATTAACATTAGCAGGCTGCCGTAAGCTTTACTCTGCCAATCGAACAACTAAAATATTCATCTCCATCATCAATTCAGAAAAGCACATATAAAAAAGATTTTTATTTAAATCTATTTGAAAGGCACACACACACACACAAATATATGTGGGGGTGGGGAGACTGACACAGAGAAACAGAGAAGCCTCCCACCCTCTGGTTCAGTCCCCAGACATCTGTGATGACCAGGCTGAAGGCAGGGGCCGGGCACTCCATCCGGGCCTCCCAAGGACTCGAGCCACCACCTGCTGCCTCCCAGGGTGCACATCGGCAGGAAGATGGAATGAGGAACAGAGCAGGACTCAATCCCAGGGACTCTGACGTGGGACACGGGTGTTGTAGTGGAGACCGGCCCGCTGCACCAAACACCTGTCCTGGAGAAGCACATTGAACGAGCAAGCCACAAGTGAAAGACCTACTTGCTTCACATGGAGTACATGACTGTCCTTTGCCAGAACGTCAGTGTTAAACGTGTGCCCACAATGCACAGATGCCAAGATGCAGGTCTCTGTGTGGTGTGTGCACATGCAGGAGAGCAGTGTAGGGGTGCAGTACCTGAGCCGGACACAGTCACCAGTGTGGGGACCACTAGAAAGTCTGGCCTTTGCTGCTCCCCTTTCCTCCAACTTGAGAAAACAGAGGCAGGGCCAAGTTACAGTCTGCGGTGGAGGATGAGGCGCGCCCTGCAACTGTCCCTTTTCTGCCAACATCCTGACCCAGAACACCCACCTGAGCCCCCAAAGTCCTGCCTCTTAAAACTGCCAGTGGGCGGTCCTGCCGCTGGGCACAGAACCTGTTGGAGCAGGTACTGGATGAGCCCGCTGGGGATAATGCTTTAGTAATGTCTGCCTCATTTCTGCTGCTGATTTGGGGGCCAGCTCCTACGACCTTAGCAGACCCCGCCATGGTGGGGACCACGGGGTCAGCAGGGAGCGCCCTCAGTGGCTGGTGACAGCATCACGGTGCTGTGGCTCCTTGCTCACTTTCTGCAGGAGGAAGTCAAGCTGCCCTGGGCAGGCGCCTCCAGCCTCGTGTTCCAGTCCTTCAAGCCTGGCTTCCACTCCCAGACTGCCTCCCGATCGCACGCCTCAGGCAAGCAGAAGCGAAAGGATCTGTATCCAGAAGCACTGGATCTGTATCCGAGAAACTGGGAACCTTCTACAGGCGCTTCCTTGCCAAGCCGCCCCCTAGCGGCAAGGGAGGCTGGAAACGGCCACGCTGGGAACAAGGCATAGTCCATTTAAGAGGAAGGAAGACAACTGCTTTGGGGTGAGAAGCATTGTCTGCCATGGCAGTGTAACCTAAATAACATTGAGCTGTTTGCTCCTTCCCCCCAGCCCCCCGAGATCTGCCCTGGCAGGAGCCGCTAGCCCATCTCCAGCAGGCTGAAGCTCCAATGGGTCTTTCCCGATCCCCGTCTCCACATGCAGAGTGCCGTGGCAATCATTCTCCAGGGCTCCTGACTCTTTCGGCCTCCTCTATGCAGCTGCTCAGAGGGCCTTATCCTCTCCCAAACAGAACAGAGTAAACAGAGGCTGCAGGCACCCGTGCTGCTCCTCCCTGCTCGCCAACCTCTCCAACCTCTGCTCTCATACACACGTAAGATTTCTCCACCTTCTAACCCCTCAGCATGACCAAGGCTGAGAAGGAAGATTGTGGAAGATTATGACTGTGGTCAACCATCCTGGGCTGTTTTCCTGGCTGTCCTGGGAATCGGTGATCCAGTGAGAATGTCAGTGCCTGCAGAACCCTGGACGCCTCCCCCCGCCACTCTGCTGCCACCGGCCCACCCCCACCAGCCTCATGCTCTCCTTGCTCTCAGCTTGAGTTCCAACTGTCCCTTCCAAACCTTTCTTCTTTTTTAAAGATTTATTTTTATTTGAAAGACAAAGGTACAACCAAGAAAGAGAGACACACAGAGAGATCTTCCATTCTCTGATTCACTCCCCAAATGACCACAATGGGCAGAGAGCCAGTCCAGCCCAAAGCCACTAGCCAGGAGCTTCTCCCATGGGGGGTGCACTTAGCCATCTTGTGCTATTTTCCTGGGTGCTTTAGGCAGCTGGGTTAGAAATGGAGCAGCTGGACTCGACATGCCAACCCCACAGATGGAGGCCCCTCCCCACCTTGCTCTCTGCTTTTAACTGCTGTTCCCATGGTTCTCAGTGAGGACCTTGGCCCTCCCACTGTATCACTGCCAGCTGAGGCCCTTGGCTTTTATCATTTTCCTTTGTATATTTTCTGTATCAGTTCTGTCTCCACCATCAAACTGGAACCAACCCCAGTGCAAGGGTTAGGTCTGGTCAACCCATCATCAATGAGTAATGAGAATCACTGCTACTGCTTTGTTTTCCAGTGGAGGTTTCTTGGCCATCTTCCATGCATTGGACACTGATGCACCCTACTGCCTCCCTGAGGGCCTGCCCGGGCCTGTTCATGTCCCCAGGGCAGTGCTCTCCTCAGCGCCTGGGGTGGCCTGACCCCCATTCAGACAGAGACAGAGAAGGGGACAGAGGGTCAGCCCGGGAGGCGAATCCCAGGGGCGACTCCTTAGGTTTCCAGCTCTCATCACTTGGGCAGCAGCTCTGCAGTGTACAAGCCCTTCTCAGCAGCCCAGCCTCCTCTGGAACCACGGGCACTGCCCATCCACCAAACACATAACCAGCCCCTGGACAGCTTTTAGTGCCACCCCCGGGGTGTACCCCCTGTGGGTGGGCTTGAGCAAAAGCATGGTAGCCTGTTTCCACTAGTGTAGACCACTGGGAGTGTCTGGCTCCTCCAGGCACTGCCGCATGTCATCTGTATATTCTTGGAAATAGGGGGAATGATGACAGCTTCCTGACAGATCATGGAAATAAAGCCAGGTCCCGTGCATGGATGTGTGTCTCCAAGTTTCAGGGGTAGGGTTGTGTGACATCCATGACAAGCTGAAAGCCCACTTGGTAGGACTTGACCGGAGATGCTCTGGGGAGGAAAGAGAAACCTGGGCAGGGTTACCCCTTGCTGCAGCTTCTGGTCTGGGAGGCTGGCGACCTGGGCAGTGACCATGGGAGGAGGATGCAGCAGTCCTTTGGAGTCCAGCGGGGACTCCAGGCCGTCCCCTGCTCTGGTGTTAACCCAGCCTGGCTTAATCCAGGAAGTGCTCTGTCGTGCGCTTGGCAGGAGCTCAGTGAGCCTGCATGACTCACATCCACGTGGCTAATGTAGGGAGGGCCACAGGGGAGGAGAGGGGGGCTCATGCCCAGCCCAGGCCACGCTGGCTTGGAGAAAGTGTTCCTGAAAGTGCCTGGCGGGAAGCAGACTGCTGTGGGCTCAGAACCTGCTGGGCCCACAGTAAACAGTTTCCAATGAGAATCCCAGCTGCCTGTTCCTTTGCAAGTCCCCAGTGTGTGCATTGTGGGATCCTGAGGAATCAGGTCAGGGGATCCAGGGCAGGATTTTCAGGCTGCTGGCTCCCCAACTGGGATGCAGGCATGAGATCTTGGTGTCCAATTCCCATCTCGAGAGGCAGTGTCCACAGTGGGAGAAGCAGACCCAGCAGGGCACAGGGGACCAGCAGCTTGCTTCACATCCAGGATAGGCAAGATCAGGCAGTCTCCCAGAGCTGTCCAGGTAGAGCTAGAGACATGGGTGGGCCCTGTGGGGGGCTTGTGTGCTCACCCGAGGTTCTACCCGGCTTGGGTTTGGGAGGCTGCCAGCTGGACACACTCAGAACTCACCGGCTCCTGCTGAGAACGGGTTCCAGAGGGAGGAGATGGAATGCAATACATCTGCTGACCTGATTTTCTTGTTTTCCTGCTCTTGGTTGAGGGCCTTGGCTCTTCTTGCAGCTGGAGGAAGAAGGCAGGGGAGCACACAGGGGCAGGAGAGAGATGTGGGGTGGAGGCACTGCTCCCTGTGGGGGTGGAGTGCAGGGTCCCCGCGTGAAGAAGGAATGACGGGTCACATGGCCACTTGCAGGCCTCCATCATGGATACTGCCCATGGCCCAGAGTGGGTACATGGTCCCCTGCAAGAAACACACAAACATGCAGACATGCACACACAGCCATCAACAAACAAGGAGCACACGTGCTTCATGCACACGTGGCCCCACAGCCCCCGAAACATGATCCATGCTGACCCCCGCTTCAGCTAAAGACGAGTGTGCCTGAACCAGCCAGCTCCCCATGAATTTTGCAGAGTGGAACGTGCACCCCAAATGTGCCACCAGTTCCCAGGGACACCCCTGTTTCGGATGAGTCATTCAGTGCAGGGTTGGCTGGGCCCTTCGTGGCATCTGTCCTGCCTGACCAACCACTTCCATGTGAACAGGGAACTGGGAGGCACATGTTTCATCATAAGCTGGAAGAGGGGAAAGGTTTGCATCCTTGTGGCCACAGCCTTGAACAATAGACATGGCTGGCTGTGTTTGTGACAACCCACCCATCGCTCGCACAGTTCACAGCCCGCCTCTCTGCCTCATCCGGCAAAGCCCCTCCCTGCTCTTCCCTGTTGCCTTCTTCTCCGGGCACAACATCCAGATTCATCTCACCTCTGTGGAGGTGGATTTAGCTCTTCCTGACCAACGTCTGCAGCCAGCATGTGGCCCCAGCCCCACTCTCTGTGGCTTGCTGATTAAGCTGCTAGAACCACGGCCGTCTGCCTTCCCCACCTTCCTTAGCCGGTGTAGTTTTTATTTTTCCAGTTAAGAAGGAATATGCAAAACCGCACTTGGACACAGCAACACAGAACCCTCTGTTCGCTTCCCCAAACAGATGAGACGGGGTACACCACGTCGATGCCAGTTCCAGCCAAAAAGCTAAAGCAAACTTTACTGCCTGCCCTACTCCCCACTGCCCACTACCACAGTGCACCCCTCCACTGCCCACTGCTGCCAGGGTGCACCTCCCCACTGCCCACTGCCGTGGTGCACCCTCCCGCTGCCCACTGTCGGGGTGCACTCCCCGCTGCTCACTGCCCGGGTATACCCCCCGCTGTCTCCGCGGCTGTGCTCGCCATGGACTTATTTCATTTACAAAAGCAACATTGCGGAGAGGCTGCTGCAGGCCAAGGCTGTTCTTGGGAGATACAAAGACAGACTGACAGGTCCTAGAATTCAAGGAGCTTCAATCAGAGATGAGTGGCAGCCAAGTCCACCTGCAGTCACGACTAACAGCATGTCTAGTCTGTGATGGGCAAGTGAACTGTGCCTCAGAAAGCCAGTGTGGGTGGGATGTGAAAAGACAAGATGAATGAACGTTCCTCATTCGAAGAAGAGGGGTGTTGGGGCTGGCAATGTGGTACAGCATGTTAAGCAGTTCTAGCATCCCATATGGGTGCCTTGAGTGCTGGCTGCTCCACTTCCACTCCAGCTCCCTGCTAATGTGCCTGGGAAGGCAGCAGAAAATGGTCCAAGCCCTTGGCCCCTGTCATGTATGTAGGAGCCCCGGATGAGGTTCCAGGCTCCTGACTTCAGCCTGATCCAGCCCCACTGTTGCTGCTGTTTTCAGAATAAACCAGCCGTTGGAAGATCAATCTCTCTCTCTCTCTGTAACTCTGCATTCCAAATAAAATAAATCTTTTAAAACAAAAAGAGGAGTGTCACTGGGGACCACATCTAACTCTCATTCTTCCCTTGGGTGATTTCTTTCTTTTTTTTTTTTTTCAGGACTGTGGTGAACATTGAATAAAACAGATCCTAATTGGCTTTGATCGGGCAGTGTTTTGGAAGGTGAAGTTCAAAGGCAGGCCACCTGTCTAAGGAGAAGACACTCAACACTGGTAGGCAACAGTGACAAGGACCCATTCAGCCGAGGAAGCAGTGTGCTTGAATCCAAAAGCTGGTGGTGACACCTTGGGCCTGGCATCCCTGGGGCTAGAGAGGTAGGGAGGGAGGCTTGGAGCTCAGTGGGGTCCTGCCACATGCCCCAAACAAATGCATGCTTTTTAAAAATCAAAAATTATATTTAGTTAAAGGGATTTAGAATATCAATGAAACAGCTACAACTGTCTTCTTAGCAATTATGGAGTGGTTTTTCTCGGACAAAGCAACTGTTACTGTTGTATTGTATCAGCTGCACCCCAGACAACAGCAGATGGGAAAAGCATCCCCAGCCCTGTGGCCCTTCCTCTAGCTGTCTACTGGCAAGAGCCTGCTTGAAGCTTCCCTGCCAGTCTGTGCCTACTGGATATACCACCAGGACAGGGTTATCTAAAGACACAATCAGCAGTGTGTTCACTGTAAGAATCAGTCAATCAATCAATAAAAGAAAAGATGCTGTGCAGTTTCAAAACCGCCAGGCCATTTGTTACCTGCGGCACGGTGAGTTCACGTCTCGCCTGGCCTCTTTGTGGCACCGCTAACGGACAGGTTAAGCTGTGCTCCTTTGATTGGGGAGCGATCCTCAGAGCAGAACTAGAAAAGAGGACACAGGAGGCCCCTGGGGTGCACTGGGTTCCTTGGACTTCTTTTCTGACCCCCTTTGGAAGGGATCTAGGTTTCTATTTTACAATGCACTTCGGCTGCCTCTGCCGTCTCCAGATGTTTTACTCTAGAGCAAACGGCGTCTTCCCTCACCATGAGCACTTCCTAGAAAACACCGCAAAGTCCATGGGGCATCTGGGTGTTTCTCCCTGTGCATCCTTGAAGTGTCAGACAGGGACATGTGAGGGCAACGTGGCCAACCAGCCAACAAATGAGACACTCCCAGACAGCCAGTCACAGCCCAGAAAAAGGACATGATGGACCAGACCAGGCAGGGACACAGCGCCTGTGCACCTCATGTGGACCAGATTGGGTGAAAACCAGGCTGGGCTGACTATTCCCACTGGTATAAGCTACAATCAGAGTTGGTGAGGGTTGTTGGGGCTTAGTTGTAGCACCAGCTGGCGGAAGCTGGTACAAAGGGTTAGACACGCTGAATTGAACCACAGAGCCAACAGGAGAGGGCACAACTGGAATGGGAGCGACCTGGGAGGGAAATAGTGGGCTCTTCCCTCGTGGGTCATCACCTTCCACGGGAGGGCATGGGAACTAGGACAGGGGCTGGGGTGGCTAGACAGACACCCAACAATATCCGTTAGGGACGGTAGGAGGAGATGGTTGGATGGAAGTAGGTTGCAACACCTGTTGGCAAGTATATGAACAGAAGGGTATTTGGGACAGACTGGGCTAGTATGCCATATATACTGGCAAGCCAGGGTAGGGGGTGGGCCTGGTTGAGGTTACTGTGGGCCGCCCTGACTGGGCTGCAACTCCTACTGGTACGTGCGACGGACAAGTGCGTCCAGGGTGGAACCAGGCGGGACTGCAAGAGGACACGGGTGGAGACAGAGCCGACCCAGCAACTGCAACCACCAGCTGATCAGGGCAATGGACTGTGCCGGGCCCTATGCTACTAGAACATGCAGGAATCTGGACTGGGAATACCTCAAAATTTCTTTGAGGATCTCCCCATTCGAGACACTGGACTCAGAGTCCTAACCAAGGAAAGACAGGACAAGTCAAGCAACAACCTCAGCTATCTGTTGGCAGCAAAATACTGGGCAAATGGAGACTCTAGAAGGGACTGTGTCAATCAATGGACTCTTCAATGACCACATCGTGCTTGGAGTGGCGAGACTGGCAGCGACCCATGAATGGTGAACTATTGGAACCACTTGATCGAGTATCTCAGAGCATGCCCCACATCCGGGACTTGGGGTGGGCGGGAAACTGGGTGGGGCTTCTTCCTCTATATCCCCCTTTAGGCCTTGAACCTTTTTTTACCCCAATTGGAGTTGTAAGGATTGTCAAAATTTAAAAAATAATAATAATAATTTAAAAAAAAAAAGGACATGATGGGAGCCTGGGGCTGTCCCAAGCGCTGGATTCTCTTGGCACATCACTGCCAGGCTGGCCTCTCTGGACTGAGAGACTACTGTGGTCCTTGGCCTAAACAGGCCTTCAGCCACTTGCTGGTGTGGACACGATGGAGCTCCAGTGGTTAGCATAAATTCAACAGAGGCTGGTGGTGCCAGTCACATTCAACGACAGCCTGGGAAGCCACCGAAATTGTATTGGCAGCCATGCTGGTGACTGCCAACTTGGAATACTGAGCGAAGAGTTGCAGAATACAGCCAGAGAGACTAATTAAGAAATTATATTAGTTAGAAAGCTTCCCACCCTAAATAAAAAAACAAGCAGCATAGCTGAAAAACTGTGGTGACATTCATTGTTTACCCGCAGGAGTGGGAAAACCCAGCATCCTCAGGGCTGCCAGGGTGGCTCAGGGATATTATTAGACCCCCGGGCTCGTCACCACCCTCCGTGTGCCGGCTGTTTACTCTCACGTACTCCTTCATGGTTGCAAGACAGCTGCCTCCGCTCCAGTCACAGTAATCCCACTAAGGCCTGGAAGAAGAAGAAGAACGGGACCAGCCCTACCGGCCCTGTTTCTCAGGGAAGCAGCACTCTTCCAGAAGCTAGAGATGGAGCTTTGTGTTTCCTGGGGTCATCCTGCCCTCTACCTGCAAGTAAGACTGGACAGACGGTGATCTGAGCAGGAAGAACAGGCCTGCGCTCTGTGCTGGCTCCTCTATGGCTCCCTGGGCAAAGTGGGGGTCCTGTCAGGCCAATGGAAAGAGACGAGTGCTGGGAAGGGGAAAAGTGGGGGTGGTCCCAAGGCAAAAGAGCACAGCCCAGACCAAGAGGGTGGCAGGGCAGACAGGAGAGTCCCAAGGTGGAGGTGGCAAAATTCAAGGATGGGATGGAAGGAAGGATGGCAAGGACTCCAGGTTCTGGCTTGGGTAGCCAGTGAATGTGATGTCATTTCCTGAGATGGAGCAGGGAACAGATGAAGAGTCCACCACAAGACATGAGTGGCAGCATTAGGAACACAGGAAGGAAGAAGTCTCTGGCATCCGAGCCGTGGACAGTCTCCACAGTCAGGGAGGGCACAAGCTTGCTGGAGAACATGCCTTGTGCTGTACAGGAAGAAGTGCAACTTGAAGTGAAGGAGAGAGAAAGCATTCCCGTTGCAGAAGGAGGCGCCCGCCACACACGTGGGCAGTCCTCAGACGGGAGCCTGGGGTCCTCTCTTCCTCCCAGCCCCCACGTGTGTTGCTTTGTCATGAGCAAAGTCACTCCTGTGTGCATTCTGGTGGTTATCTGCCCAGGCGCGTGCACTGCGGTCAATAACACCAAACCACAGTCAAGGGGCCAGTGGGCTGTCCCCACCCCGGGCAGCCGCAGACTGTGGACTGGCGGTATGCACCGGGCATAAACGCCTGACCCTCAGGGCTCCCAGGTCTTGGCCACGGGCAGGAAGCACTCTTCAACGAGCCTATAAATTGTTTCCTTCCTGCTTTCCTGCAGACCAGCCTGACTGACAATTGTCTTTCCCAGGCAGCAATTCACCAGAAGACAGCAAAAATTGCCCAACTTGACTTCATATGCCAGCGTTTTAGAACCAAATCCTCTGGATCGCTAATCAACAGGCTGGTATTTTTCTAATTTTCTTTCTTTCTTTCTTTCTTTCTTTCTTTCTTTCTTTCTTTCTTTCTTTCTTTCTTTCTTTCTCTCTTTCTTTCTCTCTTTCTTTCTCTTTCTTTCTTTCTTTCTTTCTTTCTTTCTTTCTTTCTCTCTTTCTTCTTTCTTTCTCTCTTTCTTTCTCTCTTCTTTCTTTCTTTCTTTCTTTCTTTCTTTCTTTCTTTCTTTCTTTCTTTCTTTCTTTCTTTCTTTCTTTCTTTCTTTCTTTCTTTCTTCCAGTTCAAGAGGCAGCGACAGAGAAACAGAGAAATACCCTCATCTACACGTTCCTTACCTGAATGACTCACGCAGGCAAGAATTCCATTACCAGAGGTTGAACAGCATAGAGTGACAGATCCTGGACCAGAACACAGGCTCTGACGTATTCCCTCAAGTGATGGGTCTCCTGGTGAGGAGAGGGAAGGAGCCTATCTGTCGGTGGGACATCCAAATTGATCCTGGGGTCCTGGGCAATGCGGTCTGCTGGGTCTTGCAAATGGTATGGGGCAGAGAAAGAGAAGATGTGAATGCTAAGAAAGACCTAGAGTGACACCCCAAGCCCCATGTCTTGGACAAAGCAAGACTGGGCTGGGAATGGGGAGTGACTTCTGCTGGACTTTCCTACACAGGGAGTTATCAGGCACCTTTCTGCACCAGCTATCCTGGCGGGCGGTGGAAACCAAAGCAAGTCAGGTTTGTCATGTCTTGAAGGAGCAGACAGCTACAATGTCCCTTGGGCCCTGAGCCTATAGCAGATGTGTCTCCCACAGACATTGCCAGGTCCCAGGCCAGCCCCCTCACTCACGCCCTGAGGGCCCTGGGCGACACAACAGTAAGCCAGGAGCAACCTCCACCAGCCTTGCATCTGTCTGTCCCGACAGAGCCCCCAGGTCCTCCTAGCCACAGGAGCTGCCCAGAGGCTGAAGACGCGATTTGATGAGTCTGGAGCAGGAGGTGAGAGTTGGGGGAGGTCCCGCCTTAGGAGGCCCCTGAGCTTACCCTTCCCTCCTCCAGCAGTCCCAGGAAGAAGGATCAGAGAGAAGACCCCTGGGTGGTCAAGCTACACTTGTCCTCCTGCTCCTATTCCTTAGAAGAGGTGCCAGGGCAGGTGCCCCAGGTCCAGCAGAGCCTGGGACAAGTGCAGGGGTTGGGTGGTTCATGGTAGAATCATCCAGAAGGAATCACAGTCCTGCAGATGCTAGGCAGAGGGAGGCAGTGCTGGTCCCTCCCGCTTGGCAGCTTTCACCAAGCGTCTCCACAGGCCAGGTGCTCTGCAGAAGCTGGCAGGGAGCTGGCAGGGAGAAGAAGCTTCAGTCCGCCCAGTGGTTCACGTTCAAGAGGCTGAGACTGACACACACGCAGCCCACGCTGAGTGCCCTGAGAGAGGGATCCGCAGCGGCCAGTGGAGCCCAGAGGCACCAGGGAGGAGGAGGGAGATCCAAGTCAGAGGGGTGACCACTGCAGCATCTGACTGCAGGTGACGGAGGCCACCTGTGAGAGCTGTCTGTGAAGTGAGGAATGTGGGGGCAGGGCTGCAGGGCAGTGGGGAGACAGCTACTCCCACCAGCTCGCAGGCCAGCTCCCTTCACACTGCTGGGGACTCCAGTACTACTGGGAACTCCCCACATCTCTACCCCACAACACGCCCAGGCATCACATCCCAGAATTCCAAGGGAAAACCAAAGTCACGTGCCAGCGACTTCTGATTTTCTGTCTTTTTAAAAAGGTTTTCAATCTTGTTGGCCAGAACTACCACGTCATTGTTTCAGCAACCAGGGAGATTGGAGAATCCATAGCTTTTGGAGGACACATTGATCTCCAAACAGAATCTGCCAACGGGAAAGAGGAAACCCTAATAGTGAGTGGGATGGGCTGGGCTGGGCAGGCGTGGGCCCATGTGTACCTGGGCAGTCCTCAGCAGTCCTGGGCAGCGGTGACTTTTGGAAGGGAAGGCTGGTCAGTTTCCATTGCCTGGGGTTGTGGAACCACTCCCCTGCCCAAACACACTCTACAGGCAGTGGTTCAGGCAACGGGGAGCCAGCAGGAGCCTGCAGCATGAGACCAGGTCAACTTCAGCTGTCAGAGGGGGTCAGTGACTGCTCTCCAGAGAAAGACACACGAAGATCCATCTGAAAACCAGTCTGTAACTCTGATTTTCAAATAAACAACACTCCAAAAAGAAAAGGAAAAGAATAGCATAGCCTGAGCATTGGGCTTACAGAAGCAGAAGTGTCCAAAAATGGTTGTTTATTTTTCTTCTTTTTTATCTTCCATTCTAGTTCCCTCCTTGCTCCCACCCCCAGTTTTTTCCCAGCCACATCAGAAAGTTGGCTGAGACGATGAACCAAGATTGAACAAAGGCATGGGAAACAAGAGAAAAGGGGGAATCTTCCAGAATTCTTTCCCAAATCCCTAGACTGGGCAGTTTGTTCCAGGCTAACGGAGGGCTAATCTGCCAGCTGTCCTCTGTCTGCCCCTCCCCCACCCACCAGCCCACTAGTTGTTGGTGAGGCTGCTAGTTAGGGAAATTCGATTTTTCTGAGAAGCTCCCACTTGGAAATCTGTTTCCTGCCCTACCTGAGGACAAGGGGGTACTTTAACAGGAGACGGCCACCAGCAGCAGGCACTGGCCAGACACACCCATCAGTCCTGGAAGGTGGCACCTTGGGCGGGTGGCTGTGCTTGGCCAGAGAACAGCCACCCAGGCGCTGGCTCCAGTGTGTCCCTGCATGCCCAGGGTCACCTTCAAGTCAAGCTCTCTCCATGAGTAGAGCCAGGGAGTAGAGAGCAGATGGGCTCAGAAGGCACCCAGTCCCTGCCACCAGGGGACCCTCAGCCTGCTGCAGAGAGAGCCAGGGAAGAAGGACCCCACAGGGCAGCAGCTCTGCCCAAGGTGACATCAAGGTCACCTAGGAAAGAGAGCAGAGAAAGATGGCCCAAGCACGTGGACCCTGGGATCCACATGGGTGATCCGGATGAAGCTCCTGGCCCAGATTGGTCTAGCCTGGGCAGTTGCAGTTGTTCAGGGAGTAAACTTGGGAATGAAAGACTCTCTTTCTCTCTCTCTCTCGACTCTGTCTTTCAAACAAATAAATCTTTCTTTAAAAATGGCATGTCTTGAACAGGTGCCGACTGACTTTTCTCATCTTTATTCCCTCAACAGTGTAACAAACAGCCACAGAGTCAGGTGCTACACAGGAGCATGCGTACAGATTATCTGCGAATTCTACATCTTTGCATACATGGGATTTGCAGGCATCCTGGAGCCCGTCCCCCATGGAAGCTGGAGGCAGTTGTGCTAGTATTAACTCTGTCAGCCTCTGTTCCTGACCCCTCCCTGCCCCCACCTCAGAATCCCTTCCCGGGCTCCAGGAGTGAGACAGGTGAGCCAGCAAGGCTGAACGGGAGCAGGGAGCCTGCCAGCACCAGAAAAGACAGAACTCAAAACAACCACCAAATCTTCCGATTTATGAGATTCCATCCGTGCCGGGAGTCCTTGGATTCAATCTAAATCCTTTGGCCCATACTGTGGTGTCTGGGCACTGGGTTTGTTTTCCAGGCAGAGTCCTTCTGCCTGCCCTGGAATTTTTCTAGCAGGGGCCAGGGCAGCCACAGCCTGGAGAGGTTGGGCCTGAGGGTGGAGGAGCTATAACGTCCCTCCAGTGCAAGGGAAGGGAGCTAAAGGCAGCTAAGGGGTCCCTCCGAGGAGCTAAGAGGTTCCTTCAATTCTTGTTTCTTTCTCTCCTTGGGGTTCTCACTGGTGAGCAGCTGGGTCACATGACAGGCTGGAGAGTTTCCGGCCCACCCAGGCCCCCGGAGCAGGCATCGAACAGGGTTGAGATGCCCCGGTGAGTCTGAGTGAGCCTGCTGTGGGATAGGGTCCTGTATGTGGAAGACATCAGACAACTGTCCCCTCTAAAGACAACACAGGCAAGCATTTGGAGTCGTGGTGCAGTTGCTGTGTGGGATGCTGCATCACACAGTGAATGTGTGGACTCACCCTCGGCTCTGCTCCTGACCCCAGTCTCCTCGGTGACAGCAGGTGGGCCTCAAGCACTTGGGTCCCTGTCACTCTCACAGAAGACCTGGCCCAGCTGCCGTGGGCATGTGGGAAGTGAGCCAGTGCATGGAACATCCCTCTTTCCCTTTCATATAAAATGACTATAAGTAAATACAATTTTAGTTTTAACAAAAAAAGACAAACATTGTAACCAGAAGGACAGAGAGAAGAATGGAGGTGGTTATGCAAAGCCTGGGGGGTGGAGAAGAAGAGGAGGTGTGAAATTAGGATATTAGAAGAAAAGAGAGACACATTGGGGAAATAAACAAAAAATAGAGAAGAGGAAGGAGGCATGCACATCCTCCTGAAGACGACATCGCACCAAGGGCTTCCTCTCTGAACAGCAGCAGGAAGCGCTGTGGAAGAAGGGGCAGGGGCTGCTTACCTGCTGTGCACCTGCGCAGGGCAGTGTGGCCCTCTAAGCTAAGGGCTTAGATGGGGTGTTCTGACAAGGGGTCAGAGCAGGCTCTGGCTAAATGTAGGGTAGAGAATGGGGGGGGGACCCCTCAGAGGCCTAAGTAGACGTTCTATCTACAAGACCCCATGGCAACGACAGAGAAGCCAGAGTGACAGTCAGGTCATGGAAGGAGGCGGGCAGGTCTCCAGGCCCCTTGGGGAGCAGTGCCAGACACTGCAGGTGTTACCTCCCCACCATCCACACCTCGGCCTTCCTCGCAGAGGGCCACAAATCATTCAAGATCTGGATAGGACCCAAAGAGTGAATCAAGAATCAGTTCTGACGTGGATGTCTGTGATGGTCCCACTGGCTACTGCTCTGGGAGCGGCACTGGAAGAACTGACTGCTGGTACAGGAGGCAGCCAGGCAGGATTGTGAGAACACCAAGCCTCGAAGACCACACCAGACACGGGGATCTGACTGTGGAGGCATCCGTGACCTGACAATTGATAACTTTCCATATTATGAAGCAGGGGTGTGGTACAAGTGCCCCACAGGCTTTCTATCGCTAAGTGGGTAAGGCTCTGCAGGAGCATTCTTGCTTCCTCTTTCTGTGTTATGTAACCTTCTGGGCATGAACTCCATGGGCGAGTGCCCCCTGAATACAGCCAGGTCAGGACTGAGGCCAGGAAATAGGAATTGTGATGTTGTTGCCAGCCAAGCCTGGTAGATTGCTCTTTAACCAGCCAGATGAAGAAGCAATGACTTCCTGAGCCTGGGGTGGTGTTTAACTGACAGCACAAAGCAGAATTTGATTCAGTCCCAGTTCCCGGGAGCTTGCAAGCTGATGGGAAAGCCACACCCGCATGGTGTGCTTGCCAAGTGCACGATGAAACCACTAGCGTGTCCTGCACAGGCGTCCGTGAGCCATGCCCATACAGCCTATGGCCTCCTCCCCAAAGAGTCGACACGGAGAGATGTGTGTGTGTTGAGGTTAAAGATGTTCGTTTCCGTGTGATGTCGACTTCTCCGGCTGTGTTTGGCCACCTGGGAAGCCAGCCGCCTCTGACCAGGCATTGCTGAAGCTTGCACTGTGGTTGGCTGCCTTGCGTGGGGAATCTGAGATGACTAGATTGTGCCTGGTCGTGACGCGGAAGTGGCTCCGGAAGGAGCATGTGTGGGAGCTGATGGGAGGGGGCACGGCCACATTGGGGTAGGACAGGCAGCCAGCCCAGCTGCCGGGGGGAAGACCCTCGTTGGAGGAGCCGCTGCTGTTCCAAGTGGAAGTGACAGGCGGAGAAGGGTGTCTACAGAACCACCTGGAGGAGGGGGCACAAGGGTTCACGCCAGGGACTGCGGAGAAATGCCCCCCCCCTACCTTCAGGGCACTGGGGCTGGGAGGTGCAAAAGAGACAACCCTGGCATGGTGGGTGGGGCCAGGTTAGAAGGATCTTGTCGGTTCTTCCCTCAAGATCTTTTCTTCCAGGAAGCCTTCCTGGACCAATCATTCCTTCCTTGAACTAAATACAATGTAGTGGGCCAGGATCTGTGCTGGGCACTGGGGGTGAACAGGTGGACAGGCTGTGTCCTGGGCATTCTATGGGGACAATGATTCAAATCTTCAGGCCTGTCTCTTCTCATCTCCTGGGGCACCCAGGAGCAAGGCTGAGTGGGTGTACACGGCTACTCCTTCCTACACAAGGGCAGAAGGTCCGTGTCCCAGGGAAAGGCCTTCCTGGCCTCCTGGCTAACACCTGACCCTTCTCCTAATTCTCCCTGATTCCAGTGCAGCCTCTCTGCAGAGGAGAGACAGCAGCTCCAATGGAACCTTTGGCCCAGGGTGCAGAGCAGAGGACGGAGAGAGGAATCGGGAGGGGAGGAAACGCCTGGGCCCAGCGCCAGCTCCGGATGACTGGAGCCACGCTGGGGTTCAGGTCCTTGGTGTTCTGGAATGTGGCAGGGCCTTGCCAGGGCAGCGTGGAGGGGCTCCTCCCAGAGCTGCTCACTCCTCACCCTGGACAGAGCCACGCTGGCAGCTCCTGCCAGGCCTGCCGCGCAGTGCACGGGTGCCCCATGGTGGACAGACAGAACACGGCCCTCGTGTTGCCACTCGTGGGGCTTTCAGCGAGAGCTCAGAAGCTGCATCTTCATGTGGGTTCTTCTGACCCTCGTCGAGCAGGTGGGTGGGCCTTTGTGTGTAGTCCAGAGAGGGCCTTGCTAGAGGGAACTTCAGACTGCTGGCCTGTGGCAAGGTGACCCTTCTCATCAGGGGACACAGAACCCCAAGTCACACCAGCCCTGGTCCCTTGTGTTGCCCTCCAAAGCAGACTCAGCCTCAAATCCTCCTGGTGGGCAAATGTTGGTATACCTGCAGGAGAGAAACTGGTGCCTGAAACCAGTTGAAAAGTCCCGGTAGTGGGGACACGTCAGCAGGAACAAAGGCCTGTGCCCACCTGCAGCTCCCTGCCCCAGACACCCCTGCAGTTCCCTGTCCCAGACACCCCTGCAGCTTGCTGTGCCAGACACAGCCTCTGCCCCAGCAGAGAGAATGAGACCAAGACCTCCTAAGGAGGAGGAGGCTGGGACCTGAGGCAGAGCTCTCAATACCATGTGGTGTAGGAGCATCTGTTTACTTTGATTTTTATTTTATGTTCTCCAAATAGCAAGCTGCATGCAGCTGTTAGAAAGAGACCCAGGGAACCTTCTGGAAGCCACCCTCCCCAGAAAGGGGGGGGGGTGAAGGGGAGCAGTCCCTTAAGGCTCTTTGCTGGAGCTTCCTTTGGAGATCTTCCAAGGAGGCCAAATTGGGGGTCAGGAGACAATGCCAGCTGGGCAAAGAGCCAGGCCTGGGCAGACACGAATCTCAGGGAAGGTCAGGAGCAAATGGGGCCATGATAGCCAGAAAGGTCAAAGTGTAAAGGTGCGGTGGTGGGCAGGGACTGCACTTAGCCTCATGCGAGGGGAGAGGCTGGGCATTCCCTGGGGTCCTTCTCTGAGATCCCTGAGCTGTGGCTTCTATATTCCAGTCTCTGGCTCACATTTCATTCAGCCTTCTTTGCAGCAAAATCCCAGACTGCACAGCCTTCAGGGAATTTGCCCAGGGTCCCAGGGCTAAGCAAAGATGTACAGACAGAGGTCAGGGTTCATCAGATTCCATAGGGGGCCCTATCCCTCCATCTGCTGAGACAGAAGTCTGGCTCAGTGCCTGCAAAGGGCTTCTCGAAGCAGCTGCAGCCTCCAAGAAACAGGTCTGAGACCTGAAGCCCACACACCAGCTCTGCTCCTGGAAGAAACTGAGTTCCAGCCACAACAATGTCACATCTTCAGAAGGCACCCGGTTCATTATGAGGGGTCAGACAGCCAAGCAGCCTCCCTGCCCTGTCACTGAGTCAGAAGGGAATGAGCCAATGAGCGAGCTGGATCAGAGCCTGTGCCTGCCCTGAGGGTAACTCGCCATCCCTGGGAAATTCCAGGCAACTGAGGCAGCTCTATACACACCCCTCACTCTCATTTTTTCCCTTCTTTGCTTCTTGCTCTCAACTTCATTGCCAGGCTCCAGCAAGCCCGTTTCTCCCTCCATCCCCTCCTCCTTCCGTGGTGAGGATGGAAGGCCAAGTTCCTGCCAAGCACACAGAGTGGGCAAGCAAGAAACAAACAAGTCCTCCTGGGGCCCCCGCGGCATTGGGCTCCTCTCGGTTCCTCTCGGCACTTGGACACAGCTGGGCAGAGTCAACTCAAATTCCCTAGGTCACAAGTCACGCTGACCTCCAGGCTTGGAATAAATGAACAGTTCCTTGGCTTCCGGCCGTTGACCCAGCCACTCGGAAGCCTGGAACCACTTCCCACACTGCAGTCCCCTGGCCTGTGCCCTACAGGGTGATTCGGAGAGCTCCAGTCGCAAAGCCAACGCCATCAGGAAAACCAGTCCAGCTGGACCTCTGAAGCCATCTGCCTGCACAGTGACAGAAGCTCCGTGTGGGCTTTCCCCAGTTCTACACACCTCCAAATCCCATCTAACTGTTGGCTCATCTTAAGGCCCATTTCCTGGTCTCTCCTCTCTCCTAGGTCTGTTCCTTCTCTTCCTGGCCCTGTTTTGTCTGCATATCCTTTCTCCTTCCTCTACTCTTAGTTCTTCTTCTTGCAAAGCAAAAATTCCAAATGCACAGATCATAAAACAAAACAAACAAACCAAAAAAACACTTCTAGAGCCAGGAGGGAGAGAACATGACAAGGAAGCAGGAAGTCAGTGGATGGCGTATGGACATCCCATATTGGTGCACCTGGTTCAGTATTTCAGCCCACTTCTGACTGTAGCTTCCTACAGGTGCATTCCCTAAGAAGCTGGGTCCCTGCCACTGAATGAGAGTCTTGGATCTATTCCTGGTTCCACCAATCTCAACCCTGGCTGCTGCAGACACTTAGGAGAGCAAATCAGAACACAGGAGCTCCCAGTCTCCCCAGATCAAATAGTTAAACTTTTCAAAAATAATAGGAAAAAACATCCTCTTTCCTAGGCAAGGGACAGGGGGAAGCTGGACACTCCCAGAATAAAAATTGTTTCCCCATCACAGCAACTGTCACTATAGTGGAGTCCTTCTCCCTGAACCCCTAGTGGGCAGAACAATTTCCAGAAAAATTGCCATCCTGGGCCCAGCTCAATAGCCTAGAGGCTAAAATTCTCACCTTGCATCTTCCAGGATCACATATAGGCACTGGTTCATGTCCCAGCTGCTCCACTTCCCTTCCAGCTCCTTACTTGTGGCCTGGGAAGGCACTCGAGGACAGCCCAAAGTCTTGGGACCCTGCACCTGTGTGGGAAACCCAGAAGAAGCTCTTGGTTCCTGGCTTTGGATTAGCTCAGCTTCAGCCATTGTGGCCACTTGGGGAGTAAACCAGTAGATAGAAGATCTTTCTGCATGTCTCCTCCTCTCTATAGATCTGCCTTTCCAATAAAAATAGATAAATCTTAAAAAAGAACAAAAGCCATTTCTCCCAGACGGCTGATGGGTCCTGATATTTTGTCCAGTTCCAAGTTCCGATGGGCTGCCATCTGCCAACCACCCAGTTTTGAGTTGGGAAAATATGCCGCTGTACCTCTGACACATCCTTCCTCTTGCTAACTCCGACTGCGGTTAGTACTCATTCTTGCTGTTGTCTGTGCTTGTCTCCACCTGGCCACCTGCAGGCTCCAGAATGTTCTAACTTCTGCCTATTTTCAGTCTGTCCTCAGGTTTGTGAATAGGCCTGCCTAGCTAACACTGCATGACAAACCACCTCCAAATGCACTGATGTGAACCACTCAGCGCTCATGGATCAGGAGTGATAAAACTTCCATGATGGGGGATCACTCTTGTTTTCCCCCGTTGCTCAGAGCAACCCTAAGTCCCACCCCTGGTCAACAAATCAACAGGGGAGGGTACAGGAACTTCACCTCTCAGTGGGAGAGTTATCAGTTCCTTGTAGAAAGACCAAGTTCGTGAAATAGATACTTGGTTGGGGGTGGGGTCACCTTTGGGAAACAGAAAGTTCCACAAAGTTTCAGATTCTCCCAAGTCTGTCACTCAGCACTTTCAGCAGTGTCACATGGAAGAACAAGGCCAGAGACCAGTAGGAGGTCCATCCAGCTACCTGCAGGTACCTAAGTTCTCTGAATATGGGGTCATTTACACTGTGGTTTTCGGCGCAATGCCAGCACGAAGAACACCCACAAGCTGGGAACCAGGGCCTTGTGTTCTGGCTCTGCCTCAGCATCTGTGGTGGATAACAGTGTTCTGGAACTTTCAAGACAGGGAGAAAGGCAGCCTGGAGCTTCTTCCCAAGTCTCTGAACACACTGAGAGTGCTGGCTCTCTGTGCGAGAACTGACCACAGCGAGACTGCCCTGCTGGGTTCAGCACCGAGGCAACCAGTCCCTGTGGAGCTCCCCCGAAGGGGCCAGACACCAGGGATATGCTGCCTTCCATGTCCTTGTCTGTCACCAGACAGACATTGAGGTGACCTCAGCAAAAGCAGGTGGAGCAGAAGAACCATTTGGCCAAGCCCTGCCCCAGTTCTGACCCATGAAACCCAAGACGAAATGGCACAGTTGTATTTGGTTTGAGGTAGTTGCTATGCAGCAACAGTTATTTAGAACTGCACATTAACACCTTCCTTTGTCTTTTTAGAGGGGTCAGAAGTCCAGCAAAACAGCTTAGGCAAAAAAGACTCTGAAAGTGAGAAGTCAAATTATGATCGTGCAAGGCAGAATAACGTCTCTGAAGGAGAACTAGAAAAGCCCCCGACTAGGAGGATTTGAGGGACGAGCCTTTAAAATGAGAGATTTGAGGTTCAGCATGGGTCTGGAATGACCTCAGTTGTGTCCCGCCACATTCATAGATTCAATCTGTAACTCCCAGTGTGACTGTATTTGGAGACATAGCTTATGGGAGGATTAAAAGCTACATGAGGTCATCAGGGTGGAGTTCAATCCAACGGGACTGGTGACTGCTGAGAGCAAAATCTCTCCCTCTACAACACACAGACACACAGTGACATATGCAAGGAGACAACACACTGACACACACACACAGACACACACATAACCAAGCCAACCAAGAGGAAGTGAGCACCAAAGGAGAGCGGGCCAGTAGGCAGGATTGGAGACAGGCCCTCTGCTCTTCCACCTCCTGACCATTTCTCCTCTATGGAACCCTCTGTTCCCAAAGGGATGTGGCGTCCTGCCAGCCCCTATCTGTCCTCTGGACACCTCGTGGACAGATGAGTTCCTGTGTCATAGTAGGAAGGTAAGCATCTGGTCACTCTCTCTCAATGTCTCCTCAAAATTTCTATCCCACCATTCACCTCCCACCAGTGTCACCAAACTCCTCTCAATCACTTCAGGACCCTCAGAGAAACCCCAGGAGCCCCTCCAAATCCTCCCGGCCTTGAGCAGAGAATGCATGCAGCCCATGCCCTACGCTGGCAGCAGCATGACCAGCCTCCCAGCGGTGAATCTCCAGCAGTTGGTTCCAGGATTCAGGGCAACCTTGGCCACTCCCCTTGGCACTGCCACCCAGGCTCCCACCCCACCCTGACCTTTTCCTGGAAGTCATTGGGGTCAGCCTGGAGTTTGGGAGTAGGGGCAGATTCAGCAGGAGGTCTGGAAATTTCAGTCTGGAGCTGGAGTTGAGTGAGGATGAAGAGTAGGGGGCAAGGAAGCTGCTTTGGTCATGGGAGTCTGTCAGTGCCACCCCAATCTTCCAACTCCTGTACCCAACTTCTGGGTTTTCCTGTGAGCCTTGTACAGCTGTCTTTGTGTCCACCTTTGCCGAATATAACCACGGAGTCACTGTTCTTGATAATGGGATAATTGGCCTTTTCCCAAAGGCCAATTGCGAATGGGATATTCGCAATGTAAAAGCAGCTTCTCAATGCCTTCTGTTCTCACAAACAGGGCTAGCATCACCCCTAGCCAAGTGCCAAGGTGTGAGCTGGGGGTGTGGTTCTCTCATCCCACACTCAACAGCTGTGCACCTGCCATGAGTCACTCAGCCTCTGCAGCCCTGAGCCTCTGTGGCCACGAGTCACCCCAGTCTCACAGGCCTGCTGAGGAGATGGGGCAGGACAGACCATAAGAGGGTGCTACAAGTGTCAGATACTGTTCTTGAGACTCATACTGCTGGGTTAGCTCTGCCTGGGGCACAGCCCCATCCTCTAGCTCTGTATTGGAAGACAAGAAGTCAGGGAGACAGGAAGTGGGATCCAGGGGCCACGACCATGACCCTTCCATTCTCCTTTCCCCCAGGGTCAGCAGGGGTTGATGGACAAGTTCAGAAGCCATGAGACTGATGAGGGATGTCCCCTGTATCCTGTTGTCTGCTGTGGGGCCAGAACTTGCAGTCTTACAGCTGGAGAAGATTTTTCAAGGCAAAGACCACCGACATGCCTCCTAGAGAATCAGTCAAAATACAGTCTCAGAGCGGGTGTTTGGACCAAGATGCTGCTTAGGGTAGTGGATAAAGCTACAGAAGCTGAGCCAAGTCCCAGTTGCTCCACTTCCCATCCAGCTCCCTGATTATGGCCTGGGAAAGCACCTGGAAAGATGGCCCAGGTGCTCGGGTCCCTGCACTCACGTGAGAGACCCAGAAGTTCCTGGCTCTTGGCATTGCAGTCATTTGGGAAGTGAGCTAACAGAGAGAAAACCTCTCCCCCTCCCCCTTAACTTTGCCCTTAAAGTAAATAAACAAATCTTAAAGGAAAAAGAAGTGCTGTTGCTTGGGATACTTCCTCCACTCTCCATCCAGCTTCCTGCTAACCTACACTCTGGGCAGTAGCAGGTGACAGTTGTACCTGAGTCCTTGTCCCACACAAAGGAGCTTCGGATCGAGTTCTCCACTGCTGGCTTCACTGCAGTTTCCTTCCAGAACGTGAGCCCATGTTTCATGGTCCCCAAGATCTGGAAACACTGCCCTACCCTCTTGTGCAGCCCGAGCCTACTCCTCTCTGCTGAGGCGTCATGACTATGAATAAACATGTCCCTACCTCCTGCTCCAGTGGGCTTCATTGGATGATGCGAGGCTCATGGCTCCACCTCACAAACTGGCCGATGGGCAGGGGTGCCCAGGACTCCCAGGGGTCCCCTTGGAGGAGCTGGGATGGGGCAGTTGTGCCAGATGGCACGGCAGCCAGTGCTAAGGCCAGAGTTCAGTGACGGAGCCCGTGTCTGCCCTCCTGGGGCCCCATGTCCAAGTTCCATGACAACAGCAGAGGTGGCGGCAGCAGTTAGGAAATTGCGAAACATTTTCCAGCCCCATTCTGGTAACTTTTCCTTTCATTGCTCATTTTCCAGTTTTTCCATTTGCTTGTGATGAATGAATGACTAGATTCAAGTTTTTTTTTTTTCAGCAAAATGTTTGGAAAATGATGGCTACTTCCATAATGACCCCTTTTTCTCCCTGTTGGTTTGTTTGGTTTTTAAGGGAGCAGGACTAAAATCTTTCTTTTTTTCTTCGTCTTTTGAAAGACATCTAAAGACTCAGGCTGCAGGACAGTGACTTCCTGTCTTAGATGTTCTAAGAAGCCCTTATACTTCTTTAAAAATCAGTTTCTTAAATCTACTACACATATGAGGAGGTTTCAGAAAAGTTGGTGAAAATGGAAGTAAAGAAAAATTTATTTTGGTGCAAAAAAAAAAAATGACCTCTATGCATAGTCTTTTCCACAATAAGCATTTTTTTTCATGAACTTTGTGATAATCCTCCATTTTCCTGAACCAAAATAAACTCATCATTTATTTCTACCTCCCACCAGTTTTTTGACGTTCCCTCATATGCGCCCGGCTTTCAGCGCAGCACTTCCCCTTCACAAACTGAAATGGACAAGAGACGCGGCTTTCTTCTAATAAACTAGACTTCTATTTTGCCTTCTGTTGGCTAGACTGGAGAGGCTTAGTGAAGGCAGGAACCCACCGGCCCATTGGTTTCCCAGGCTGCTGTCTGATTCATAGCACAGGCGGGCCCAGGCCCTGGTCCTCCTCGGCAGCAGTCTGCAGAAGGGTCCTAGGAGACCACCACCACTGCCCCCTCCCCACTCCACTGTCCCTGTCCTGGTGGGTGGGCCTCTCAGGTGGGGGAAGCTGCCTCCATCCTGCCTGTGGTCCCTCCTTGTGCTACCACCAGCATGGACTGGAGTTCTGCTTCAAGCCAGCCTGCCTCCCCACCAGGTGCCATCTTCCAGGAGCTGCCCGAGTACAGAAGACAGGGGTCCTCCTATTATTGGGTCACTTGATCTGATGTTTTGTCCCTCTCTGCTGCTCAGCCAGACCACGCAGTGAGGAAACAGGTGCAGGGCTCATTCCTCCCAAGCTCACCAATGCCTGTGCCCCCTAGAACACCTTCCCACCCACAGATCTCAAGCCCAAGGTTTCAGAGCTTTCAATCAGGCATTGGGAGGAGCCTGAGGAGCTTCTCGGAGCAGGCCTTCTGTCTGATATCCATTGGGCATTAGGGGAGGAAACTTGGGCCCTGCCTACGCAGGCCCGAGGCTTTGGGGAGGAGAGAGCAAGAGAGGAGCAGGGCCAGCGGGGACAGAGGGTGACTGAGTGGCACTTTTAGAAAGATGCACAGCTTCTCACATGATGCCCACATGGGTGGGTTTTTTTTTTTTTTTTTGCAATAGTCCCCAATTCCAGTCATTCTGTTCCTAAAAAGGAGACCCCAGCTGCATATGCTTTAAATTGCACCTCTGGACCAGGCCTTTCCCATAGACGTGTTAAGTGAGGAGAGGAGGGGCAGGGGTTGGGCCCTTCACGCCTCTGTGTGTGGCAGGGGTAGGGGGTGGCTGTTCCTGTCCCCTCCTTGTTGCTGACGGAAGCAAGGCTCTTCTCAGAGGAAGGGGAGCACACTACCCCTTACTTCCAGTGCCTGGGGGACCCTGGAAATGCAGCCTGACCCTGACCAGCTCACCAGGACAGCTGGGTCCTTCTCGCCAGAGACAACCCTGTGTGCTTCTCAGCCACTCCAGAGTGATGAGAGCCAAGGCAGCCACAGGCGGTTCTCGGCATTTAACACATCTGCTGTGGGCTCGTTTTGACGTGGATCATTGTGTGTGGTGCACAGGGCCTGGGCAGAGGAAAGTTTCCCACCCCTGCTAGTCCCTGAGTGCAGAGAGCAATGCCAAGAAATGGGGTAGCACTGTGGCCTACAATGCTTGTTCAAATCCCAGTAGCCCCGCTTCCCATCCAGCTCCCTGCCTGTGGCCTGGGAAAGCAGTTGAGGCTAGCCCAAAGCCTTAGGACCCTGCACCCACGTGAGATACCTGGAAGAAGCTCCTGGTTCCCGGCTTTGGATCAGCTCAGCTCTGGCCATTGCAGCTCTTTGGGGATTGAGCCAGTGGATGGAAGATCTTTCCATCTCTTCTTTCTGTAAAATCTGCCTTCCCAATATAGATAGATAGATAGATAGATAGATAGATAGATAGATAGATAGATAGATTTTTTTTCTTAATAAAAACACATGAGGGGATCCTGCCTTAGCATTTGCCATGAGCCAAGGGCTCCACACAGATTCCTGGCTCATCCCATATCCTCACAATTCCGCACAGGGCCCATCAGAATCCCACTCGTAGATGAAGGGATGTTTGATGAGCAATGAGTGAATAGAGGCAGTTCCCAAGGATGCTGAATGCAGTTCATTTTGTAACTTGGCTTTAGGTTTTCAGCAGGAAGGCATTGCACAGGCTTTGAGCTGTGCCCTGGGGTTGCCTTCCCTGCCTTCTGGGAGTATAGGCTATACCTGCCAGGCTTCTGGGCAGCTGCTGCAGGCCTCAACATCAACGGCTCATGGGACATAACACTCAGGCCCTGCCATTCCTGCCAGCTGGGAGAAGGCAAGGCACAGAGAGAATCCAGATATGAACAAGATTTTATCAAGAGACACACTCTAATCGGGACACACATAGACCAGCCCCAGGGGCCTGTGCTGGCCCAGGACGGAGCGTGGGGTGGCTTTTCTGCTGCTCATGTCCTTCTGCACCAGCTGCCCTGTCTCTCCATTGGACTGTATCCTAATTCCTAAAGTTGTTACTTAAACCATCAGGCTCTCATGTGGTCGTCTGGGAGGCAGGGGCTGAACCCACTCCTGGCGCCCCACGTTAGGCAAGGCCTCTGAGACCACGGGTCCTGTCCCTTAGCCCAGAACTAAGAGTGGCCCGAGTGCGGCCAGAACACAGCACTAGAGATCAGCAGGAAGGACCGAGTCACAGCCATGGTGCACAGTGACTCAGGCCTCACTCTGTCCCAGGGATCCTCCCCAGGGAGCCTTCCCAGCACTGCACGCTCCCCTCCCCTCTGAGCTTCCGCACGGCTCAGAGCTCAGCCTTCCCCTGCAGGATCCCCTTCTGCTAAGCCTCACAGGCCCCAATATCCACACTGGAACAGACACCTGCGGGGGTCAAGTCACTGTCCCACTCCTTGGCGAGGCTCAGAGATCCTGCCCTCTTGGCCAGCCTAGCGGGCTAGATGGCAAAGTAATTCCTGCAACACTGGCATTTCATCTGTGCCCAGCTTTGTGTCTTGGCTGCTCTGCTTCTGATCCAGCTCCCTGCTCATGTGCCTAGGAAAGCAGCAAGGATGCCCCCCTCCCGACAGGTTCTTGCCACTCCTGAGTAAGCGACTTGCCCTTATATTTTCCATATAAGTCCTAGCACTATTTTCCACAGAAACAACTTTGCAAGAGCTTAGAAAGGTTCTGAACACTTGTCTTCATATGGGTTCAAACCCCAGCTCAGCATCTTCCTGACTGTAACTTGATTAACAGGCTCCTTAACTGCTCTATGTTTTTGCGTGTACAGTGGGGACAGCCACAGTCCCCAGCGCGGAGGACTACGAGAAGCCAGTGTGTCCAGCTGAGCCTGCTGTTCGGAGCAGTGTGCCTGTGCTTGGTTAGTGTGGTTTGGGATTCTCATGGTGCCATTGAGCAGGCTAATATGCGGTAATGCAGCTGCCCAAAGTCAGGACTCGGAGCCCCAAACTCTGACCTCAAGTCTGCCCCACTCTCCTCTCTAATTCACCTGGCCTCGTGTGCTACTTATTATTTATTTATTTATATTGAAAAAAGACAGATTTACAGAGAGAAGGAGAGACAGAGAGAAAGATCTTCCATGTACCTGTTCACTTCCAAAGTGACCACAGGGGCCAGAACTGAGCTGATCTGAAGTCAGGAGCCAGGAGCTTCTTCTGGGTCTCCCACGCAGATGCAGGGTCCCAAGGCTTTGAGTCACCCTCTGTTGCTTCCCCAGGCCATAAGCAGGGAGCTGAATGAGAAGTAAAGCAGCTGGGACATGAACCAGCACCCATTTGAGCTACCTGAGCTTAGAAGTGGAGTATTAGCTAGTTGAACCAATACTCTGCCCCCCGACACACACACATTCTTGAAGCTTCCCATGACTTTGGTGTCCCTACCCCTGTCTCATCATGGGTGAGGATATGGCCTCAAGCAGGACCCATTTGGACTCTGGGGTGGCACTGGTGGGTGGACACAGGCTTGTCCACATGCACAGGGCCTTGTCTGTCATCTGACTCTCACCTGCATGATGTTGCTGGCACATTACAGATCGCAGACAGCTGGTAAACCCGGATGTATCAGGGCAAGCAGAGGACATAGTGGGTTTGGAGAGGTGGTTGACTACCCCAGAGCCATCTGCTTCCAAGAAGCAGAGTGTGCTGGATAGAGCATTTGGGTGGGGTCCCCAGAGGTGCCAGTCCAAGCAGAGGCGAGTGTGCGTTGTGTGATGTCATGGCCGGTCCCTCCAGCAGGCTCTGGCCTTGTCCCTCCACAGTCGCTGTGAGTCCCTCCCCATCTGCCCTCCCTGGGAAGCCTCTCCCTCGGATCCCAGGTGAGGAGCTGTACCACCAAGGGCAGACTCAGCGTCAAGCTAAGGGGGCTGGGCAAGGCGCCTGAGACACCCCCACAGGAACGGCTGGTGGGGAGAGGGGCGGGTCCTGCTGATTGCTGCCAGGTGGGAATGCAGCCTCTGGGTTGCAAGATCTTTGGATTTTTCCAGAGACGCTGGAAATCTGGATTTTTTCAAATTTGGAATCTCCCATTTTTTAATGTTGACAGCTAATCTGATGTCTTCTGAAACATCTCATGGACTAAATAAAACACAGGCTTGGCCTGGACACAGCCCCGGGCGCCAGTGTGCAGACAGGCTCACACGTGGCCTCCACAGTGCCAGGAAGGCTGGGTAAGCTCTCTCCCTGGTGGGACAGCACCACTGAGGTGGGTCACGTCCAAGTCAACATCAAAGGAGTTACTGACTGAGCGCCTCTCTGGCGAACATAGTTCAGGGGCGATGAGCCATCATTCTGACTGCAGACACACACCGAGACACGGTCATCAGATGGTTGTTGTGCTAGGAGAACCCCAAGCTGAACGGGGGCTTTAGAAGTTTGGAATATGGGCCAGCATTGCTGCATAGCAGGCAAAGCCACTGTCTGCAGCACCAGCGTATCATCTGGGCTCTGGTTCGAGTCCAGGCTGTTCCACTTCTGATCCAGCTCCCTGCTACTGCACCAGGAAAAGCAGCACAAGATGACCCAAGTGCTGGGGTATCTATATTCACAATGGGAATGTTGGAAGAAGCTCCTGGCTTCAGCCTGGCCCAGCCCTGGTCATTGTGGCCATCTGGGGAGTGAATTAGTGGATGGAAGACTGCTCTCAACCTGACTTCAAAATTAATAAAATAAATATTTTTTTAAAAAAAGAAGTTTTGAGTGGATGTTGCACATTCAGAGAATCCTCTTAAGAAGGGAAATGTAAAAAATGAGAGAAAGACCTGTGGGAAGAGAGAGGGGCAGTGATGGAGATAGCTGTAAGAACAGCCAAGAAGAGGGGACAGCAGATACAGAGGCCCTGGGGCCTGAAGAAGGGTCCTGGAGTGGCTGAGAAACAAGACAGAAGCAAGAACGGGCTGAGTGGGGTGAGGGCAGTCCTAGGGTCAGAAGGTACAGAGCTCAGGGGCTGGCCTAGCATACTAGCATCCCATGCAAGCACCAGTGCCAGTCCCAGCTGCTCCATTTCTGCTCCAGCTCCCTGCTAACACACCTGGGGAAGCAGGAGAGGGTGTCCTGAATGCTGGGGGCCCTGGCAACTATAGGGGAGACCTGCATGGAGTTCTGGGCTCCAGGCTTCCACCTGGTCCAGATCTGGCCCTTGAAGTCATTTGTGACATGAGCCAGCTGTCTGTCTGTCTGTCTGTCTCTCTATCTGCCTTTGAAATAAAGGAATCAACCTTTTAAAAAGAGAATAGCGATGCCCAGGGTGTTGGGTTTTGCCCTAAGCAAGTCTGGAAACCACAGGCCTGATAGGAATGTCCCTGCTGCTAGGTTGAGAAGAGACTGGAAGGAAGGGAGGGAAGGGGGTTGGGGCGGCCTTTAAGACACTGTTGTGATAACAGGGGCAGAGGAGTGGATGACGGTGATGGGGGCCAGGGTGGGGGCTGTGTGGCAGCGTTGGTGGCTTCCTGGATAGACAGACTCGATGGGTAGCTCTGGCTGTCCTGGAGAAGGTGAGGTGAGCAGCGTTCCCAGGCAGGTGGCTGCCCAGTCCTCCCAAGGCTGCAGACTTCAGGCTGAGAGGCAGGACATCAGCCAGCCTGGGGCAGGAAACAGCTCCAGCAGGGCCCCGGGGTGGGTCTAGTGGGAAAGGCAAGGGGGTAACAGAGCCCTGCTGGGCGGGCAGAGATGGAGTGGAGCCGCCAGGAACTCATCAGAGAAGCATCTAAAGACCTGGGCCAGGCAGAAACACCCAGCTCACCCCAACATGCTAAATTCAAAAAACTCCTGTGCCTTTCCTTTTAAACCTCCCACGACACCACACGGTTGTTCTGCTGAATCAGCGTTCCTATGATTTTTTTTTTTACCCACAGATTTGCTGCCTTATTTCCCCCTTCCAAGAGAGAGACTCAGCTGGTGGCAACATTCCTTGGCTGTTTTGTTTTTTTACATTATTTTGATTATATGAAATGCTTGTATTTCACCCAAATTTATAAAATGTATTTCCCCCCCACACACACTGGGAAAATAATTTAGGTTGGTGGCTATTTGCTTTCAACATATTGAAGGGCATGCAAGGAAATCTGTCCTTGGGACAGATGCTGTGGTACAGCAAGCTGTCCCGTCACTGGGGCTGCCCACTTCCCGTGTTGAGCACCACTTGGAGTCCCGGCTGCTCTGCTCCTGATCCAGCTCCTCCTTACACACCTGGAAAGCAGCAGAAGATGCTTGCTCAAGTGCTTGGGCGAACTGGAGGGGCTCCCGGCTCCGGCCTGGCCCAGCCCTGGCTGTTGTGGGACGGTAGGAGCAGATGGAAGATTCTCTCTCTCTCTCTCTTTCCCTCTTCTCTGTGTCACTCTGCCTGTGCAACAAACAAAACACATTTCTACAAAAAAAGAAAAGCCATAAGGTGCAAAAAGTGACATCTTCCCACCTAATAAGAAAAAGATTGTATGCTGAGATGGCTAATATGTATTGCAAGAACGAATCTTCTACCTGGAATTTACACAGGAGACAGATACAGTTCTAGTTTTCCGGCTACCCTTTAAGCTGCAGCAGTTGCCACTGCAGTGTGCAGTACGTGTCTGGCAAAGATGGAAAAGACATCCAGCTATGTGGTTTGGCACTATGCGTGGTGTCGGGCACCCACTGAGGATCCTGGAGTGGATCCCTTCCTTGGGGACAAGAGGCCACGAGGGTCATCCCAGTTGCTTTACAGTCTGAGTCTGAAAGTCACAAAGCTGGAGCGGCTTAGATTCTCCTGTTACTGCGTCTGCTTCCTGGGATGTTTTGTTCTTTTTTGTCTGTTTGCTACTCATCACTCTTGAAAAACAGTTTGAGGATAACTTGGGACCTCGGGCGTGAGCTCCAGACAGAAGTTCTTGCTCCTTGTGTCTTGTTTTGCTTCTGGCTGAAGCCAAGCCCCTGTGGGCAGCACTGCCCATAAACCACCTGAAGTTGAGTTCAAGGTACTGTGGTTCCCCGGCCAGCCTGGCTCATGTCCCCCTCTCCTGAGGCTGTAGTCCTCCTGGTCCTCACCTGCAGAGGGACCCATCCCTCCACCCGCTTCAGCTGTTCACTCCCTGCCCTTGCAGGTACTAAGCCAAGGCACAGACCCCCTGGGGCCCTGGGCCCTCTCGGGGCACACCCTCCATCTCTGTCTCTGGGGTTTCCATGTCTCCCTTCCGTTTCACCTGCTTGTTTCTTTCACTCTGAATCATTCTTACCATTAGCTTTTGATTTTTTTTTAATTGTTGTTTTTAGCAATCAAAAAAATTTAGTTTTTTTTTTTTCAAGAGTTGCATTGGTCCAATGACCTAGTGCAGCATTACTCGAAATTGGGCGTGTCATGAAATGGCTTCTGCACCGGGGAAGTGGTGCAACAGGAATGTTTTCATGAAGGTGGGAAAGTCTTATACCTGATTGGGGTATTTCAGCAGCAGGCACTGTGGTGCACGGGGTAAGCTGCCGCTCGGAACACCCACATCCCTTAGCAGAGTGAAGTTCAAGTCCCAGCTGCTCTGATTCCTGTCCAGCTCCCTGCTGCTGTGCCTAGGAAGGCCAGAGGAGCTGGCTGTGCCACACACCGTGGAGCAGAGGGTGGAGCTCCTGGCTTCATCCTGGCCCGGACTGGCTGTTGCAGTCATTGGGGTAATGAGCCACCTAATGGAAGATCTCTCTCTTTCTCTGTTACTCTGCCTTTGAAATAAATACATCAACCTTTTAGAGAAAAAGGAAAGGAGTTGCCTACACTTGGCGGGAATCGTGTCGTTTGCTTGAGCGTGGGCAGTGCATGAAGTAAAAGTAACAGGCGATCACACATGTGTGCACCATTATCTAAGAGCCGACCTCACAGGAACAGGGCAAGCAGCTGGGCAGCCGGGAGATGCTGGCCACAAGACAGCAAAATTCCAGACAGGTAGAATCCATTCCAGAGGATGGAAGATCTCTCTCCCCCTCTCTGCATGTTACTCTGTTTTTCAAATAAATAATTTTCTGAAAGTAAAAGATGGCACTTCTTTTTTCTGGCAAAGAAGAGATGACAGGAGGGACAGGAGGTCCTGACTGGCCCTTCACTGGAGAGAGGAGAGATGGGGTACCGCTCACCACTGCGCAGCATCGAGTCTGATTACCAGTGGGGAAAGATGCCCCTTGCTCACAAGCGCAGTGGCATGAGCTTGTGTCATTGTCAAGGTGTGTCAGTGAGTAGCACTTGGCGGGGATGGGGAATTATCCATCAGAACAAGCCCAGGGCTGACTGAAAATGCTCTGGAGGACTGGAGGATGGTAAGATAAACCCGGGAGGGCCTCTTGGAGAACTCAGCCTTGTCTTAACAGGAAGAGAAGGGACCAGATCCGTTCTGCTGCTCTAAGGGGCAGGTCTTAATGGATGGAGTCATAGATGGGAGAGTGGCAGGAGGCTGGCCACAGCAACCAGCGGGAAAGCTGAGAGCCAACGCAAGGGCACCAGGGTGGGCAGGGCACCACCCTCACTCCAGCTGGACCAATAGGGGTTGTGTCCCCAGATGGCCACCTGCCACCCTCCAGCTTGGTTCTCTAGCTCCCTTGTGGAATATCGGGGCCTCCAGGAGGGCCTTCGGCCTAGTGGTTACAACTCATGCACACCAACCTGGAGAGCTGGGATCTGATCTTGGCCCAGCTTTTTCCTAACACAGATCCTGGCAGCCTGAGGAAATGGCTCCGTGGTCCCTGCCACCTACGGGGGAAGCCTGGACTGAGCCAGAGATTATCAGCTTCAGGTCCACCCTGCCCTGCCTGTTACAGGTGTGTGGGCAGTGAACCAGCAGACAGCAGCTCTGTCTTTCAAATAAATGAGTGAAAGTATTTGTAAAAGACTGATCTACTTGTGCTATCCATACAACTTTTGACAAGTCACTTACCCTGTGTCTTAATTTTCTTATATTTAAAGCAGAAATAAAAATTAAAAGGAGGTGGGATGGGCAGTGTGGTACAGCAGGTTGGGCCATTGATGTGATCAAGTCCCCCCGCCCTGGGAAAGCAGCAGATGGTGCCCCTGGTCCTTGGAGGCCCTGCCACCCACGAGTAAGAACCATATGGAGTCGCTGGGCCACAGACATGGGTGTTTGGGGCGTCTGGGGAATGAACCAGCAGATATAAGATCTCTGTGACTCTGCCTCCCTCTCTTTGTATCAATCTGGCTTCCAAATAAATAAACAGGGCTTTAAAAAACAACATAAATGGGACCCGGCGCGGTGGCGCAGTGGTTAAGGTCCTCACCTTGCACGCCCGGGATCTGAGACGCCCCTGACAGGTAGAAAGGAAGCCTGGCCCATGGGGAGGAGGGACAGTCAGGCGTCAGCCACCTCCAGGTTCTGCATCTGGGATTCCAGGATGACATCTCTGCCCGTCTTCTTTTTGCTACCTTCGTGCTGCTTCTTTTGCTTTTTCGATGGCTCCTGGTCAATGGGTGCAGGCTTCACGGAGGGAATCAATTCCTGGAGTCCTTGTGGCATGAACTCTTTCAGCTTCTCGGGCACAATGATGCCTTTCTCTGTCTGGTAGTTCTCCAGGATGGCACAGATGGTACGAGAGTAGTGGCACACATTGTTGCATTGAGCATGTGAACAAATTCCACCTTATCCATCATCTTCTTGGTCTGCCCGTAGCGTATCCGGAGTCTGCGAGCTTGGTAATCTGTGCAGTTAGAACAGGAGACTAACTCGCGAAAGGCTCCAGAGCCTGGAAACCAGGCCTCCAGGTCAAGCTTCTTACTGGCAGCATGATTCAAAGATCCTGAGACAATGTTCACGATGTGGTATGGAATCCCCAGAGACTGGTAGAACTCTTCAGCGGTGGCAATCATCTCTTCAAACATCTCCCATGACTTGTTGTCATGGGGTGACGAGAACACAAACTGCTCAATCTTCTCAAACTGGTGGACTCGGAAGATGCCCCGGGTATCACAGCCGTGGGAGCCCACCTCCTGGCGGAAGCAAGTAGACAGGCCAGCATACTTGATGGGATCCCGCTTCCCTTCCAGCTCCCTGCCTGTGGCCCGGGAAAGCAGTTGAGGACGGCCCAAGGCTTTGGGACCCTGCACCCACGTGGGAGACCCAGAAGAGGCTCCTGGCTTCGGATTGGCATAGCACCGGCCGTTGCGCTCACTTGGGGAGTGAATCATCGGATGGAAGATCTTCCTCTCTGTCTCTCCTCTCTGTATATCCGCCTTTCCAATAAAAAAATGATAAAAATAAATCTTTAAAAAAAAAACATAAATGAAGCCACATGTTAAAGTTCTTAATATATGGCCTGGATGGTGGCAAGGCTTTAATGCCTGGAATTTTATTGTGGTTACTTGGCCAGACAAGCCCCATACAAGGAGAACAAATGGCAGGATGATTCCAGACAGGTTAGCTTTAAGGAGAACTTCCCGTGGCACAGACAAGGCAAGCCTCCAGATGTGAAAAGAGTAAGAAATAGAATAGAAACAAACCAACCACCGTGGAGCTCATCCATGGTTCCTGCCATCTGTGAACAGGGACAGGGGCCACCAGTGGCCCCCTTCCTTCCTGCGCATCCCCCGGCTGTGGCTTACTCCCCCTGCAGGTAGATTTTGGCATCATCCCCCAGGCTGAGTCCCAGGAGGGTAGGAACCCCATCTGTTGGTTCCCTATTATGTCCCCCACAGAGTAACCACTCCATGAACATTCCTTAGATGAATGTCAGTCATGTGTGGGGTGCACTGTGAGCCCTTACAGAGCTTGGGGTCTTCAGGGGTCTTCAAGGGTCTCTAGTTTAACAGGTTAAGCCTTACAACATTAGTATCCCATACCAGAGTGCCAGTTGGAGACCTGCTTGCTCCGCTTCAGATCCAGCTCCTGCTAATGCACCTGAGAAGCAGAGGCGAATGACCCAAGTCTTGGGTTCCTGCCACCTGCTACAACAGCCAGAGCTGGGCCAGTCCAAAGCCAGGAGCTTCTTCTGGGTCTCCCATGTGGGTACAGGGGCACAAGGCCTGGGGCCATCCTTCACTGCTATCCCAGGTCATTCGCAAGAAGCTGGATCAGAAGTAGAACAGCTGGCACTCGAGCCTATGTGGAATGCCTACCCTGCATGCAAATATTAGCCTGCCACACCACTGTGCCAGCCCTAAATAAATGTTCAAATTCCTGGGAGATCCAGCATGGAGATCTCCGTGGGAGTGGCAATTATGGAGCAAGAGGCCTAGGGTGACCTGGGAGGAGAGACAAGGCTGGCCAGCAGGGGCACCAGAAAAGGCACACCTGACTAAGGTGTGTGAGGCCCAATGCCAGCCAAAAGGCTGGGGAGGAAACTCCCAGTGGTGAGCCATCCTGCCTGCCACCACCCCATTGGTTCTAGGTGACCTGGGCTGGGACACCTGTTGCTAGGCCACTAGGAAGCAGGGCCCAGCAGGGGATTCAATGCCTATTCCTGAATGTCACGACCCCTCTCTGAGCACAGCCACAGGAACAGCCTGAGCCTGCCAGAGAGAAGCAGCAGAGGAAGGAGAGGGACCTGAGTGGCAAGGGGCAGGGGGAGGGGAGAAATGGCAGAGAGAAGGGGACAAAGTGGAGAGCCCCAGGGAGCTTGCAGGAGGGAGGGCTGGGAGTGGGCAGGGGACCCTGGTGGCCAAGCAGAGAGTGAGGGGAGGCCATTGCCATTGCCTGCCTGCATCCCAGTCTTTCTTCCCCACACTCCCCTTGCCTCGCCACCTCCCTTCCCTCCCCTCTGCAGAACAAACAGAGGAGGGAGGGTGGCAGCTGGCCTGGCAGTCCTGCATCCAGAAAGAGCCGACAGATGAGTAATGCTAACGATGTAGAGGCTAATGACAACGCCTGCTGTGTGTGCACCCAGGGCCTGTCTCCAAGGAGCCCAGAGCCTCTTCAGATCCCAGTTCTACCGCAGAGGAGAGAAGGGGCCTTCCTTCTCCAATGACAACCTGAAAACAGCGTGAGGGAGGCTAGGTAGATGAGAAGAGGAACTTCCCCTCTCTAAGCATTTAGCTGGATGGTGAGGGAGGCGGGGAATAAAGGCAGAGTGTGGGGAGGGAACAACCTTCATGTCCCAGGGCTACCCAGGGCTGCTCTCTCACTCCCTCCCCTGCACCTCATGCCACTGTGCAAATGCCTTACACTGAGCCCTGGCGCATGGAGCAGACAGTTGGGGCTGCCAGCCACTTCCAAAACATGTTTTGCCTTTTTGCCTTCATTCTGTGGCTTGGCTAAACTGGGCCTGAAAATTCCCCACACCTGGGGTGGGCCAAGATGGGCGGCCCCTCCCTAGCATCACTGTTTCCAGCTCAAAGGCCCAACATAGCCCTGATGAGATGGGACAGCTTGGACCCGAGGTACTAGGCTGAACAGAGGGCAGCCCCAAGGACAACCAGGGGCATCAGGCAGGATGTCCCAGCCTGGAGGGGCTGGTCTTGCTGCCTAACCCCTTGTCTCCCCCCACCTAGAGCACCTGCTGAAAGCCTGGCTGAGCAGCCTATGTGCTCACTGCAGCTGTTGATGATGTTGGTGGCTAGTGATCAACTTCCCCCCCGGGCCCGAGCCTGGCGGCCTTGGCGACAACTCCTGGTGACAGGGGCCAAGGCCGGTGTAAACACTGCAAAGCGAACACGGTGTCTCTCTGGGTACAGACGCTGCCTACCAAGGCTCTGAAGAACTCCATGGCCAGAAAATCACTGCCTCTGGGGTCAGACAGCTGGGAGGGGTGCTATGTTGCCCTGTGTCTCACACCAGGTCGGCTGTTGGAGTGGGAGATGTGGAACTGCCTTACTTGCTCCATGCAGCACTTCCAACAGCCCCTCTGCCCACCTCCAAAGGCCCCTGTCTCCCTCCCTGGGCACTCGCTGGGCAGGAAGAGCAGAGGTGAAACCAAGCGTGGCTCCCCTCTCACTGCCCTTAGTGAATGCCTGGTCTGATTATGGAGGCAGGACCTGCCTGGGGCACACTCAGCCTGACAAAGGGTCCAGGGGAGACCCCCCTCTGTATGTGCAGTGGACACAGGAGCCCATGGACAGCCCAGAGGCCAGTGAGGGCAGTTGAAGGCAGGGCAGTGGTGGCAGCAAAGGGGTCTGCCTGGAAGCTACCTCCCTAGAGTGATGGGACATAATTCCTGGGTTGATGGCTGCAGTGTGGCAGTGGTCTCTCCCACTCTGCCTCAGCCTGGGCCTTGGAGGTGACCGAGGATCAAAGCCACCAAGTACATTCCTGGTTTCGGGCTCAGCCTGGCTCTGTCTGTCCCCCTTGGCAGGGCAGGAGTCAGAGCCACAGAAAGCAGCCAGGGTGGGCGGCCACATGGCTCGGCCCCTGAGCTTCGTGGCTTGGCCCTGAACAAAGCCGGGGCTGTGTGTGCGGTTAGGAGGAGGGGGCCCCTAGAGGCCCCAAGAGGGAGAAGAGCTCCTTGTACCCGAAGCTGCTAGTCAGACCAGGAACGCTGAACGAAATAAAATGAGGAAAAGAGGCTCAATGAGAGGGGTGGGTGAGGGTCGAGCGAGATGACAGCTCTGCTACTTCAGGGGAGCCACAGAACAGGCCTCAAGGGACCAGGTTTTCCAGCCCAACACCAGGGGCAGCATGGACAAGACCTTGTACAAACTCACACATGCACACACATTATCAGGGCCTATGCATTCCCATTTACTCTATGAGCAGTACTAGAGGGCCTTTGTTCCTCACTGTCTGTGTCATACCCCAGGCCTTAATGCCTGCATCTGTGAAATGGGCATGACGAGAGCTGTGTCTATTCCTGAGCCATTGTAGGGAAGCAACATGCCCCTGTGCCATGATGTCCATGCATGGTACATAGGATGCACTCCACAAAAGTGCCAGCCCTTCTGACTATGGATATTTCTGTGCCCTGGAAGGAGGCAGAGGCACTACCCACACGCAAGCAGCAGGTTCAGGAACAGAGGTGGGCGGGCACAGGCAAGCACGAGCTCCCCCTGCCTGTGGGAACTGGGAGAGCTTTGCACTGGAGGAGACATTTAAGTTGGGCTTTGTGGAGAGCATAGGAGTTCCTCCAGCAGGGAGCAAGAGCGAGAAGGACATTTGAGCCTGGCCAAGGGCTGCAGCCACAAGCCCTGCTACTTGCCCATTCTGGGGACTGTAGAAAGCAGCAAGAATGGAAGGGCCACCTGTGGGTTCTCAGACCAGACCACTAAGAGCTGCTACACTGTCAGGTTTGTGTTTGGGAAGATAATACACCTGTGTGCTGGGTCTAAGGTAATAAGTGAGGAACTCAGGAGGCTGCAGGGGTGCTTGCAACACTGCATCCATATCAGAGTGCATGGTTCTAGTCTCGGCTGCTCCACTTCTGATCCAGCGCCCTGCTCATGCGCCTGGAAAAGCAGTGGAAGGCAGCCCACATGTTTGGGCCTCTGTGCCCATGCGGGATGGAGTTCCTGGATCCCAGCTTTGTCCTGGCCCAATCCCAGGTGTTGCAGGCATTTGGAGCATGAACAGATAGACGATCTCTCTCTCTTTTTGTGTCTCTCTGTGTCATTTTGCCTTGCAAATAAATTATAAAGTAAATCTTATATGAAAATGTGCAGTGAGAGTTGGACTGGTATAAATACAAAACACAGAGGGACACAAAGCAGCTCGGGTTAACAACTGTGAAGAACCTGCATTTCATTCGTTACTAGGTACTATGATGCAGATGCACACGCCACTTAAAGAGGCTGCCTGCAGCACACACGGCTGGGGGGACCCTTGAGGTCATGTGTGCTGGTCCTTGCTTGCGCCTGCCCTCCTAGACCTGGGGACATTGGGCACAGCTGGTCACATGGGTCTGCAGCCTGGCCATCATCACATAGTGATGGTGTGGTTGTACCTGTGAGGCTGCTGGGCATGGGCCAATAAACCAGGGCATAGAGCAGGTGTCCCAGGAGGCTCCCTCAGGCTACCACATAGCCCTGGACATCTGAGAGTGGCTGTGCCTTGGGTTTTTAAGCGCAGAATTTTAGGATAACATGCCCAGGACATTCCAGGACCCAGAAGGTATGCTTTGGGAGGCAGTGTATGGTCACTTCACTCAAGCCTGTCTTCTTGGGCACCCTGAGCTGCTGGGCTAGCCTGGGCACCTACAGTCCAAATGCTGTGTCAAGGATTTGGTCCTAGACAGTCACCACCACCACCAGGGACCAACCCAGTTGTCCCCGTGCAGTTCTGCAGGATGCCCACCAGAGCCCAGCAGCGACAGCATCTGGGACTGTGAGCCAAGGGGACTCGGGGGTCCTCTACAACAACTGTGCATGACCACAGAGCCGACTAACACATGGGAGTCCCCACTGCTGGCTTCTGCCCACTCTGTGCCTCTTGCTGACAGAAGCTGGCAGGGTCAGAGCGGACGCAATGTGGACACTTCCCATCTGGCGCTGGTGGAGATTTCTGGACGGGGACATGGAGTCTTGGCCGGAAGTGGGGGGAGGCACAAGGCAACTTCTAACCCTGAGAAGAAAGAGCACCAGTGGGGGCTAGCTTGGCAGAGAGCCAGGGCAGAGGGTGTCGTGTAGGGCTGGCCCCAGGCACTCAGCCAGACCGCCAATCTGCCTCCAGAGCAGTTGCATCTCCCATGCAAACAGTCTGCCCCCTGCACATGGCTGGATCCCCCGTGCAAACAGTCTGTCCCCTGCACATGGCTGGATCCCCCATGCAAACAGTCTGTCTCCTGCACATGGCTGCTTGGCCAAGAGTCCCCATGGGGAGTTGCGAGTAGCCAGGAGCACTGTTAACCACAATCTCTGAGTTTGACCCATAGTCCCTCCCCCAGACCTGCCACGAGCTGTATATGACCCCAAGCAGCGAGGGAGGGGAGAAGAAACACTGGGCGGACTGTGATGGAGATTTCCACCATCACAGGGACACAGGTCCTCAGGGCCAGCAACTGTATGAAGGCAAAAGGACAAAAAGCAAAGTCCCTCTTTCCCTACCCAGGGGATGGACTGCAATGGAGAGTGGGGAAGCAGGTGCGAAAAAGAGAACAGGGCTTTTGAGAATGTCGAGCCCACAAAATGCCCATTCCAGCACTGCCCACCTCAAAAACAAGGCAGCAGGGACAAAAAGGATGGGTAGGGGCTCAAGTCCCCCATGCCAGTACACAGCGGTCACCCAGATCCACTGCCCAATGGACCTCAAAGCATAGGGCTGTTTGCTTATCGTTTGTCAGGGCATGAAGCAAACTGTGCAGGACACAAGGAACCAGTCCAGAGGAGTGGGTGATGGGAGGCAGGCAGGGAGGAGATCTCGCCCAGCGAGTCCTTTCCCATGTTTCTGGTTTTCAATCAATAGGGTGCACTACCAGTCAAAAACACAGGAACATTTTTTAAAGAGAGCAACAGAGACTGTCCACATTCCACTACCTGAATTGGATAAACCAGACCTTTCCTGCGCCCCCAAGGAGGGCCAAGCCCTCAGCGGGTGCTGTGGCTTAAGCCACGACGCACGGGAGGCTAGACTTGCCCACCAGGCGCCCACTCACCCCAGGCAACCCAGGCCCCCCAGGCTGGCCAGGGGAGTTGGGTAGCCACAGGGCGCCCACAGCATCTCCCCTACTGTGTATCTGCCCAGAATCAGAGCTTCGGCTGGAAGTGGTGAGGGTCCATCCAGGCCAGCCTCTTGGCAGCTGATGACTGTTGGGGTCTAGGCCCACACAGCTCCTTCCCAGCAGAGCCAGTGGCATTAGGAGCCTGAGCCCCACCCACCATGTATGTCAACGGCAACAGTTTCATGCCCTTTCTTCTCTGATCATCAGCACCCACCGCTTGTAACCAAGCAGCCGTTACCGTGAGAGCCAGAGACACACTGAGCCCCCCAGCCACTTCAGTCTGGCTGGGGAGTGTGGCCAGACCCAGACTGGAAATGCAGTGAAGACTGCCATCCTGAGAGCCACCCACTGCCCGCCTGGCCTCCTGCTTTTTCCACCCCTGTGGGCTCCCCCGCTCACAGCAGCCTAGGCCTCTCCTGGAAGCAGCAGGTCCCAGCATTCCCATCAGGTGTCCCTGAGTGTCTCGGGTCACACCTGAAGAGCTAGATACCTCCCTAGGGATGAGGCCACAGGGCTGGCACCTGAACCCAGGAATTCAGAGGTCTGGAGGAGTCACATGACCAGAGAGAAGAAGGGAAGGGACAGAGCAGGTTCTCAAGCTCACACATGCCATGGCAGACTCTCCTGTGGGAGCAGGAGGGTGTAGGACTGCCTTCTCAGCCGCCATCTCCTGTCCTCAAGCCTCAGTCCTTCCTCACAACACTGCTAGAAGGGACCTCGAGGTCACACCACACCACCTCTTGTTCTACAAATGGCAAATGGAGCTCAGGGGAGAGCGACAGCCCTCAAGATCCCAACAAAGCTAGGCTCCAAAGTCCCCAGTGTGAGATGACACCATGTCCCTTAAGGTGTCCCCAGTTTGTCCCCACTCACTTCCATTGCTTGGAAGTTGCCTCTAGACCAGCAGCCACAAACATTGATTATCTTCAACTATAAGGTAAGTAGGTTAGCCCAGATCCCAGCTCCAGCACCACCTAAGGACATTCAAATCCAACTGAAAAGGTTTCCATAGGAATTGCACAGTGGCATAGCATACTAATTCTCTACTTGGAAGTGCCAGCATCCAATACGAGCACCTGCTTGACTCTCGGCTGCTCCATTTCCAACACAGCTCCCTGCTGATGGTCTGGGAAAGCAGCAGAGGGTGGCCCAGGTACTTACAGCCCTGTCCCCACATGGGAGATGAGAAGAAGGTCCTGGCTCCTGGCTTTGGAGCAGCTCAGCTTATCCGTTGCAATCATTTGGGAAGTGATGCAGCAAATGCAGGATCTCTCTGTCTCTCCTTCACTCTGTAACTCTGCTTTTCAAATAAAAATTAAACAAATCTTTAAAAAAGAGAGCAGAAGGCTTCCAGATACAGTGGGCAGGCTGTGAGAGTGGGGATGAGAAGAAATGAGACTGTAGCTGTGAAAGCCACAAGTCAGGGTTAATAAACCTGGCTCTGGGGTGATGGCAGGGGTATAAAGGGTAAGGGTTTTCCTTTTCTTTCTCCTTCCTGTGGCCACAGCCCTTTCCTAAGCCCCAAATCCCCGCCAAGTGAGGATGCACTTCACAATTCATTATACCGTGCATCTTCCTGGCTCTGTGAGGTAGTCATCCCCATTGGATGAATGAAGGTTCTGTGTCACGTGACTTGCTGGGATACACAGCTGCAGAGCAGGCTGCTGGCCCCAGTGCTATGGTCCCTTGCTCTGTTGTAAGTTGGGGCGGGTCAGGGAGGGAAGTCATTTTCTGTGTGTTGTGTAGGGAGACCACCAGGAGGGCAGGAGGCTGCTGCTGCTGAACTGCAAAGGTGCCATGGCTTCCCACAGGGGACATTGCTAGAGGCCACCAGGCTGCCTGAACGGGCCTCCTGGATGGTGACTTAGGACAGGACCTGTCCCTGCTCACAGAAAGCCTCCCAAACCCCATCACCAGGTTGGGGATTCGGCAGCAGGGTGCAGTGGGCAGTAATGGGCACCAGGAGCCTGAAGACCGTTAGAAAATGTGAGCAGTTTGCTGTGGTCCAGCTCAGCTGCCCACGGCCTGCCCCTTCAGGCCTTTCCTCCACTAATTTGGCTTGTTTTCCAAACATGAGTTGAACAATCCCCTTCAGAAGCGGCCATGGCAGAAGGAAATGTTATTAAAAAGCGAGCCCCGTTAGTGGGCACGGTGTGTGGATGGAGACTTGAAGCTTGTTGGCTGCCAAATAAAGACCGTATTGTTGTCATTCCTCCTTCCCCAAGCTCCCTCCCCTCCCTTCCTCCCTCCCTCCTGCCCCTCCCTCCCTCAGGCCTGCCCCTCCCTCCCCCTAACCTAACCTCCCCACCCCATTAGGATCAGGCACACACTTGCACGCACACACCACTGGGAGATCAGCACTTCCAGCTGGCTCTGGTTGCCCCAGCTCCACCGAAGGGTGGGGGAGGGAGAGGAGACCCAAGCCCCGCGCAGAGAGGAGAAGCAGGAGTGTACAGGTAAGCTCAGGCACAGAGGGAAGACTCCCTCCCCCAGCAAGTACTCCCACTGTGCCCATCCTGGCTGCCCACGGCTGCTCTGTGCTCTCCCTCCTCCCTGCCTTCCAGCCCTGGCTGTGCAGCCTTCCTCGCACCTCTCCTCCCTTCCTTCAGCTCCTCTCTATGTGTTTGCTATACAAGTTAAACTTTCTCCGTGGGACAGATGTGTGTTGTAGCACAGACAGGATGACATGCAGAATTCCTGCACACCAGGTGTTTCCATAGAAACCAGACACTGGGGCCCAGCTCTCTGCACCTTTCCTGTGTGGTTGGTTGCATATTCTCTCTCTCTCTCTCTCTCTCTCTCTCTCTCTCTCACACACACACACACACAGCGCTGTGTCTTGTCTCTCACCCTCTCACGTACCTTCCCAAAAGAGAAAGTGCGTCTTTCCCTGAGACCAAGAGCCAGGAGGAGATCTTGCATCCTAGCTCAGGCCGAGCAGGCAGAATGAGGCGCAAGAGGCAGGGGCTGCAAGGACTTGGTGCTGTTGAGCTTCGCTGGGGCGGAGGGAGGCCAAGCAGCTTCCGAACACTACAATGTCTTCTCAGCAGCCCTGCTGGCTCCCTCACTGGCCCCAACCCCTCAGCTTTTGGAAAGAACTAGAAGCAAGCAGCCCAGCTGCCAAACCGTGGAGGTCCTGACCCCCAGCTTGGGACTGGGGAGAGGCAGAGCAGCACATTTCGTTTTCCTCTTGCAGGCAATCAGAAGAACAAGACGTGCTCTGAAGAGTCATTCAGAAATTACCCCAGCCATATCGTTGGCCAGGGGCTCCTGGTAGGGAAGAGAAAGAGGGAAAATAAATTAAGACAGTGGTTCCTTAAGCAGTAGGGGAGAGGGAAGAAGGGACCCCCCGCCATCTCCCCAGCTCTTGCCAGCAGTGGAGACCATGCAAGGTGGCAGGGTGCCTGGCCCAAGTTGGTCTTAGGGTTGTGGGGGAGCCGAGCTTGCTGTAAGCACAGATGCCTGGTTCCTCCCTGTTTTAGCACCCAGGGCAGCTTGAGAGGGGTTCTGGCCATGCCTTTGGCCACGCTGGCCAAGCAGGAGGGCTGTGTATTGTCTGGGAAAGAAAATCCAAGTGGGCCGACCCCTTTATTGGGAGTAAGACCAAGCAGCTGAGAGACCAGGGAAGATACCCTGTGATGTCCCTTCCCCCTGAGTCACAGCCCCAGGCAGCCAGCTCACAGGCAAACATATCTAGAAGGAAAATTCTCCCACGACAGTTCCAAGGAGCTTCTGTCACCAGTTCAGGAGCTGCAAGGTTAGACCTGTCACCAGTCCCGGCTTCGTCCAGCTGTCCTCAGAGGTCCGGAGGGGCTGGGCAGTCAGCTGACCGAGGAGAGCTGGTGTACACAGTTCAGCTCCCTGCGGCCAGCTCTCTGCCTCATGGGGGACACCAGCGAGGCAGCTGGTCTCTCTCCAGGAAGGGGTGATGCTTATTTTTATCATTGGCTGATCAGCAGCACATCCTAGAGCCACTGGTTACACCTGCTTTGGAGCAGGAGCTAGACACAGAGAAGACAGCTCTCCTCATCACACAGATGAGCAAACTGAGGCACAGGGCTCAGCTGCATCTCGGGGCAGGATGGAAGGGCCATGAATGCCCAACTCCGGGCTGTGAGCACCCCTGTGCATGTCCCCATGGCCCATGGTGGTCTCACCCTCATGCTGTCTCCCTCTCCATCAGGTATACTGAGTCCATCAAGCCCCATCTCGTCCCCTTAGCTACTCCAGTATCATACGGGTCCTAAGGGAACCTTAGAAAGGGTCCTGGGCAGCCAGGGTGGGCCTGACCAGCTCCCCCACTAACAGATGGACAGAGCCACTTGTCTCTGCCTGCTCCCACCTGCCATCAGGGCTACAGGAGCAGAGTGGACCTTAGAACGAAAAGAAGGGAAGAGAGAGCACTCAGATATTGTGGGCATGACTCTGGGGCAAGGCAGCCGTCTGGGTTAAACCATGGAGTCTTAAGGGGGTGACCAACCAGACAACAGATTGGAGAAGCCCAGCACATGCAAGGGAGGAGTCGTGATGCTCACCCTGCCTCACCCCGAGCCCAGCTCCACATGAGGGCCTCTCCTAATGACTTGACAAACCCATCTGGATCTCACCCAGCCCTGCTGCGAAGTCAAAACCTTGACCCAGTCCGGGTCCCAGCTCTGAAGCGGAGAGCAGGGCAGAGAGGAGGGCCATGGCCCTTTAGGAATCCAGGAGCCTCCCGGGAATCTGATGATTTCCTGAGAAAGCCCCTCTTCTCTTCTGAGATCTAAGTTCTCTAACAAGCCTCAGATCCTCACAGACAGGAGCCCAGGACCTGGAGCCCAGAGTGGAGAACCAGGACTGGACTCAAGCCCAGAACTTACCATAGTTGGAACTGAAGTCTGGGTTTTAAAGCTCTCTTAGGAAATGTTCTTAAACATAGTGAGTGAATTGGAGTTGGGCAAACAACTGCCTCTCCCCACCCCGCCCCCAGCAGCAGCTTGCTGAGAGCCAGTGGGCATCTCAGGGCCGCAGGTGAGCCGAGTGGGCAGAGCCCGGTAGACGTGGCAGGGGAGTGGGCAGCGTGCATTTCAAGGCATAAGAAAAACATTGCTGTAACACAGACATCTGACCCAGCCTAAGGAAGCCTAGCATCTGATAGAAGGTTCTGGAAGCCAGGAGGACAAAGCATGTGACTTTGGAACGTGGAGTCCAGTGTCTCCAGTGTGTAGCCCTGATGCTGGGGTCAGAGACCCAGGACTTCAGGGAGCCTGGCCAGAGAGCAGGCTGTGCTGTCTGAGCCTGGTCCCTCCCTGCCCTTCTCCACCCCAGGCAGCCAAGCTCCAGCAGGATGAGGCGTGGCCCTGAGCAAAGCTCAGAAACTGAGGCAATTTCCTTCTTAGAGCCCACATACCAGGTCTGAGTCAGGGCTGGGTCAGGGCAGGGGAGGAGCATGCCCTATACCCAGGGGAGCACTTCCTAGGGAGCCGGGCTGGTCCACTGGCTTCGGGAGGTGCCCGGAATGTAGAAGGGTCAGAAGGCTGAAAGGGAAGGTTCCGGAGGACACAGAGCATGGGGCCCAAGAAGGCCTGGGTCTGCAATGCATGAGAAGGGTGCTGGGCTGCCTGCCAGCCAGCCAGGTGGGACTGTGACTGGCTGCCTGCTCCTGGCACCCCAGCCATCGGAGGCCCAGGGCCACCCAACTCCAGCAGGCTCCTGTGGGAAGGCTTTACTCACTTCACTTGGAGTCCAGGGCCTGGTAGAGGCAGGTCTGTATAATACAGACCACATTGGGAAAGAGCGAGGCCCCTGTCAGAACTGGGAGCACCCCCATGGCAGCTTCCCCCACCCAGGGTGAATCAGGCTCTGCTTCCTTGGTTGGGTGATTAGGAAACAAAGAATTTGAAAGAGAAAATTGGAGAACAAAAATTAAGACTTTAAGAATTATTTATCTGCAATGTAAAGACAGAGAGAGATCTCCTACCCCACTGGTACATTCTCCAAATGCCTACCACAGCCAGGGCTGGGCCAGGACAAAGCCAGGAACTGAGAAGTTAATCTGAGGGCCTGGCACGGTAGTCCAGCAGCTAGTCCTCGCCTTGCACACGCGAGGATTCCATATGGACACTGGTTCCAATCCCAGCATCCCTGCTTCTCGTCCAGCTCCCTACTTGTGGCCTGGGAAAGCAGTAGAGGATGACCTAAAGCCTTGGGACCCTGTACCCGTGTGGGAGACCCAGAAGAGGTTCCTGGCTCCCGACTTCAGATTGGCTCAGCTCTGGCCATTATGGCTGCTTGGGGAGTGAATCAACAGATGGAAGATCTTCCTCTCTATCTGGAAAAAAAAAAGAAGAAGAAGTTAATCTGAACCTCCCATGTGGGTGCTGAGATGGCCTTGGAGCTATCGCCTGTTGCTTCCTAGGGCGCCCATTAGCAGGAACCTGGACAATCACATATGGGATGTGGACATCTTGAGAGGCATCTTAACCTGTGTCCCAAACTGAGGGTTTGAAAGTGTGTTTATAAAGCAAGCTACATGTAACATGTAAGCACTGCTTTCGATGACAGGACTCACAGTTCACCAATGACGAGTGATGTGGGGTCTGTAGCAAGATTCCTGCTCAAGCTTTGCCACGCGTGTGCTCATGTCTCAGTCCTTCCAGTGTATCCTGAATACTGTTCCATCTGTCACTGGAGATGAAGCCAATTCTAACTGCAGTGTCCTTTGAGATAGCAGGACCTGAGCAGTGGCCCCCTGGGTCCCCTTGGTGAAGCCTGTCTGGGAAGAGAGACCACCTACCTTAGACGGGGGTGGCAGGACAGCACAGGTGCAGGACCCTCTACCTCCCTCCCATACTCAGGGTCCTAAGGAGGACTCAGCAGCCCGTTCATGATGTGTGAGTGTGAGTGCATGCATGTTCGCGCTGGGGAGAGGCTTGTGGGCGAGTCTGCAGCCTGGGGTCAAGGGTGCAGTTGCATGAGCTGTGGGACCCAGGGCTCAGCTCTGCCCTCGATTTCTGCCGAGCATCCTGGCAGGACTCAGCTACCAGCTAGGCCTCCTGCTGGCCTCCTTGGACCACAGCCTCTAGGAGCCAGCACCAGGGGCAGCGAGGGGAGGGACATGGGCACAGAGGTGGGAGAGGGCACGGGGTCTAGCCTGCAGGCTATAACCACAGGGTCCTGGTGCAAGCTGGGGACACACCGCAGGCCCTTCTACCTGCAGAAGTCCAGTCTGTGCCAGGCCCCAGGGTGAGCAGTAGCTTACTACAGGCATGAGCAAGAGGCATGGAAGCCAGGGGAAGCCATGTGCCAACAGGGACCTGGGCTAGAGTGCAGAGGGAGCATCCCAGTACTGATGGTGCTGCAGAGCTGGAAGGACAGGGCACCTCCTGCCTGGACCTTTGGAGAGCCTGCGCCAGGAGAGGATGCTGGGAAGATACTGTTTCCTGTCTGTGAGCCTGAGGCCCAGACCAACTCAGACCTTGTGGCCCTGTCTGAGGGGTCACCAGGGCTAGAAAGACGGGAGCCCCCAAACACCCTCCAGCTTGCTCTTCCAAAGACTCTCAGCCCAGCAGGAAGTTCTTCCTGGTTCCCCACCCCATGGCTCCACCACCAAGGATGTGGAGAGCCACAACACCAGGCCGGGGGGGTGGGGGGGAGGAGGCGGCGGGGGGGGAAAGAAAAGTGCTTTCCCCAAGTCTTTCCTTCCCTGGCCTGTTGATTTTCCCAGGAGCCGCCACATCTGGGGAGAAATTCTTGGCGCAGCTCACACTGGCAAAGACAACCATGCTCTGAGCCAAGTGCAGGGGCTGAGAGCGCTTGGGGAAGCGGGGCTGGAGCTGCAGGGGCCTGAGTGAGTCCCTTCCTGCCAGGAGCTCTGCCCCAGAGGCCAGCTCTGCCCCTGCCTTCAGTACCAAACCTGCCGAGCCACAGTGACTGGCCTTGCTTGGCAAGCCACTGTCCCCAGTCTATGTAAACAGGGCATCTGAACTTGACATCAGATTGCAATCTATTTTTAGCAATGAAACTTCATTTTCTTGGATGAATGACTTGACCAAACCTCAATATATCAAATAGCTTTTTTTCTTTTTTTTTTTTTTTTTTTTAAACCAAGCAGGCAGGGTCAGCACAGGAGTGGGTGGGGCATCTGTTCAGCCTTACCTTCCGGGAGTCAGCACCCGACCTTGGGCGGGGCAGGTACCCTAACATCCCTAGAACAGACAGGGACCATATTCTTGTGCTGCACGTGGGAGTTGCCCAGAGAGGGCCAGGGACTGCTGCCCAGAGCCTCAGTGCCCGACTTGTGGCCCTGCATGCCTGCTCCAGGCCGTACACACTGTGAGGCAAAAGCCTGGGGCATGCAGTCCAGAGCTGGGGGCCCTAGCTACTTCCTCACCTGTGCTCACGGTGACCTTGGCCTGCAGGCTAATGCCCTCCCTCTGTGTCCTCTCTGCAGGTGCGCCTCCTGGATCATGAGGTCACCCCTCTGCTGGCTCCTCCCACTTCTCATTTTGGCCTCCGTGGCCCAAGGCCAGTCGACAAGACGAGGGAGACCTGGCCCTGCACGTGGACGCAGGCCCCGGCCCCCGCCCACACCCAGCTTCCGTCAGCCGCATGAGCCAGCCGAGCCCACAGACCTGCCTCCCCCGCTCCCCCCAGGCCCTCCCTCTGTCTTCCCCGACTGTCCCCGGGAGTGTTACTGCCCCCCTGACTTCCCATCTGCCCTCTACTGTGACAGCCGCAACCTGCGCAAGGTGCCCGTCATCCCGCCGCGCATTCACTACCTCTACCTGCAGAACAACTTCATCTCCGAGCTCCCAGTGGAGTCCTTCCGGAACGCCACGGGCCTGAGGTGGGTCAACCTGGACAACAACCGCATCCGCAAGGTGGAGCAGAGGGTGCTGCAGCAGCTGCCCAGCCTGGCCTTCCTGTACCTGGAGAAGAACCAGCTGGAGGAGGTGCCGGCGGCGCTGCCACAGAGCCTGGAGCAGCTGCGGCTGAGCCAGAACCAGATCTCCAGGATCCCGCCAGGCGTCTTCAGCAAGCTGGAGAACCTGCTGCTCCTGGACCTGCAGCACAACAGGCTGAGCGACGGCGTCTTCAAGCCCGACACCTTCCAGGGCCTCAAGAACCTCATGCAGCTCAACCTGGCCCACAACATCCTGCGCAAGATGCCCCCCAAGGTGCCCCCAGCCATCCACCAGCTCTACCTGGACAGCAACAACATCGAGACCATCCCCAATGGCTACTTCAAGGGCTTCCCCAACCTGGCCTTCATCCGGCTGAACTACAACAAGCTGTCGGACAGGGGCCTCCCCAAGAACTCCTTCAACATTTCCAACCTGCTGGTGCTCCACCTGTCGCACAACAAGATCAGCAACGTGCCCGCCATCAACAACAGGCTGGAGCACTTGTACCTCAACAACAACAGCATCGAGAGTGAGTGGGGGCAGGGCCCGTGGGTGGCAGGGTCGGGGGGAGGGATGGGAGAGGCCCCACTGCCTCTGGCCTCGCTCAGGAACCTCAGGGTGGGCTGGGGCAGAAAGCGTGCCCTCTGGCAAGACCTTTGACCTCCCTGGGGCGCGTCATCCTCTGTACGGCGGTGATGGTGAGGATGGTGACGATACCTTGAAGCACTCGGGAAGTGCAAGCACGGAAGAACATCATCCAGACGCATGTGGGCTTGCGTCCTGTCCACACCGCGTCCTGTCCACACCGCGTCCTGTCCACACCGCGTCCTGTCAGCCCCAGCTTCTCTGGCCTCCAGTCGGCTCTTGGACATTCTCCCACCAGCAGAACAGCCACGCCAGTGCCCAGCCTGAGATGTCCTGGACCCGCAGCTGTGAGAGGAGGATTCTCCCCAGAGGCAGCCCCTGGCTTGGAGGAATCTGCAGCAGAGACCCCAAGTGGCAGCCAGAAAAAAACATATATATATATATATTTACATATATATATGCTGGACTCTACCCAGCAGGCGGCCAGGCTTCCTTGTCCTCCTATAAGACAGACAGCTCCTGGAGCTAGTCCCCCAGCCCAGAGAGGAAGCTGGCAGCTGTAGGTTTGCTTCAATACAGAGTGTCAGCTCTGAGCATCAGTACAAAGGTTTAGAAACCAAAGAGAGAGAGCAGCATCGGATCCTCGAACAATGCCAGGCTACATTCACACAGGGAATGCACCTGCTAAAGGCTGAAGGAGACAATGCCGAGGGCGCCCTCACCTTTGTTTCCAATCCAGAGGATGCAAAGTAGGTTGTTGACATTCCCCAAAGTCTTGAAACACAACGAAAGGCAAACAGGCCTGTTCTCTCATTGGGAATAATAACAAGAAGTGGGGGAGGAATCTTTTAAAGCTTGCAAGAAACAAACTCGGGAAAATAGAAAAGCTATCTAATTTTACCCTGCAGGTAGCAGATTAAAACGGAATGCGCTGAACACGGGGCCCCTAGGAAGCTGCGTAGGCTGAAAATATGGACAGAAAGGAGCCCTCCATGAAGAAATAGCTGGTCATGGAAGAACAGGCTGCTCTGGGAGGTTGGAGTCAGAGAGAACACGCCCCATGCACACACACCCAGCCTCCTGCAGCCCACCCACGGCATCGCAGGCAGACGGCATGGGCAGAGAGGACGTTCGGCCAGTGTGATGCCCACACCGCAGCAGAGGCTCTCCTTCACAGTTTGCAAACTGATGTGCAGCACAAACCCAGCATCACCAGGTCACTGGTACGGAGTGGGCATCGGAGTGGCAACGCAACAGCCCCAAATCACAAGGCCGCATGCCAGGACTCCTCTACTATCCCCACGATGAAGCAGGGAGTGTAGGGAGAACTCCTCCCTTCCCTTTCGCTACAGGTGCTAAAGGAGGCAAAACCTTCAAGAATTAGAAATTCAGGTAGAAGATTGTCACCTAACAAGACAACGGGATCTCAGGTCATGAGCACCTCATCGTCACAGGCTTGGGGCCTGGAAGCCTTCCCCAATGCCTTCCCACTCCCTGCCACAGAGTCAGTCCTGCTCCATGCCACTGCTCCAAGCCCACTGTAATGTGGCCATCGCAAGGCCTTCTGGCTGATCAGATCACTTTGCATTACTGGTCCTCCTAGAGTCTGTGATGCTGGCTCCCCAGTGCCATCCCTACAGGTGCTTCCTCCAAGCACTCTACCTGTGGAATTCTCCCCTTTCCCAGGAGGCCCAGCTCAGGACCTCCTTCTGGGTCTCTGTGCAACCACAACCGAGCTGTCTTCATTGTCAACCATAGCCTCCCGACCCCAGTCAGTACGGTCTAAAGAACAAGGTCCCAGGCCTGGCATGAGAGCATAGCAGTTAAGGTCCTC